>NC_133651.1:100874761-101213906 GCF_009905375.1 Apium graveolens | reverse complement strand
CTCGGAAGTATGGGTCTCTGAGCTGTCATCATCAGGAATCCAAGATAGTGGTGGAGGGGTAGGGGCTCTGACCACCGGAAGTGTGGGTAAAGGGATACCAGCATACACTACCACAGATCCAACATGCTCCTCAGCTACTGGGACCTCATCCGGGTCCTCCTCATCTGGAATAGCAATAACCTCTGTCTCTGACTCCTCTGAGGGGTCCTCCTCATCTGAAACAGCAATAACCTCCGTCTCAGGCTCCTCTGGGGGGTCCTCCTCATCCTCCTCCATCTCAGGCTCCTCCTGATCCTCAACATCTAGCAATGCCTCATCATGCTCACGCTCGTACATCTCAGGGTCCTCCTCTCAGGCGCCTACACATTAAACGAGCTAAATTACTATCATGATATTTATAAGGGTTCCCGTAAGGGTTTTAGCTGTCAGTACTACTTTAGTAGTCCGACCATGAACTTGGCAAGAGTTCTTATTATCTTTGTGAGTTTATTATTTTATCGTCGCATCATCTCTGAGGTTTATAACGCTTAGCTCTGATACCATTTCTGTAACACCCCCAGATCCGGGTCGGGAATCCGGGTTGTCACGGTCTTTCTTTCCACAATATCACTTTACTTAATTAATAATAAATACCCTCATGCTGTGACCCCACACTAACACACACCACAACTCGTTATAGTCTCAGAGATGAAATTGAAATAAGTACAAGTCTTTGAATCCACAATTTAAAATTATTACAACCCAAAATGATTACTTGATAATTTACAGTTAATTGCCATTATCTGCCACAAGTTATAATTATACATAATTGGATTCTCAAGAGTAGATGGTCTAAACTACAATGGATCTACCTCTGCAGCTATCAGCTACAATATCAGCGGGAAGACGCGGGACGCTTCCCACGCGCTTGCGCTGGGTCTGCTGGAGTCTGGCCATCTCTCCTAACTGTTGTTTGTGTGATGAAGAAATAAAGCAAGAGTGAGCCTTACAGCTCGCAAGATAATATGTAGTGATAACAATAACACAAGTATCTAATGGATACTTACTAAAATCTTTATCGTGTGTAAGATAATTACTTACTAGATATAAGTAAAAACAAGGAATGAAGTTACCAATACTTCCCCACACTTATATCATTTATAAATCTACTTGAACTATCACCGTTCAAAGTATAATAAATTCACGAGGTCATCCCATAGATGAGACCACAAATAAACTGAAAATATTTGATCTTTGAAACATTTTGAAAAGAAATGAAGTTACGAGATACTTCATTCAATGGATACACCAATAAAAATGTTTGACCCTGTCAATGCTTCGGCAACCACCCATTAGTAGCCTTTCGATCGAATGCTACGGGTAGTGTTGCAGAATTATCCAAATGGATGATGAACTCATTACGGGAGTTTACCGCGCCAGGAAGACCACTTACGATGATCAGTCGTAGTAGTACAACCCCACCATTTTCTACATGTAGAGGAGAACCTGTCGGATTTACTTGTCAACCGAACACTGAACTCCTAAGGAATGGACCGCCTTAGCGGAACTTCCAGGCCATTTGGGCCATATAATAAGGCTGGGCCGGCGCTACTCGACCACTTACGCCACTCCTAGTTCAGATGAAATCCATGACTCTGAAACGTAAAGCTCGTTTCCCCCTTTCCCCAAGTAGAAACTTGTTGATACGGCTCCACCAAGAAGTCGTATCTAGTTGGAAAGGAAAACTCACCGATATTTCCCAGGCGATGCCTGTTAATGGATTAACTTGTTCCAAGAATTTTACTTCCCGAATATTGGGTAAGTAATCAAAAACTCTTTTACCAAGACAGCAACCTTGTTGCGAATATAAAACACACCACCGAGCCGGATCCCCCATGTTTTGAGCGAGTATTTAAATCTCCTTTTTAAAAAGGAAGATTTTAAATATAAAAATAGTTTTGGGATCCGCTCTAACTTTTGAAAATCATTTTAAAGACTCGAAACACTTTAAAGAGTGTTTGGAGTAAAACTGATTTAATGAAGTAAATCAGTCCCCCGAATATTTAGAAAATGTCTGAATATTATTATTTAAATAATATTCCCATAAAATAATCTTTATAAAATAATTGAAGTAGAAGTATTAAAACTTATACTTGAAATGAATAGCAAATAATCAAAGATATACTTATACGAAAGTAATATCTTTATTTGAATAATCAAAATAAGTTTGATTATCGACACCTTATTCTTTAATAAAATAAAGAATATATTTCAGCAATTAATCGGAGTCATAGATCCTCAAATGAATATTCAAATAATATTCAATAAATAAATAAGCTGAGTCATAATACCTCGAATGAATATTATAAATAATATTCATTAAATAAAATAAAGGAGTCATACATCCTCAAATGAATATTCAAATAATATTCAATAAATAAATAAAGTTTAAAGCTATCGAATAAACCTTATTCGATTTATAGTTTGGAAAACTATAACCATATATATATATAATATATATTATATATATATATATCCATATCCATATAAATCTACTCGGGATCCTCGACTCCCGGTTTTAGAAAATATTTTCACCCTTGGGTCCCTATACTAAGGGTATATGCAAGATACAACTATCCTCTAGCATAGGTATTATCAAATAAACCAACAGATATCATCTCAAGAATATAAAACAGGCATGCATAATACCATATCACATGCTACAATATATCGCAACATTTGCTAAATAACAATCATGCAATATCACAAGATAATGCATATACATACATTTACATCACAACAACAGTGTATCGGATAGAATACTTGCCTGAGCGACTTGGGGTGAGAAAGGCTCGGGACGAGTCTGGCAACCTATAAACAACAAGTAAGTTGGAATTAAACCAAAATCACTTGTAAGTCTATGCTTTAACTAACTTAGACTCTAATGCTAGTTTTACGCTCACGATTCGCTTAAGTCACTCGGGTACCCTCGGCTCCACCATTTTTAATAACTTGACCTTTACGAGTTTTAACGCGATTCCTTCGCGAATGACTTACCAACTGCCTAACACACTTACCATAAATGTTTCATACATTAATTAACCCTTTTTGGTCTTTAACCTACATTCCAAAATAAGGCGAGGGAAAAAGTTTCGTTCGCGAAACGCCGTTACTTGAAACGGTCGTTTCTCCTAAACCGTAAATCGGAATCGAACGAACTACATATCAAAACGAAGCTCGTAACATGAGCTATCTAAACATGGCAGTGGTCACAATTTAGCAGGGGGTTCTCGGGTCCTATGCTATGCACAAAAAACAGTCCAAGAAAATCGGACGTTACGACGGCTATGTTTACGCGATTTCCCATTTTTAAAACTACCCACAATCATCACAAACCATCCTCAAATCCACACACATCAAACACCTATCCTTACCACATCATAACAATCCCAAACAATTCGATATTCTCATTCATACATATGCTTAACCTAACTTTAATCATGCTTTAAGTTTCTTTAAATCAAAACCACTAAATTATCATTTCATTTCACCACCATTCCAAATCTCAACTCTAAACATAACAACAAGATACCATAACATCTTACTCATCAAAATCACCTTATAAATATATGAACCTAGGGTTTGAAAGTGGTATACCTTCCTTGGATTGGTGGGTGAAGCTAGGAAGCCTTAATAAGCTTGGAGTAGTCTTAAGAAAGCTTGGATCTTCAAGAAAACAAGAAAAAAAACTCAAGTTAAAACTTGAAAACACTATTCATTGTCTTCTCCAATGATTAAATCAAGAAGCTAGAGAAAGAATTTGTGGCTTAAACTTATGATATAGCCATTACTAAGCATAAAGAAGGTTAGGGAATTTTCTTACCAATTAAGGATGCTTGGATCTTGATTTTGGAAATTTTTAGCTTTGAAAATGCAAGAAAGCCGAGAGCAAAGTGAAGACAATGCCTTGGTTGATTTTTTGATTTTGATGAAATGAATTGCTAGTTGGTTGGCTTGTTTTTGTTTTCCATTTAGCAAATTACCACCTTGTCCTTGCATTTGTGTGGTCCTAAATCAACCACACCTCCTTCCTTCCATGTCATGCTTATGTCACCCCTATGATGTCATCCTCCCTTCCTTGTCTCCTTTCTATTGGTTGGATGACATCACTCCCCTTAATCCCTTTGATTAACTCCCTAATCGTTTGCCTAATGACCGCTGATCTGTTGTACGGTTCGCTTAACTTTCGTTCTCGTTTATCGTTTGAAGGATCATACCCGGGATCTTATTACTTAGGTTCCCTTAACCTTTCTCAATACATTATATTCCTTTTTATGATCCTCTATTATAATCCTTTAATTTAAATCCTTTTTATTTTGTTACCTTATACTCAATTCTCTCCGTATTTTATGGATTTCCGGGAAAAACCAAAGTGTTCGGAATTGGGTTCTGACGATATTTACATACACTTATATACTTCATAGAGTATTAATAATATCCCAGAATATCCATAACAGAACCCCTATATAGTGTGGCACGAAAAGTTTTCTTATTCAGGTAAAACACTATTCACAAGGGTTACAAAAAGTTGAAAAATTTTGGGGTTATTACAGCAGCTCTATGGTTAGATTCAAGCAGACTGCCCGTAAGACCTGTGATGTGATGCTTACGTTCGAGCGCAGGTAGAATAAGTAATAATAGTTGTGTGAGGACTCGGTATTTGTAATCAGATGTAATAGTTGGTAGTGTTGGGCTGTTCCAAACCCTAAACTGTAAGATCTTGGATTTGGTTGTGTATTCTTCATTAAAATGATAATAGCTATATTTATTTTGCTATTTAAGTTGGGGGTGTGACAGGTTTTGGTATCAGAGCTACGGTTTAGAGTCCCTGGACAGCCCAAATAGGTTATAGGATTTGTGTGTAGGTTATAGATATTATGCGAGAGAGTAGGTTAAGTAAATTATTATTAATACTCCTCTTATTGGTTGTCAGCAAAGGGCGCATTCCTCGTCATCCTCTGGGTCGGACGACACTATTGCTTTCTCCGTGTATGCTGAGTTGAGGCGCGAGTTCGACATGCTTCAGGGCAAGTACGACCGACTGATAGACCGACTGAAGAACGTGTATCCGGACAGCCGAAACTACGAAGGGAAGCCCAAGGAGCAGATGACTGCGAGACTTGAGACCTTGGTTCAGTACGTCAACACTAAGCTTGAGGAGATGCCAGCGCACCGGGACCGTACCAGCCAGTATGTCATTCAGATGGTGGCGGATGAGCTCCAGAGCATTGCGAAGACGCTTCGAGAGGAAAAGACTACCAAGCCCCGTTCAGATGGAGTGGAGCCTTAGTTCTTTCCATTTACCTTTCATGTTGGTTGTACTATCAGACTCTATGGAATCCCCAGTTGTTTCCGTTTTTCCTTTAAATAAGCCTGTATTCCTAGAAATCAGACTATGTCCCCAATCCTATGTACTGTGACCTTTAAATTTCAATAATTATGTGCTATTGTTCCATTTGCTCTCAACTGTTATTTTATGTTTTTATCATCATATCTGCTTAATTTGGAAACTTGACCCCATATGAAATGAGAATGCCATGCGATACCCTCGAATCATTTTATCATTCATATCTGTTTTGACACAACTCTTATTTCAGGATCATGCCTCCAAAAAGAAGAACCCAACAACCACCTTCACCACAGACCCAAATATTCTTCGACTACTGGAAACCTTGCAACAGCAAACCAATGCTATAGCTCAACAACAACTAACTCTTCAACAACGAATTGAAAACCAAGATAACCGTGAGCCACACCAACCACCTGAACCACCAGTACCACCTAGACAAATTGTCACTTTCAGGCTTTTCAGAATGTGAATCCACCTGTATTCATGATACCACTGATCCAGTGATAGCTAACACATGGATCAAGGAGATGGAAAGGGCTTTTGAGTTGGTACAGTTAGGAGACGAATCAGAAGACGCCGTATGGCTACATACTTCTTGAAGGGAGAAGTTATCTATTGGTGGGAATCAGTAAAGGCTATGGCAGTCACTCAGCAGGTTTCTTGGGAGAGATTTAAAAAGTTATTTCTGGACAAGTATTACCCTAAGTACATGCAGAATCAGATGGAGCTAAAATTTCTGGAGTTGAAGCAAAGGGAACATGACTGTATTGGGAGTATGAGAAGAAGTTCACTGAGTTGTCAGGTTTGTGACAAAGTATACCAGCACTGAGGAGGAGAAAAGCAAAGAAATTTCAGCAAGGATTGGAGCCTTGGATCAGAGATAGGTGGCTATGTTTTGAGCTTGAAACTTATAGCGGGAGTAGTACAGAAAGCTGCTCTGATTGAGAATAATGGGATGCAGTCAAGGAAAGAGAGGGATAACAAGAAGAGGAAGGTTCCATTTTATGGAGAAAAGTCGAAGCTGGAAGTTCGCAAAGATCGGAATGTAAAGAGGATTGGTTTTCAGAAGGGCGGAAATTTTCAAAAGAAGGGAAATTTGGGCAAAAGAGCAAGAATCAAAAGGAACAATCAGGCAAGCCAAGGGCAAGTTGGAGAAAACAGGTTCCCAAGACCGGAATCGCAAGCACTGTGGAAGAAGGCACCCCGGAGTATGCAATAAGCTGAGCATGACCTGTTATAGGTGCAATCAAAAGGGACATTGGCAAATGAGTGCAAGATGCCGAAGCCAGGAGTTACGTGCTACAAGTGTGGGAAGACTGGACACATGGCTAGGGAGTATAAGGCAACAGGACCAGTCAAAGCTCTGATGAACGTGGCAAGTACAGTGCAAGTGTGCCAGCTGAGGTATTGGCATTACCTCCACCACCCGCACCAACCCCGCAAGCAACACAAGGACATTTGATCTAAAGATGAAAGATGCTGTTCAGAATTCTGAGGTGATAGCAGGTACACTTTTACTCAATAATGTCAAAGCTAAAGTATTGATTGATTCGGGAGCAACAAGATCTTTCATATCAGAATCTTTTGTGGATAAGCTCCAATGTGATAAAATGGTTATGAGTGAGGTAGTAAATGTGGTAATTGCGAACCAAGAGAAGATTCCTGTGAATCAATTTTGTCCAAAGTGTGAGATCGATATTTCGGGATATAAGTTTTCAGCCGACTTGATACTCTTCAAGTTGGGAGAGTTTGACATAATTTTAGGAATGGATTGGTTAGGAGAGAATAGCGCTCAGATTAATTGTAAGACCAAGAGAGTGTATTTAAAGACGAAGAGTGGAGAGAAGGTAGTATTTAAGGGGCAGAGGCAAGAGCAACTATTTCTTACAATCGTTCAGGCTAAGAAGTTGCTTAGAAAAGGTTGTGAGTCGTTCCTAGCATATGTAGTGGATTCAGAGAGAGGCAGCCTCAGCATGGAAAGATATTCCTGTAGTTAGTGAGTTTCCCCGATGTGTTTCCCGACGAACTACCAGGCTTACCACCAGATCGACAAATTGAGTTTGAGATCAACCTTGCTCCAGGCACGGAACCAGTTTCAAAGGCCCCATATAGGATGGCACCAGCAGAAATGAAAGAGTTGGCGAGCCAGCTACAAGAATTATTGGATAAAGGAGTGATACGACCAAGTACGTCGCCATGGGGAGCACCTGTTCTGTTTGTAAAGAAGAAAGATGGGAGTATGCGTCTATGCATAGATTACCGGGAGTTGAATAAGGTGACGATCAAGAACCGCTACCCGCTACCAAGGATAGATGACCTTTTTGATCAGTTGAAGGGAGCAAAATGCTTTTCGAAGATTGATTTGAGATCGGGATACCATCAATTAAAGATCAAAGAAGAAGATATTCCTAAGACCGCATTCAGGACCAGATATGGGCATTATGAATTCCTAGTAATGCCGTTTGGATTGACCAACGCTCCGGCCGCATTTATGGATCTGATGAATCGGGTATTTAAGAAGTATTTGGATAAATTTGTCGTGGTATTTATTTATGACATCCTTATTTATTCTAAGTCGGAAGAAGAACATAAGCAGCACCTCTGGATAGCCTTGGAGATACTCCGACAAGAGAAGTTGTATGCCAAGTTCACCAAATGTGAGTTTTGGTTAAAGGAAGTTCAATTTTTGGGGCATGTTATTGGAAATGAGGGAGTTAAAGTGGATCCGGCAAAGATTGAGGCAGTTATGAGTTGGGAGAGGCCAAAGACTCCTACGGAAGTGCGAAGTTTTCTAGGATTGGCCGGATACTATAGAAGATTCGTCAAGGATTTCTCGAAGATTGCCACGCCATTGACCAAGTTAACCAGAAAGAATCAAAAGTTTGAATGGAGTGCAGAATGTGAAGATAGCTTTCAAGAGTTAAAGCAGAAGTTGGTAACAGCTCCGGTGTTGGTACTTCCAGATGATCAAGGGAATTTTGTAATATTCAGCGACGCTTCACATAAGGGTTTGGGTTGTGTGTTGATGCAACACAGTAAAGTGATCGCATATGCGTCAAGACAGTTGAAGCCGCATGAGTTAAAGTACCCGACGCATGACTTGGAACTAGCCGCCATAGTGTTCGCACTCAAGATCTGGAGACATTACCTCTATGGAGAGAAGTGTGAAATCTACAACGGATCACAAGAGTTTAAAGTACATTTTTACTCAGAAAGAGCTCAATATGAGGCAGAGGAGATGGCTGGAACTGATCAAGGACTATGACTGCTCGATAAATTACCATCCTGGAAAGGCGAACGTAGTGGCCGATGCTCTGAGTAGGAAGGAGAGATTGAATATGATGATAACATCAAAAGAGTTATCTGAAGAAATCGAAAAAATTGGAATTGGAACTTTGTGCTTATGGAAAAGTCGAGAAGTTTGTCGTGCAATGACCTTTCAGCCAACACTAGTGCAAAAGATAAAGAAGTGTCAAGAAGAAGTAATGGAGAAAGAGAAGAAACAGTTATCTGGAGAGGAGATTGATACTCAAAGGGATGAGCAAGGGATACTAAGGTTTTCATCCAGAATATGGATTCCCCATGTACCTGAATTAAAGAATGAGATCCTCCATGAAGCCCACAATTCGAAATTTTCAATCCACCCGGGAAGCACCAAGATGTATCGAGACTTAAAGAAGAACTTTTGGTGGCCAAATATGAAGCGAGACGTGGCCGAATGGGTTGCGAAGTGCTATACTTGTCAGAAAGTAAAGGCAGAACATCAACGACCAAGCGGATTAATTCAGCCCCTGAAGATTCCAGAATGGAAATGGGAAAATATCGCTATGGACTTTATAGTAGGACTACCGCGAACGAAATCCGGACATGACGCAATATGGGTTATAGTTGATCGTCTTACGAAGTCGGCGCATTTCCTTCCAATAAACGAGAAGTCGTCATTGGACAAGTTGGTTCATTTGTATGTGCGCGAAATCGTACTAAGGCATGGAGTACCCGTATCAATAGTTTCAGACAGAGATCCCCGATTTAACTCGAGATTCTGGAAGCAATTTCAGGAATGTCTTGGCACAAAGTTGAATATGAGCACGGCGTACCACCCGCAGACTGATGGCCAGAGTGAAAGGACAATTCAAACAATTGAAGATATGTTGCGCAGTTGTGCAATCGATTTTGCAGGAAGTTGGGACGACCATTTGCCGTTGATTGAATTCTCTTACAACAACAGCTATCATTCCAGTATCGGCATGCCACCATACGAAGCTTTGTACGGGCGAAAATGTAGATCACCAACAAGTTGGGATGAAGTAGGAGAAGGAAGAATTCTCGGCTCGGATTTGGTACAACAGTTGCATGACTCGGTCAAGTTAATTCAGAAAAGGTTGCTTGCTGCTCAAGATAGACAGAGGAAGTATGCGGATCCAGCTGCGTAAGGACGTTCAATTCCAAATTGGCGAAGCTGTGTTGCTGAAAGTGTCACCTAGAAAAGGGTTGATAAGATTTGGCAAGAAAGGGAAGTTAGCACCTAGGTACATAGGTCCTTTTGAGATTTGAGTCAAGTGGGAAAGGTGGCCTACGAGTTGGGCCTTACCACCTCAGTATCGGCATGTGCATAATGTGTTCCATGTGTCGTTGCTTAAGAAGTACAATCCTGACGCTAGCCATGTGATAGAATATGAACCTGTAGAAATTCAGGCAGACCTGTCATTTGTGGAGCAACCGGTTAAAATACTCGACTGGCAAGTAAAGAGTCTTAGAAATAAGTCAGTAAAGTTAGTAAAAGTACTTTGGAGGAAACCCTAAGGTCGAAGAGTCGACTTGGGAGTTAGAGTCTGATATGCGTTCCCGGCATCCTCATCTTTTCTCTTAGATTCTGGGGACAGAATCCCTTAAGGGGGAGAGGATGTTACGACCGGCATTTTATGTAATATTATTTGTGGATTGGTATAATATTAAAGTCAAATGAAAATATATTCAATGATTGTACGCTAGTGTGAGTGAAAGTTTCTGCATTATAAATTTGCTTTGTGTAGTATATGATTTTTCAAAGCAAGAGTTTATTTAATTTCTTTATTTTTGATTTATAAGGAATATTCTAAGCTTTGGAAAAATTTTCTTTTAAAAGGTATTTTGTTCACAAATTTGAAAATGATTTTATAAAGTCTCTAAAAATCCAAGTTATTTTATGATATAAATTTTATAATTTTTGAACTTGTATTTTATTTTATAAAAATAATCATTATAAATTTTAGTTGTCATATTTATCAAATTACATAAGAGACCATGCATGCAAATCACCCTTCTATTCTCTCAAAGGGCAAACAAGACTTTTCCAACCCCACTAACTCATTTGATTATTACCAAATTACTACCTTAGCCTTGCATGCAAAATGGCCTAACTTTAACCAAGGGACATTTTTGTAAGTTCTCACTTCCACTCATCATTTGTAAACTAAATAGCATAAAACAAGAAATCAAGTGGGAGAAGTCATTCTCATTCCACACTCCAACACCCCACAAATTTTCTCTCCTCCCCCCTCCCACATTGCTCTCGGCCGAAGGCCAATTCCCCACCCCCTTCCATTTTCAATTCATTCTTCATCTTCCCAAGTGTAAATCTTTTACCTACATTCATCTTATATACTTTCCAAGTGTTTTGTGACTTGGAACGTTGAAGTTCCATGGATGCATGTGTAGTTCTTATGTGATCTCCAAAGAGAAACTCTTGATTCTTGTGAATTCAAGAGCTCTCTATGAGATATATTATGTATATGTGCTAACTAAGTGTTTTATGGAGATATCATGCTTTAAAATCCTTTGCATGCTACTGAAATTTCATTATATATTTATGTTTAGCCATGCATGTTAGTTTTAAGACATTAAAATGATGATCAACCATGTTTTGGCATGCTACTCTTTTCGAAATCATGTAGTTATGTTTAAAAATCTATAAATTCGAAATATGTGTGCTTAAAATAGATTGTTTTCATGATAAATTTCTTATTAATACTTAAAAGAAGTTATATTTCATGATTATTAAGGATGAATATTAGGTGCAAGTCGATTTTGCAAGCATTAACAACTTTATGCCTAGCCGAAATCTTGTTATGTGCTTTCCATGAGTTACATGTTATATATTTAGTTGCATGTTATTGTTTTTGGGCATGGATGATCTCACCCAAGTTTATTTTGAGAATAAGGGAGTTAGTTCAGTAGATTACCATGTATAAGTCTTGGTTTAAGTATGAGTTGTTGTTAGTTGAGTTTGTCAAGTCAAAACCTTGGAAAATGAGAGTTATAGTTTCTGCAGAAAAAATCAGTATAGCACCCTGAGGTTTAGAGTGAGTTTTGACCATGTCATTGGTGTGCACTTTGAGGCCCAAGCTACCAGAAGTTAGTATTGGGAGTATATAATAGGTTTTAGGAGTTGGTTGGAGGTTTGCATGTCATTTGGTTAGGTGCACAAGTAGAATCACAAAATCTGTCCAGCAGGGGACAGTTTTGTTGCAACTTAGAAATAGGGAGATTTGACCATGTCATGGGTAGGACCTCATTAGGCCCAATTGGGCCTTAGTTAGAGGGTATGTCAGAGAAGTTTTTCCAACCATAGTTCATAGGATATGAGCTAGAACCATGTGTCACAAGTTAATTCAAGTCAGGGCATTTTCTGCCCAGAAAAAGGGGGAACCTTGGACTTTTAGCTTAGGCCCCAAGAAGGCCCAAGCCAGCCCTTGAGCCACATCAAGCTTGTGAGATGCCCTTAGGTCAGGAGAGTCTTGTGTAAAAGTTTTGAAGGAAAACTTGTAGTTTAAGAGTGTCTAATGTACTCAAGAAACCATAGTTGTCATTCTGAAATTTGCACCAGTGAGCACTATCACTTATCACATCGTTTTAGAACACTTAGAAGTGAGTATTAGGTCGACCACCATAGTTGTAAGATAGTATAAGGTCAGTAGAGCAAAAGGCACAAGTGAGGGTCAATAGGTTTTGGATAATTTAGGAAAGGCACATCGAGTTAGGAAGCCAAAATTAGAAGACCTTGTCTAGTTTAGCGACCAAGTGACTTAAGTTGTGAGTCGAGATCATCCAAGCCTAGTGTTGCATTATGGTATATATGGTGTTATTTGGTGTTATATATGATATGTGAATATGTGGCTATGTGTGTGCAATTATAATTTAAAGGAGAATATAAATTAAGTGCATATAGGCCTAAGTGCCATCCGTGTTTAATTTCGAGTTGTAAATAGGTTAAGTTGGTGAGAATATATTATAATGAGGATTATTATTATTTATGTAGGATCTCGAGACGAGGGAAAACTTGCCATAAAAGTCGAGTGAAGCTCCAGTTGTTGCTCCTACCAGTCAGACCAGACCAGCCTATCTCAAGGCAAGTGATTCCACTTGACCTTCGTATTTACTATACAATAGTTCATATATATCTGATGCAATTATCCTGAAGTCATATTGATATATTTAAATCAAGCGTATCTTTTGTTTATCTTTGAGTTACATAGAGATGCCATGAACCCTTCGAGTACGTATTGCAAGTAGTTCAAAAGTCTTTCATGATAGTTTAATGCCATGATAAAATGAAGAGTTGATATATTACTTGATTGATCCTCTTGATTAACATGTTGATGTTTCCTATGTATTGATATCTCATCCTGATACTTGAATCCCTATAGAACCTTACTTTGAACCCTGCAAGTCAGAAACTTATCAACATGAACCCTCATTGATTGATACCCTTCTTTCTTATCCTAAAGCTGACAATTCTGATATGTCCTGAGTTTAAAGATCATTCTTCATACCTTAACACCCTTAGTATTCATGAAGCTTACCTTCTTGATGATCCAGCACTTGAACCTTGATGAGAAACCATTGCTTTTGAGCCCAAATTGGCATTACCCTTCATATTATCCAATTAGCCTCACTAAATCCTCTTGTCCAATCATTGATATATGAAAACCATTAATTACTTGAATAGAGAATAGTTTTGTGAATCATGGCTCTGATATTCAGTACCTTGTTTCCGTGTTTCGAGTTGATCTATAATCCCTTGATAAAAATGTTTACAGTCAAAAGAGATTTTGTCATAATCGGGCATCAGTTTTTTAAAATGATTAAAATGTGGATTTCTCAGTCCCAAAGGGGGATAAATGTTTTCTTTGAATGGTGGATCTGGACTGAGACGCGAGTCCTTTCCACACTTATATTAGGCTTAAAAGTTGCCTAGGGATTCCCATTAATGTTTTAGAACCCAGCGAGGTTCGGGATTACTTCGCGGCTGATCACCGGCTGTAATCCGTAGCGTCATAAAATGATTTTGATTAAGACATGATTTTAAAATTGTTTTGATGCAAGCAAAATGATGCCATCTCACATAGTTTTATCTCTCGTTACCTTTGGTTATGACTTTCCATTGTCATTCTTAAAAGTATATCTCAATTTATGTTTTGTGTCGTACTGTTAGCACTTGTTGAGCATTTGGCTCACTTCTTGCTTTACCCTGATATTACAGCTAGCAGCTATGGTTAGATTCAAGCAGACTGCCCGTAAGACCTGTGATGCTGATGCTTATGTTCGAGCGCAGGTAGAATAAGTAATAATAGTTGTGTGAGGACTCGGTATTTGTAATCAGATGTCATAGTTGGTAGTGTTGGGCTGTTCCTAAACCCTAAACTGTAAGATCTTGGATTTGGTTGTGTATTCTTCATTAAAATGATGTAATAGCTATATTTATTTTGCTATTTAAGGTTGGGGGTGTGACATAATATCCTGCCAACCCCAAGAAACTTCGAACTTCTGTCGGTGTCTTTGGTCGTTCCCAACTTAAAACAGCTTTAATTTTTGCTGGATCGACTTGGATGCCTTCTCTACTGATGATGTGTCCTAGAAATTGTACTTCCTTTAACCAGAATTCACATTTTGAGAATTTCGCGTACAGTTGCTTTTTCCTCAGAATTTCCAAAGCTATCTTCAAGTGCTCAACATGCTCTTCTTCTATCCTTGAGTAAATCAAGATGTCATCAGTAAATACGATCACAAATTTGCCCAAGTATTTCTTGAATTTCTATTCATCAGATCCATGAATGCTGCTGGCGCGTTAGTCAAACCGAATGCCATTACCAGAAACTTGTAATGCCCATATCTCGTGCGAAACGCAGTCTTGGGAATATCTTCAGCTTTAATCTTCAATTGATGATAGCCTGACCGCAAATCTATTTTCGAAAACCATGCGGCTCCTTTTAGCTGATCGAACAAATCGTCGGTTCTCGGTAAAGGATACTTGTTCTTGATGGTGAGCTTATTCAATTCCCGAGAGTTGAAGCAGAGATTGGTAACGGCTCCGGTGTTAGTGCTTCCAGATGACCAAGGAAACTTTGTGATATTCAGCGACGCTTCACATAAGGGATTGGGCTGTGTGTTAATGCAACATAGTAAGGTGATTGCGTATGCATCAAGAAAGTTGAAACCGCATGAGTTGAAGTACCCGACGCATGACTTGGAACTAGCCGCCATAGTGTTCGCACTTAAGATTTGGAGACATTACCTCTACGGAGAAAAGTGTGAAATCTACACAGATCATAAGAGTTTATAGTACATTTTCACTCAGAAGGAGCTCAATATGAGGCAGTGGGGATGGCTGGAATTGATCAAGGACTATGACTGCTCGATAAATTACCATCCTGGAAACGCGAATGTTGTGGCCGATGCTCTAAGTAGGAAGGAGAGACTGAATATGATGACAACATCAAAGGAATTATCTGAAAAAGTCAAGAGATTTGAACTGGAACTTTGTGATTGCGGAAAAGTTGAGGAAGTTTGTCGTGCAATGACCTTTCAGCCAACACTAGTGGAAAAGATAAAGAAGTTTCAAGAAGAAGTAATGGAGAAAGAGAAGAATCAGTTATTTGGAGAGGAGATTAATACTCAAAGGGATGAGCAAGGGATACTAAGGTTTTCTTCCAGAATTTGGATTCCTCATGTACCTGAATTAAAGAATGAGATCCTACACGAAGCCCACAATTCGAAATTTTGAATCCACCCTGGGAGTACCAAGATGTATCGGGACTTAAAGAAAAACTTTTGGTGGCTAAATATGAAGTGAGACGTAGCGGAATGGGTTGCAAAGTGTTATACTTGTCAGAAAGTGAAGGCAGAACATCAACGACCAAGCGGATTAATTCAGCCCCTAAAGATTCCAGAATGGAAATGGGAAAATATCGCTATGGACTTTATAGTAGGACTACCGCGAATGAAATCCGGTCATGACGCTATATGGGTTATAGTTGATCATCTTACGAAGTCAGCGCATTTCCTTCCAATTAACGAGAAGTCGTCATTAGACAAATTGGTTCATCTGTATGTGCGCGAAATCGTACTAAGGCATGGAGTACCCGTATCAATAGTTTCAGACAGAGATCCCCGATTTAACTCGAGATTCTGGAAGTAATTTCAAGAATGTCTTGGCACAAAGTTGAATATAAGCACGGCGTACCACCCGCAGACTGATGGTCAGAGCGAAAGGACAATTCAAACAATCGAAGACATGTTGCACAGTTGTACAATCAATTTTGCAGGAACTTGGGACGACCACTTGCCGTTGATTGAATTCTCTTACAACAATAGCTATCATTCCAGTATTGGCTTGCCACCATACGAAGCTTTGTACGGGCGAAAATGTAGATCACCAACAAGTTGGGATGAAGTTGGAGAAGGAAGAATTCTCGGCTCGGAATTGGTACAACAGTTGCATGGCACAGTCAAGTTAATTCAGAAAAGGTTGCTTGTTGCTCAAGATAGACAAAGGAAGTATGCGGATCCAGTGCGTAAGGATGTTCGATTCCAAATTGGCGAAGCTATTTTATTGAAGGTGTCACCTAGAAAAAGGTTGTCTAGATTTGGCAAGAAAGGGAAGTTAGCACATAGATATATAGGTCCTTTTGAAATTTTGAGTCAAGTGGGGAAGGTGGCCTACGAGTTGGCCTTACCACCTCAGTATCAGCATGTGCATAATGTGTTCCATGTGTCGTTGCTTAAGAAGTACAATCCTGACGCTAGCCATGTGATAGAATATGAACCAGTAGAAATTCAGGCAGACTTGTCATTTGTGGAGCAACCGGTCAAAATACTCGACTGGCAAGAGAAGAGTCTTAAAAATAAGTCAGTAAAGTTAGTAAAAGTACTTTGGAGGAACCCTAAGGTCGAAGAATCAACTTGGGAGTTAGAGTCCGATATGCGTTCCCGGTATCGTCATCTGCTCTCTTAGATTCTGGGGACAGAATCCCTTAAGGGGGAGAGGATGTTACAACCGGCATTTTCGTGTAATATTAATTGTAAATTTTGTGTAATTTTAAAGCCGAATGCCAATATATTCAACTATTATATGTTTATGTGAATGAGAATTTCTGCGTCTTAAATTTTCGTTATGTGGAATATGATTTTTTTCAAAGCAAAAGTTTATTTATTTCTTTTATTTTTGATTTATAAGGAATATTTTAAACCTTGAATAAATATCTTTTTAAAAGTTATTTTGTTTACAAAATTCAAAAGTGGTTTTATAAAATTTCTAAAAATCCAAGTTATTTTATGGTATAAATTTTATAATTTTTGAACTTATATTTTATTTTATAAAAATAAATCTTTATAAATGTTAGTTGTCATAATTAGCAAATTACATGGTTGTCCTTGCATGCAAATCCTTCTCTATTCAATTCAAAGGGCTAAGAGACAATTCCAACCCCACTAACTCTTATTTTTCTAGCCAAATTCCTTCTTTACCCTTGCATGCAAAATGAACCAAGTATAAGCGGAGGGATAGTCTTGTCAATTCTCATTCCCACTCACATTTGCCAAATCAAAAACCATAAAGCAAGCAATTGATATGATCATCCACTCCACTCACCATCACACTTTCTCCTCCCACCCTCCTCACTCCCTCACTCTCGGCCCTCCCCCTCCTTCTCTCGGTTTTTCAGCCGAAACCAACCCCCTCCCCATTTTCTTCATTCCTCCACCAAGTTTACACCTTCTACACAAGTAAATGTTACTTCCCATACCATGATCACATATATTCCAAGGAGTTTTGAGTAAAAAGTTTAAGTTTTAAAGTTGCATGTTAAGGTTTTAGTTGAAACTCAAAGTACAACCTTAATTTTTGTGGATTTAAGGTTGTTTTTGAGAGGACTACAAGGAATGGTGAAGTGCCAAGTCTTGAGAAAGAAACTCTTGATGTTAAATGACCATTCCCTTCTATTTCATTCGGCCATGACCTTAAGGGAGCCGAATGAATTGTCCTAGAGATCATTCTTTTTGCTTTGTTCAATTTTTGTATGTTTATGTGATAATGGCATGAAACTTGTAGTGAAAATTTGATAAAACTCTTTGCATGCTAAGTGATCATCTAGGTATAGCTTATGCTAGGCTTGCATGTCAATTTTATGATAGAATATATTTAGAAAATATGTTGTTTTGGTTTGCAAAACTCGAAGTTATGCATGCATGTGGATTTCTCTTGAAATGTTGGAAGATTTTGATCACTAGGAAGGATTTTATTAGTAAGCTTTAATTTCAGTAGGAATAAGGAGTTAATATTGATTAATTCTTCTTGATGCATGGTAATAATTCGTGTATATCTTTTATAAAAATGCATAACTTGTTGTTTCAAAAACTTGATGATTTGTGAGTTGTAAAATGTGGTTTCTTTTGTTTTGCCATGATTGCACCTTAGGTAAGGATGATCTCCACCAAGATTATTTTGAGTATAAGGGAGTTAGTTCAGTAGATCACCATGTCTAAGTCTTGGTTTGGGTATTGGGTTGTTGGTGGTTGAGTTTGTCAAGTAAAAACCTTATTGAAAGGAGAGTCATAGTTTCTGCAGAAAATTAGTTTAGTATCCTGAGGTTTAGAGTGAGTTTTGACCATGTCATTGATGTGCACTTTGAGGCCCAAGCCACCAGAAGTTAGTATTGGGAGTATATAAAAGGTTTTAGGTATTGGTTGGAGGTTTGCATGTCATTTGGTTAGGTGCACAAGTAGAATAACAAAATCTGTCCAGCAGGGGACAGTTTTGTTGCAACTTAGAAATAGGGAGATTTGACCATGTCATGGGTAGGCCCTCATTAGGCACTGTTGGGCCTTAGTTAGAGGGAGTGTCAGAGAAGTTTTTCCAACCATAGATCATAGGATATGAGTTAGAACCATGTGTCACAAGTTAATTCAAGTCAGGGCGTTTTCTGCCCAGAAAAACAGGGGAACCATGGACTTTGAGCTTAGGCCCAAGAAGGCCCAAGCCAGGCCCTTGAGCCACATTAAGTTTGGGAGATGCTCTTAGGTCAGGAGAGTCTTTTGTAAAAGTTTTGAAGGAAAACTTGTAGTTTAAGAGTGTCTAATACACTCAAGAAACCATAGATATCATTCTGAAATTTGCACCAGTGAGCACTTACACTTATCACATAGTTTTAGAACACTTAGGAGTGAGATTTAGGTTGACCACCATAGTTGTAAGATAGTATAAGGTCAGTAGAGAAAAAGGCCCAAGTGAGGGTCAATAGGTCTTGGATAGTTTTGTAAAGGCACATCGAGTTAGGAAGCCAAAAATTAGAAGACTTTGTCTAGTTTAGCGACCAAGTGACTTAAGTTGTGAGTCGAGATCATCCAAGCCAAGTGTTGCATTATGGTGTATATGGTGTCATTTGGTATTAATATATGATATGTGATTATGTGGCTATCTGTGTGCAATTATAATTTAAAGGTGAATATAAATTAAGTGCATATAGGCCTAAGTGCCATCCGTGTTTAAATTCGGGTTGTAAATAGGTTAAGTTGGTGAGGATATATTATAATGAGGATTATTATTATTTATGTAGGATCTCGAGACGAGGGAAAACTTGCCATAAAGGTCGAGTGAAGCTTCTAGTTGCTCCTACCAGTCAGACCAGACCAGCCTTTCTCAAGGCAAGTGATCCAACCTGTCTTTCGTATTCACTATAAATAGTTCATTTATATCGATGCAACTATCCTGAGTCATTTTGATATATATATTTAAGTCAAGCGTATCTTATGTTTATCCTTGAAATGCCATGAACCCTTGAGTACGTATTGCAAGTAGTTCAGAAGTCTTATCATGATAGTAATTTAAAGTAATTTGAATGCCATGAATAAAGAAAGAGTAGTTACAACTCTTGGTTGATTCTCTTGATTAACATGCTAATGATTCCTAAGTATTGATATCTCATCCTGATACTTGAACCCCTATAGAACCTTACATTGAACCCGGAAAGCCAGATATTTATCAAAGTGATTCCTCATTGATTACCCCTCTTTCTTATCTTAAAGCTTGATAATTCTGATAAATCCTGAGCTAAAGATCATTTCTTCATACCTTAACACCCTTAGTATTCATGAAGCTTACCTTCTTGATGATCCGGCACTTGAACCTTGATGAGAAACCATTGCTTTAAGCCCAGTTTGGCATTACCCTTCATAATATCCAATAGCCTCGCTAAATTCCCTTGTCCAAACTTTGATATATGAAAACCATTCAGTTACCCTAATAGATTATAGTTTTGTGGATCATGGCCCTAAAATTTAGTACCATATTTCCCGTGTTTCGAGTAGATCTATAATTCCTTGATAAAATGTTTCTGTTAAAAGAGATTTTGTTAAATTTCAGCATCAATTTTTAAAATAAATAAAACGTGGGTTTTCAATCCCAAAGGGGGATAAACGTTTTCTTGAATAGTGGATCTGGACTGAGACGCGAGTCCTTTCCACACTTATATTAGGCTTAAAAGTTGCCTAGGGATTCCCATTAATGTTGTAGAACCCAGCGAGGTTCGGGATTACTTCGCGGCTGATCACTGGTTGTAATCCGTAGCGTCATAAAATGATTTTGATTAAAAGTATGATTTTGAAGTTGTTTTGATACAAACAAAATGATGCCACCACCCAAAAGTTTTATCTCTCGATATCATTGGTTATGTCCTCTCATTGACATTCTTTAATATATATCTCGACTTATGTTTTGTATCGTATTAATTAGAACTTGTTGAGCATTTGGCTCACTCCTTGCTTTACCCTGATATTATAGCTAGCAGCTATGGTTAGATTCAAGCAGACCGCCCGTAAGACCTGTGATGCTGATGCTTATGTTCAAGTTCAGGTAGAATAAGAGATAGTAGTTTTGTGTGAGGACTCGATATTTAAAATCAGTTGTAATAGATGGTAGTGTTGGGCTGTTCGAAACCCTAAACTGTAAGATCTTGGATTTGGTTATGTTTATTTATTTTTAAATGGTGTAATAGTTACATTTACTTTGCTGTTTAAGTTGGGGGTGTGACAGTGGGGTTCTAATGGATTTACTTATGGATTTTTGTAGTTAATTTATTTTAATATCTTAGTGTGTGGTGATTGATTGATATCCTAGTATTGGTTGTGCTTATTCGTCTTATGTGCATAGTTAATATATAAGATAGCGTGTTAATCTCTATTGAAGTGAAACTGAATATAGAGGTTTAGAACTTGCTATGCTAGCATAGGTTCATGTATTTACTATGCATGATTCGTAGGTAATTTTAACCATCTTGCTCGTCCTATGTAATCATGATAAATAACTTGTTCATTAAACCTTTATGTTGTCAAATTCTATAGACATATAGGGTCTCAACATAATTGGTGTCTATTCAGCTTCTATCTCTTTTATGGATATCTGGTAGTAGGGTATTCATACAACGACAGTTGGCGTTACTAGTTTCATATTATCTGATTAGTTGTCATCACCATTGTATGCTAAGGTTAAGAACAATGACTTTGAATGAAGTATTTAATAAAGTTAGAATCCCACGTTTATCTCATATAAGTAATTCAACCTTTTAATCTCTTAGTTATTTGCATGTTAGTTTAATCTTAGTTATAACATCTCAATTTGTTATTGTCTTAGCATTGAGTGATATCCATACCATTATTGCATAAGTTCATAATCTTAAGTTAACTAAAAAGAGTCGTTGTGGGAACGAATCTGATTTATATCTTGTACTACTTGCGAACGCGTATACTTGCGTGTTATTTTAGCACGTGTTTCCGCCCTAACAAGTTTTTGTCGCCGCTGCCGGGGACTCAGTGTTAATTTTTAGTTTATGTGCTTGACATCAGTGGTCGTTAAAGTTCACTGACTCAGATTCTTTTTCTTTTACGGTTTACTTGTTTGTGTTTTAGGTACTCATTACAATGGGAGATCCATCAGCACCAATGAAAGCGTTAATGGATTTTTCTCAACCCAAGATCAATGATATTCAATCTAACATTATCAAGACAACGATTGCAGCTAATACCCTTAAAATCAAGCCTGGCATGATTCAATGGGTACATAATTCAGTCCAGTTTGGGGGTTCCCCAACGGAAGATCCCAATACGCACATTAGGGATTTTATAGAGATCTGCGATACCTGCAGGTTCAATGGTGTGTCTGAGGATACGGTGAAACTGAGACTGTTCCCATTCTCTCTGAGGGACAAGGCTAAGAGCTGGTTACACTCTCTACCAGCTGGTTCGATTAAGACTTGGGAAGATCTTGCTAAAAAATTTCTCACTAAATTCTTCCGTATGGCGAAGACAGCTGCAATGAGGAATGCTTTTACTTAATTTGCGCAACAATCAGGAGAAAATCTATGTGAAGCTTGGGAGCGCTACAAGGAGATGCTTAGGAAGTGTCCTCATCATAGAATGCCTGATTGGATGATCATCAATTGCTTCTATAACGGTTTGGGAGCACAGTCAAGACCCATACTTGATGCAGCATCAGTGGAGGATTGTGGGCAAAGAGCTATGGGGAAGCTTACGATCTAATTGAACTGATGGCTGCTAATGAATATCAGTATCCGTTGTCTATGAAGATCGATTCTCTGGGTAACTATAATGTTAATCAGATAACCAATGTTTGTGAGCTTTGTACAGGTTCACATGCGAAGGAACAGTGCGCTATATGTAGTGAATCAGCTCAGTTTGTGAGAAACTTTCAGAGATCGCAGCAACCAGTTCCGAACACTTATCATCCTGACAACTGGAATTATCCTAACTTCAACTGGAGCAACAATAATAATGCGATGCAATAGACATTCCAGCAGTTTGGAAACAAGAAATTCAATCCTCCCGGTTTTTAGCATCAATTGGCACCAAGATAACAACTCCAACTTCAACAACAAACTCATGGTGCAGGTCAATCTTCAAATAAAAAATCTAAATTAGAGGAGTTGAGGCTAATGTGCAAAAACCAGGCTCTTATATGCCAAATCCAGGTTATTTCTATGAAGTCTTTGGAGAACCAGATAGGGCAAATTACTAACGCCTTATTGAATCGACTACCATAAACACTTTCTAGTGATACAAAAGCCGATCCAGGCAAGAGGGAAGTAAACGAACAAGTGAACGCCATTACCTTGAGATTCAGAAAGGTCACAAGCCCCCAAATTCAGCAAGACGAAGAGTATGAAAACTCTGTCCAGAATGCAGGTGCATCTGCACCCTTGCCAATTCCAGAAAATGAGATTGTAGCTGAAGAAGAGGTGCTGAAGGATGCTGAGGTGGAACCAAGGAAGAAAGCTATTGTCAACACTCCTCCCGTGGTTAATACATGAGAAAAATAGGTCTATCATCCACCTCCTTTTCCTAAGAGGCTGCAGAAGCAGAAGTTGGATAAGCAATTTGCTAAGTTTCTGGAGGCGTTCAAGAAACTTCACATCAACCTACCTTTCGCTGAAGCTCTTGAACAGATGCCTAGATATACGAAGTTTATTAAAGGTATTCTCTCTCTGAAAGTGAAGCTCGATGACTTAGAGACCGTTTTTCTTACGGAGGAATGCATTGCAGTTATGCAACAGAAATTGCCTCTGAAGCTTAAGGATCCTGGAAGCTTCATAATTGCTTGGACTATTGGAAACTTGTCGTTCGACAAGTATTTATGTGATTTGGGAGCTATCATCAATATGATGCCCTTATCTGTCTTCAAGAAACTTGCTTTTCTTGAGCTGAAACCGACATACATGTCATTGCAACTAGCTGACCGTTCCATCACTTATCAACGAGGTATAGTGGAGGATGTCTTGGTCAAGGTGGACAAACTCATCTTACCCTGCTGATTTTGTAATTCTGGATTTCGAGAAAGATATGAAGATTCTCATTATCTTAGGAAGACCATTCTTGGCTACAGGCCGAACTATGATTGATGTGCAAAAAGGAGAGCTTACGATAAAGGTTCAAGATCAGAAGGTCACTTTTAATATGTTCAAGGCAATAAAGTTATCCATAGATAAAGAGCAGTGCTTTAAAGTAGAGTGGGTCGACTCTGTCGTAAATTCGGAGCTTGAGCAATTGCCAAAGGCAGATACCTTAGAGAGAGCCTTAATAAGGGAATCAGTTCTTGAAGATGAAGAAGGAGCAGAGCAACTGCAGGTTTTGAATGCACCTCCGTGGAAGAGGAAGTTGGATATGCCATTCGATTCTCTTAGGTTAGAAGAGCTAAAAATTTCTCAGGAGCGTCTCGAGCCGTCTATTGAAGAAGCTCCCACACTTGGGCTTAAACCGCTTCCAGATCACTTGAGTTATGCATTCTTAGGTGCACCCCATGATAAGGGGTTGGGATATATTTTTGATGATGTAGAGAGTGGCCGGAAGGATCCTCCCGTGCCTATAGAGGGTTCTTCTCATGTGTAGCAGGCAGTTGATAGGACTGGTGTTGGTGATTAGCAATACTAGCGATTGACTAGGTGTATGGAGGCCATGCACGACATTCACCGTCATTTTACTACAGATTTGACACACGCTCTCGGTACTGTTTCCCGAGACAGTAATGTTGAGGTTGATTGGCCACCTGATCCTCCACCCGAAGATGGTGATCTTTCTGATGACTAGGTATGTCTGAAATCCTTATTATTACCTTTAACGAGGACAACGAAAATTTTAAGTTTTGGGGTGATAATGTAAGGATTAGTGTGTGTATGTCCATATAATTTATATAGATTCATATTGCATGTTTAGTTGTATTTCATTCGTATTTTTGCATGATTGTTCATATAGGACATATTTATTATTTTTTATGTGAGTTCATATAGTTGTATGTGAATGCATATAATATGATCCCTTAGGTTGAGCTATTTATGATTGATAAGTTGATGTTGATTTGAGTGTGGTGATGACAAATATAGGGTTGTTTAAGTCTTGAGAATTGATTTGCATGCCTAGAAAAAATTTTCACAAGTCTTATAGGATTGCTTCTGAGCTAGATCATGATCATATTTGTTTATTTTTTGAGATTTAATCACTTGGTAATATTTAAAATTTTTGGTATTCTCTTAATGACAAAAGAGCACTGAATTTTTAAAACTAGAGAAAAACTTGGATTTCATTGCTAGTTGTGAATAAGGTTAGGCGTCAAATGGCTAGAAGCCGGCTCATATTTTTATGAGTAGTCTAAGGTTTAATGAGATGGAGCGAAGTGCACTCATTCAGAAATCGTTGAAAAAAAAAGAAAAAAAATGAAAGAAAAGAAAAGAAAAAGTATGTGTTTATGAATGATTGATCAAGAGTGAGCTCTTTAATACTCGAGTTATTAAGTTCTAGGGGACTTTGTGCCTAGTGACCTAAGGCTTTTATAGTCTGGGATCCACTAACCTAACGCTCGCTACATAGGTATTATTGCCTAAGTCTTTTGGGACCTCATTCATTGCACGATCAAACAAGAATCTTTGTTATATTTTCAATAATAGCATGAATCCTAGTGTAACTCTAGTAGGAAGAAGGTATTGAGAGTCATTATGCGTTTAACGTCTATTCTGTTTATAAACTAATGACTGTTTTGATGATAAATAAGTTATGATTATTGATCTAGTATTGAGAGTATTTCTGTTAAGCATTCCACACATACACGTTCTGGTTTGTGAGTTGATTAGTGAGATTTATTCGAACTCTGTTTTGAGTTATTACATTCTTAGAGGCGATTGCTTATTCATTTAATTATGGTTATTCTGAGGGGATCGATTGTATTATCATTTAGTTGCATTTACGTAGTTGCATTCATGCATTAGGTTTGTTTTATAGTTTTTGAGTCTGTTTATGCATGAGAACAAGCATCAATTCAAGTTTGAGGGGTGTGATAAATGGATTTTATATCTACTTGGAACGCTTCATTACAAGCTTAAGTTGGTGTTTTGGACTCAAGTTGTTGGTATTTTTGATATGTTTTTGTGTTATTGCATGTCAAGCATTAGTTAAATGAAGAAAGGAGCTTTTTAAAAACATATGCTGAAAAGAGATCAGAATTGGAAGCCTAGGCCATTCTCAAGTTGTATAGAATCTCGTTAGCTTTATGTGGGCAGTTAAATCACCTAATTCTGACGAGCAGAACTCAAGATACGGCCAAAAGAAGAATTGTCAGAAAATTTCAAGAAGGCCAGCGCGGCCACGCCAGAACCAGCGCGCCCGCGCTCCAGAAATTATTGTTCCTGTTTCTGCACCACAATCCCAATTTTAGTCAAAACTGAAGATTTTGAGAGTCCTGGTCATCCCAGACCCTATATATATCAATAAAAAGACATTTTTAACAATAAGGAGCCAAAGAAGAGCAATAAGGGAGAAAAAGACTTTTATTTTCTTTAGTATAATTGATATTTATATGCTTGTTTTCGATTTGTCTTTGAACCCTAGTACTCTTATATTGTTTATTATCATGCTTTCATTGGAATCCATGGTGACGATGAGTTCAGTTATGAACTAATCATTATCGCGTGGTTCTAACGGATTTACTTATGGATTTCTATAGTTAATTTATTTCAATATCTTAGTGTGTGGTGATTGATTGATATCCTAGTATTGGTCGTGCTTATTTGTCTTATATACGTAGCTAACATATAAGTCAGCGTGTTAACCTCTATTGAAGCGAAAGTGAATATAGAGGTTTAGAACTTGCCATGCTAACATAGGTTCATCTATTTATTATACATGATTCGCATGTAATTTTAACCATCTTACTTTCCCTATGTAATGAAGATAAATTACTTGTTCATTAAAACTTTATGTTGTCAAATTCTACAGACATATAGGGTCTCAACATAATTGGTGTCTATTCAGCTTCTATCTCTTTTGTGGATGTCTGGTAGTAGGGTATTCGTAGAACGATAGTTGGCGTTTACTAGTTTCGTGTTTTCTGATTAGTTGTCATCACCATTCCATGCTAAGCTTAAGAACAATGACTTTGAATGGAGTATTTAATGAATTTAGAATCCCATGTTTGTCTCACATAAGTAATTCAACCTTTTAATCTCTTAGTTATTTGCATGTTAGTTTAATCTTAGTTATAACATCTCAACTTGTTATTGTCTTAGCATTGAGCGATAGCTATACCATTGTTGCATAAGTGCATAATCTTAAGTTAACTAAAAAGAGTTTCTGTGGGAACGAATTTGATTTATATCTTATACTACTTGCGAACGCGTATAATTGCGTATAATTTTAGCGCGTGTTTTTCCCTAACAGGAATAGTCATTCCTGTTTGACTCAATTGTGAGGGACTTCACTTGCAGGAAGACTGGATACGAATATATATTCAGTGGGGTCCAAAAACTGGTGTTCTCTATGGCTCACAACAGACACATTAATATGGTGCTCTTAATTCTGGAGGAACTCAACACAAGGCTCACAATGCCTTTGGCCACAAGAGGTAATGAAATTTTCTTTCTTAGGTTTATTATGTCTACTTTAAATAATAAAGTTGCAGATATACATTTACTTAGGGGTATTAATAGAAGTAAAATAGGCAATTGTAAGCAAGTGTCCAAAATCTTATTTGGTTCACTAATTACAAAGAACAAGGTACAGGTAGGTCTTAGAATCACTCCATTTATGCTGGAGAAATTCAGGACCTATCTATACCCTATGCCTGATATGAGGTCAAGTGTTATACCTAGTTCAGTAATGGCTCATGTACCTGTGAAATTACAAACACGGAAATACCAACAGGGGCCTTCCCAAACTGAGACCCCTTCTTCATTACCCCTAGAAGCTAGGAAACCAACCACTCCATCCTCCCAACAGGCTGGAGTGAGTAAAGTGAAGAGAAAGCAGGCACCATTAACAATCATCAATGAGAATGGTGAGGATCAAATCTAAATAGAGTATAACCTGGTCAAGAAGCCAAATAAGACTAAGAAAAATGAGTTGACTACCCATGAATCCACCTCTGCATCTTCCCAAAAGGATGCAGTTGTAAAAAAGGGGATTAAAGAGACTCTAGAGGCATCCTCTCAATAGGGTGTCTCTATTAAACAAAGCACTCTCCCTAGTACATCCTATAAAGAGTCTGCACCCCAACTTGAGCACTCTCAAATTGGTGAAAGAAGAAGTTTGGTTGGCACACACACTGAGAGCACATCATTTAAAGCTCCCTCATCTATTAAAGGGAAAGCTGCCAACACTCAATTCTCAAATCACTAATCTCATCTCTCAAATTTCTTCTACCTGTAATGAAACACTTGAATCCACTTCTCAAGTGTTGTCCAAATCAAGTGACACAGTTCAAGAGACTGTGCTCACCACCCAGGAACTGCATCTAGTTGGTGAGAGGCTACAAGCTGGGGTAGAGCTTGATGGTACCAACATAAACACAGGGGTTTCATCAGTTTTTACTAAAGACCCTGTGGTAGTACCAAATGCACCTTCATGTGCAAATAAATCTTCACAGATTGAAAGGTTTGAGGGTAGTAATACTGATGGGGAGCTATCTAAATCCTCTCCAATTCAATTGGAGGTTCCTCATGTAGGGATAAATCCCCTCAAAAACCTAGTTGAAATTGCTTTGTCAATTGAAGTAAGGAGTCCAATTGCCAATGATCTAACTATTAGGGAGACAAGTTAAGCACATTCAAGTGTTAGTTCTTTGCAAGAAGAACAAGGGTTTGAGGACATGGTACATGACAATAACCTGGTCAAATCCCTTCAATACAAATGGAGGGTCCCATTACCGGTGAACAACACACTGTCACAACCACAGTTTCTACTGTGAGTGCAATCGTGATTCCCATCACAGGGTTACCTACCACCTCATAACCCTCCACCTCTAACCAAACAAATATCCCATCTACCTCTAACCCCTCTCAACAACCTTTTCACCTCATCTCATAATGGCTGCGGGATGCTCAATCTCAGCCAATTATAATGAATGATCTACTTGTAGACCAATTATCAGGCCTTGCAAATATACCCAACAGTTACTCACAACTGACATGTCCAATCAGGATTATCAGGCTATCTTGATGTCATATAAAAACTTGTGCCATCTCAGATATAGATCATAAATAAATTCAACAAATTTGCTGATCAAATGGCCAGGTTTGATGTGACCAGTATGGAGCAAAGCATTAAAAATTTAAAGCAATCATTTCTGCTCTTCATGAAGTTGTCCAAAATCAAATCACAAGTAACAATGACACAAGAGTCAAGTTGGACCAACTCCATCGAGCTAGATATGAACCCTCAATATTATTGATGGAGGGAATCAAGCAATCTGTTCAAGCCACTTTTAGCGCTCCTCATCAAACTCACAACAACCAATCTCCACCTCAACAAATCTACAAATCCAGTCTCTACAACAACATGTCTCCAATCTTTAAGCCTTTAATGATTCTCTTATAGCTCAGGTTACTACTCTCACTACTTTAGTGCAGAGTCAGCAAAATGATATAAGGTCCCTAGTAGACTCCCACAAACATCTCCAAATGCAGAGTTTTATCTCTTTGGGAGCTATTATGGGTGCCTTGAAGATATCTTTACCTGCATTGCCTGAAGCTGTTAGGCCAGAAATTCAAACTCCTCTACTCCTTCCTACTACCAAGACTAAATGGGAGATAGAAGCTAGAATTCAACAATCTAAAGAAGCTGGATTGTAATCAAAAGAAGCTGGAAAATCTACGTTACACTCTGGCCAAAGCTCTACTCAAGTCAAAATCTCTCAAGATGTTAGTAAAGACAAACTCCAAAAAGCTGCAGAAGGACCCTGTCAAGACAAGGAGTTCAATGAGCTACTAATCATCCTAAAAGTCTTTATTCACAACAACTACATCACTTACAAGAGAGCTTTGGTCAACAACATGAACTTTCTGAGAGTGGTAATTGTAAAGGTTGGAAACTTCTTGGAGAAAAGAATAGTGGTCAATGTCAATGATTGTGGTTTGGACATGTATCTCTTTCAAATCTCCAATCCATGAGAGCAACTGAGTTGGATGTCATAATTGACAGAGTTAATCCAGTTATTACAGAGGACACCCAATTGCTCAATGAACTTAAAAAAGCCCAGAGAGTTTCTTTTCTTGAAGCCTATCTTCATCCAAGCAAAGGGTGGCCTACATTTGTCCATAAACCAGAAAGTTCAAATACTTCACAATCCCAAAAAACTGTGTTAGAGGTAATCTAAGACTAATTATGACATTGGAAACTGATCTGTAGACAAAGAAGAAGAAGACAAATAAAGATGAGGAGGTGATAAGTGTTATGGATTCAAGCATAAAATGCAACGAAAAAACAAAAAAACTTTGAATCCCTATCGTATGATCTATGTATAATTATTGGATAATTATGGAGAATAGATGTTTATCTTAATAAAGATTTCCTTCTGACTGTCATGGGCATTCTGATCTTGATGAACCAACACAACAGCCCTCCTTTCGAAGATCTGCTCTCCAATGGTATCGACACGAACGTCCGATCGTCCAATGATCACCGGAGCCGGTACTAGCCGATTTGGTTGCCTCTTTCTCTCTCTCTCTCTCTCTCTTTTGCCTCTCTAAGATGTAGAGCTACTAGGGTTTTTCTCTAAAAATGTGATTAACTTCTTAACCCTAATATTATATATCTTAATGTATATATAGGGGAGAGAGGATTAGGGCCTAACCCTAATCTTAATGGGCTTCTAAAAGGACCCATTCTGATTTGGATTTATATTATTATTAAATTCGAATTATAATATATATACAATTAATCAAATCTCACTTAATTAATTTACTAATTAAATTTGAATTAATAATAATAAAATATTTAAAATTAATAATTTAAATAATACTGTGTTTTAAACGTTCTTTGTGTGTGACCCTTTAGGTTATTATTGCGTTGGCAATAATTTTATTTTCTAATAATAAAATTCTAAAAAATGAGTGGCATCTAATAATACATCATTGCTCCCCAAGTAATAATAATAATTGGTGATTCAATTAAACCTTTCGTGAATAATGTACAATGTAATATAATCCCTTTAGCCTTATATTATAGATCAAACTCGAGGCATGCATTGTGTCATCCTCTATTAACGTTTAATCCTTCTTTCCTTGATCAATGAGTAAACTATTAAACAAATCAGTATTTAAGCACGACCCTGCATTTTATAGTCTTACTCAATCAAGAGGCGAATAATATCACTCCTTTAATATAGGAGGGCTAAATCCCATCTAGAACATTCATATTTATCATACGATTTATAGTATACCCAATGTCTACTTTTATTATTACCCGGTCAAGGATAACTTTCAATAGTATCGAAGTATATTTATTTTCATATAGAAATGTAATGATTTTAGGTCTAAGGACCAATACATCATTAACACTGTGAGATTAACTTATGACACTATAAACATGTAGTATCTCACAACGGATCAATCCAGCCCCATGTATCTAATACATGTGCCTTTGTTTTGACTTTAATATCAAAATACCTATGATCAATGAGATGTGATCATCAGTCAACAAATACACTAGTCTCAATGTATTTATTATCGTCCCTCAACAATAATACTTGACTAGGGACCTTTAGGAATATCAATACTATTCTCATAATCTCATTTTTAAGTCACGTACTTAGAGATATATATATTTACATATCATATTTCACGGACATTTATTAATCTAACATTTTATCACAGAAAATAAAGATATAACAAATTACTAAAGAATAATCCATAGAATCTTAATTAATAATCCAAATGTCTCATAACATAAATATAACAGTGTTGTCTCTAGGGCACACACACTAACAATAAGGATATTGGGAAGATACCTACAGAATGCTGAAACCATGTTGCCAAATACACAATTAGATACCAAAGATGATAATTTGGATGATGATGAGCAAAAGAATGATGAGAAAAAACCTTCTAGCTCAAATCTAAGTAAATCTACCAAGGCAACTAGCAGTAAGAAGAAGGATGAGAAGAAGAAGGATGAGAAGAAGAAGGATGATGGAAATAAAGGAGATGATAGCAGGAGGAAGAAAAGGGGAGAAGGAGAAGGTACAAAGAAATATGTCCAACAAATCCAAATCTCACAAACTCAAACCACAAAACCTAGCCAAACACTATCTTAACAAAACCTACCTCAAAAGCCTAAATTCTTGTATAATCAAACTGCACACACCTTACTCAAAATACCAATTAGATCCAGCCATGTCACACTAAAGAAAATCACAAACCTACCTTCATTCAAGCCTACAACCAAAACTCACTTAAAATCTGTTGGAAGAAAACCTAAGAAAATGCAAGCTGATGCTGGTGTCATTTGGAATTGCTTCAATCAAGATGAATTTCTGCCTCTAAATATGAGCACAAAAGATGATGAATATTTTCAATAATTATCTATAGTAATTGTCAAAGTCTGTGTTGTTTTTTTTGTAGAAGTCAGAATCTACTATTTGGATGACTCCATCATTCTACTTAGCAGGGAGGTAATGGAAACTTTTTCAACCACATAATTGAAGAAGGTAATCATCCTGATGAAGGACAATGACACTAATACAAGAATGTGGAAAGCTGTGATGTCTGAGAGGCTAAGAGAAAGGACTAAAAGACATGCAAGAATCAAGGCTGAAAGGGAAGAAAGGGATAGGAAATATGCTAAGGAAATAGAAATGTTTGAGAAGAGGTCAAATGAACTCAGGGCAAGGGGGTTGAGTAGAATATTAAAAGATGGACATTCCTGAACATTGAAGTTAGCAGATTCTCAAGATTTAGAGTTGGTTACCTTAATGGTTACTCATTGGATGATTGGCTCAAGATGGTAGAAGCCTTAAGAGTGACAGAAATAATAGAGGAACTCCAAGTACTTGTAAATCTCAAGGACCTCATTAGGAAAGAACCAGGATATGAGAAATTAACTTGATGGTTGTAACTTTTGAATTAATGTAATCATCAAAAATATAAAAGTTTGTATTTGTCAATCTGTCAGTTTTTATAGAATTCATTTTAGCTTAAGGTTAGTCTTGTTATCAGGAATGAATTTGTGACAAGAAATCTTCTCACAATGGGGGAGATTGTTGTGCAAGACATGCGCATACAATAACAAGACTAAGTCATATTAACAATCCTGAGATTTAGTTGTTTGATAATCAATTTTGTATCCTGTATTGTATTTCTTGAGTTTGTAAAAAGGTTAGAAGATTAGACTGGAGTATTTTTCTGTAAACAGATTCAAGCTAAGGAATAAACTCTGTAAGAAGATCAAGCCATGATCATGTCTCAAAGAAAAGTGAAGAAGTTTGGAGTTGAATAAAACTATTTTATGAAAAATGTTCTAAGTCAAGATATCGACAAGTCACAGATCAAGTTATATCGAGAAGTCATTCGAGAAGTCCAGAATGACTTATCGAGAAGTCCAAAATGGCTTGTAGAGAAGTCTCACAGATATCGACAAATCAAATGAAGATGTAGAGAATTAGAGATATGGACAAGTCATTTCTACATGTAGAGAACTCAGAGATATCGACAAGTCAAAATAAAGATGTAAAGAATTGGAGATATCGACAAGTCAGTTTCTAATATAGAGATCTTAGAGATATCGACAAGTCAATTCTATATGTAGAGATCTCAGAAATATCGATAAGCCATTCCACATGCAAAGATCAAGAGACCTCGATAAATAAAATATACCTATATAGAACTCAGATATCTCGATAAGTCATTATACTTATCGAGATGTCACTTCTCTATAGAACAAACTAGAGATCTCGATATGCCTCTCAAATACAGAATGCAGACAAGTTAAATATTCAAGATTATCAGTAAACAAATGATCTATCAACTAGATTGAAAGGTCTACAAAGTAGCTGGGAGAATTCAAGATCAAGGGTCAAGATTAACTGGACAAAGGATGGTCACAGACATGCAAGATTCTGCACAGATTTGCTAAGCTAGAAATGGAAATAGAAAAAGGTTGCTTTAGAAAGTAGTTTAGTACATTTTAGTGCAAGTCCTGTAAACCCGTGCTGCTAGTGTATAAAGCATGCACTAATCCTTAGTTTAGAAGTAACAAAACATATTCATATTTTCTTGTATTCTCTCAAGGAAGAAGCTGGGTTCTTATATTTTTAAGAACATAATTTGTAGCAAGACAAATTTAATTAATACAAATTAAGTGAGTTTTGAAATATTATGCATGTTATGCTTGTCATATTATTTCTGTTAAACACAATATCTCTGCAAATTATAAACTGCTTTGTTCACACAATATCCAAACTGTTTAAAAAGGCTAAAAATCAAAGGAACACATTCACCCCCCTTGTGTTGTATTGTTGTATATTTTTAGAGTATCGTTCGCAAGAAAGGACTGATATCAACAACAATTTCTAGTCTTTTATTTCTTACAGTTCAGAAGTGTGGGGAAGAATTTATGGATATGTGTAATTAACAACTAATTAATCTAATAAATAAATAAAACTATATAATTACTATAAGAGATAACAATCCAAGAATCATGGTTCTTCAATGGCTATCATGAATGTTTAATTTGTATCTCTTTTTTTGTTAAAGGCAATCCTTCTAATATTTATAAAACCCTCTCCCAAGGTAGATTATAGTGCCTATAATTATCCCTTGAATACCACTCCCATGGTCATACAAAGTACAATTATAAACTGTTAAGAACCAAGGAATTTTAGTCTCACAATTCGCATATCAATCTCCCGATCTAATACTTAAATTGTGTCTATCATATCATGTACTAGAATTACAACTCCTCTCCCGATTCGTTAAAACTCCTAAAAATTCAATTATAAGTTAGCTACTCCTCTAACGGTATAAAGCGCTCAATGACAGATTAACAATAATAAGAAAATCACAATATAATCAAACAAACATATTAAGCCAATTGAATACTACCCAACTCTTGGAAAATGAATTAGCTACTCCTGATAAGATAAACAAAATATATATTAAAAAAACAAACCATGAGTTTAAGAATTGATGCACAAAGAATACATTTTAAAGTTCCTTTGGAATCTGGATGAATCACTTAACTCATTCCAATCTCCCTCTCAAGATGCTTCTCTCCCTTCTCCCAAGTATGACTATCTATCGTCCTCTCTTATTACAACCCTAATACCTATGTTTATATATACTTTGATGGGCTTTTAAAAGTCATATAAGGTAACTAAAAGAGAATTTAAAACAAGTTGGGAAAACTATTTGATTATAATTTTTGTCAGGTTCAGGCCCTGAACCTTAACATCAGGTCCTGAGCTTTTTCAAATTTTTGCCACTGCTATGCTCAGGCCCTGAGCCTCAAATCTCATGTCCTGAGGTATATGTTTTTTTCCACTGATTCCTTCAGGCCCTGAGCCTCCCAGCTCAGGTCCTGAACTCCTCTAAATTCTTCTTTTATCATATACTCTTCTCTTTTGCACCTCTTTCTTCCATAATTTCCTATAAACATAGAAAATTAAGACTTAGCATCCATCCAAGTCAAATAACAACTAGTACTTATTATTTAGGACTAAAGCATCACAAAAATGGTTAAAAGAAGAATAACATGGCATAAAATATCTATAAATTGGTCATGTATCAAATACCCCCAAACTTAACCTTTGCTCATCCTCAAGTAAAATTATAATTATATACAACTACTAATACCACTTCCGTAAGGTGATCACGATTGCATTTGGCATATGCAACAAGCCCTTTAAACCCCAAGGTAGCCCTAATGGACGAGTAAGGTCTCGTGAGGCCTATAGTGAATGTGCCCACAAAATTCATCTAACACATGTAATATGAACTAGATGAATGCAACTAAATGATCTAAAATGCAAAGATCTCAACTATAATAGTGTATGTCAAGTCAACAATAATCTTCAGTTCATAAACCAAGTTTAGATATATCAAGCTCACACAAATATCACCACATAGTTACACAAGTACAGAGTGTGCGTATGTGCTAAACTTAACAAAATGCTCTCTAATGAACCTGGAACAAAGACGCACAAGTTTGAACATGACAAGTCATGCGAGTTAATAGCTCCCAAGTTGAGAACTAGAATAGATCTTAAACACTTCGTTTCTTAGCACTAGCCATCATTCAAGTTTAAAAAGGGATTTCCATATCTTTCTTTATTGATATAATACTACTATATAACTATATATGTTTTTTATATGCTCGGTCTAAGGTTAGGTGGCTCCTCAGTGTAAGTGAGTTACGACCGCCATAAGACTTCACAAGCTCGGTCTAATGTTAGGTGGCTCCTCAGTGTAAGTGAGTTACGACCGTCATAAGACTTCACAAACCATATTGTAAACGAATATTAATTAAGTGGTTTATTCAACTCTGCAATGGTCGAGATCCCTAAAGATTTATGCATTAATACCCATGTAGCGAGTGTTGGGTCAGCAATCCCATACCATAAAAGACTTTAGGTTACTAGGCACAAAGTCCCCTCAAACTTAATTACTCGAGTATTAATGAGCTCACCCTAGTCAATCATACCACCTTTTTTTCGTGTACTTTATTGCTACTATATATACATCTATATATATATATATATATATATATATTTTTTATAATTTTTTTAAAGACATTTGCAACCTATAGCTCCCCCAAACTTAAGCGTTTACGTACTAAGCTCAAAGAGGAATAGTCAAGATTCTAATCATCAACAAGCAGCTACCCCTCAAGAAATAAGCATATCTAAGTTTCAATTTAAGAGCATAATAAGAGTGTGTTAAGAAATAAGCTCTGCACAAGTGACACTACGCATGTAACATCTTTAGCATGCGATCATAGCAAGACTTAGTCAACAACAAGGTACACATAATATCATCATATGTCACCAACTTGGACTACTACTAACTTGAGATCATGATATGATATGAAATACAATGCAACTAACATATATATAACTATATGATACAATGCAATCTATATGTACTATCTTACAAGGCTAGAATTATTTTTTAGATTTTTTAATTCTACATTTTTTTTATTTTTTATATATAACACTATAACAAAATTTGAACTCACCACACACTTAAATGGGTCAATGTCCTCAATGATATAATAACTAATAATTCTACAATATAAAAGAATGAAAGAAGTACTCCCCTATGCATATGCTTGAAGTGCCATGATCCATAACAGGCTTGATTGAGTCTATGCCATCGTAGCACTTGTTTTGTTGATGTAGTTATGTTGCATGATCATGCGAAACAACTGCACGAGCATGTCAATCTAGTGCGTGATCATGCTAAACCATTCATTCTTACTCAAAATCATTCTTAACACCTGAATCACTTCAAACAAACACATCAAGGCAACATGTGGGAGTAAAAAAACTAATATTATAACATTGGGTTGCCTCCCAAGCAGCGCTTCTTTAATGTCATTAGCTTGACATGTACATACAACCAGCATTATCAATGTGGTGAAAAAGCAAATAAATGCACATATCTATGAATCAGTATTAACATCATGATGTGCAAAGGTATCTTAGATCCATAAAAATATAAGAGACTTTTTATGATCTACACTTTCTTAAGAGACTCAGAATAATCAAAGTATCTTGGAAAGTTGTTATAATAATCATCATAAGTCCGACTCATAAACTCCTCCCAAATTGGATCCAAATATTACAAAGAAAGACTTTTAATTTCATCAAACTTAAATTCCTCGATTTTAATTGGACACTCGTCAATTTTTACCTCATCTACCAATTTATAAGCTCCACAACATTTTCTAGATTTGGCAGAATTTCACTTGCATCCAAATTATCATTATCGCACATAGGACTATTGTTATGGATACAAATCTAGAGTATATTAATTGCTATGTTTATTACTAAGGTACGGGAGCTCAAGGCCTTTAATGGCTGCTCTCATATTTCATGACTTAACTCTGCCTTTACGAGATGCCTACGTATCTCTGTTAATTAGAGAATCAAGCCAAAAATGTATTTCTGATTTATGGGGGTGAGACCCCTTATATAGATATTGGGAGTCCTTGAATTGGACTTGGGTTAGGAGACTTGGTGGACAAGTCTTGGAATTAGAATGGACTTTGGAGTCCTAGGAAGTAGGAAGCTGATTCCTTATCCCATGAGGTTCCTTGGAGGCCAATCTACAAGGATTTATATCCCCACCATGACTCATCTTAATAGCTGTTTTTCTCCCTCATTAATTAATTACGAAATTAATTGATATTCAGGGTTTTGGGCCTTCTTTGTTCCATCAGGCCTGATCTGGTCCATCAGGCCTGATCAATGTGTTAACCTTTTTAGTCTGAATGTCATACATCTTCTTATTGGGACTTATAGCCCAATTCAAGTGAAATTAATGCAATATTAATTATGTAATCGGGATTTATTTACTCCCTATCATTTGCCCCCCAACTTTTGAGAAACAGGGGCTCGGTTTTGCAGAAGTTAAGTTTACTCGTTCCCTTACAGGGTATCGTTTTTGTGTAAAGTATAGAACGACCTAGACATCTACAACGATTGGCTTTCATCCCTATTATTTAGGAATTATCTTAATTTCCTGGAATTTTCCTTGAATTCTGGGATTTTCCTTATTTTTCTGGATTTTTCCCTTAATTCTGGGATTTTTCCTTATTTTTCTGGATTTTTCCTCATTTTTCTGGATTTTTCCCTTAATTCTGGCTTAAAATCGATCCGGGGACATACCAAATCGATCAGGAATCCTGGTCGAAATCGACCAGGATCCTGATCGAACTTACTGTGATATTGTCACTCTGGTCGATTGAATCTTCGATCAAGATTTATGCAGAATCGATCAGGATTCCTGATCGATTTTGATCAGGATCCTGATCGAACTAGCTCACAATATACCATTCTTATTGATGGAATCTTTGATCATTATTTATGCACAATTGATCAAGATTGCGGATCGATTTCGATCAGGATTCTGATCGAACTAGCTCACAAAACACCACTCTGATCGATGGAATGTTCGATTAGGGTTTATGCAAAATCGATCAGGATTCCTGAACAATTTTGATCAGGATCCTGATCGAACTAGCTCACAAAACACCACTCTAATCGATGGAATGTTCGATCAGGGTTTATTCCTTTGTCGATCAGGACTCTGATCGAACTAAGTGGCTTTTTACCCTTTAGATCGAATGAGATATCGATCAGGGTTCTTCCCTTTGTCGATCAGGACTCTGATCGAACTAAGTGGTTTTTTACCCTTTAGATCAAATGAAATATCGATCAGGGTCCTTTCCTTTGTCGATCAGGACTCTGATCGAACTAAGTTGCTTTTTACCCTTTAGATCGAATGAAATACCGATCAGGGTTCCTACCTTTTGTCGATCAGGACTCTGATCGAAATATTTCTTCAAAATTCTGGTCAATTTTTGACTCTTCAGTTTTCATTCCAGCTTCTAGAATACCCCTGAAACTTCCCTATGGTGGGCTTTCCTCAAATTGGGCTTGGCTGTATGTGCCTAAAAACGCGTCATATTCCGAGCTTTTCGCTTATAAAAGAGAAGTGGGAAGCGAGAATCCTCACTTCACTTCTCATTTCTCATTTTTTCTCGCAAAAACTCTCTCAATTTCTCTCTTAGAAAGGCGATTTCTGGCGACTTCAGCCACCGTAGCTCTACCACCTTCAAGATTTTCTGGGTTTCAAGCCTTCATCCGAAGAATATCAATGGCGGATCGGGATCTAGCTCGTTTGGGGAAGATGAACACTTCCAAGAGAGGTACTGCCATTCAAATCCAATCTCCGTACACTTCTTTAATAGATATGATAAACTCTAGAGGTGATGAATATCCCTCTTTATCTGAATTAGATTCATATAACCATGGTAATACTTTTCACGAGTTGGATGGTAGGATTGAGTCCATGAACACCATGTATAAACTTCCACCCTATCTTAGGATTACCCCAGCCGCCCCTGGGGATAGGACATGTAACTGGGAGGGGGACACTCTGTTTATTTATCGAGGAGCCCTGACCGCGGGTCTTAGGTTCCTATTTCATGAATTTATCCCTCGTTTACTTGCAGATGTAAAAATTAACCCTTATCAACTCCCTCCTAATGCATGGAGGAATATTATCTGTTTTATGGTTTTGTGTCTTAGAAACAATTTTCCTCTTTCCGTAGCTGTCTTTAGGAAAGTTTTTCAATTTTATAACAGTTCCATGGATCAAGCGGGCTGGGTTTAATTCGTCAACGGCCCAAAATTCCCCATATTTTTTATAGCAACTCTATAGTCGAGAACAACCCTAAATGGAAGGATGAGTTTGTTAGGCTGACCTGGGCTGGGGGTGATTGGGCCACACTCTTCCGTAGGCCCTTTTGTAAAGTGTCAGATGGGAGTCCTGGTAGCATCAGGTTAACTGATGAGGAGGAGGTGGCCTATCAAGCCCTCATTTCAGATGACAGAATAACATATACTTGGACTCTTTTAGAGGAGTTCTTGTTGAAGAAAGTTGGACTTTCTCATGCCAGTGATAAGGGTAATATACCTGCGCATCTATTTTACTCCTTCTTTTATTGCAACTCTATTATTTCCAAAATTTTAATACTTTTCTTCTCTTTCTTTCAGCTTGTGAGGCCATTAACAATATCAACAGGCCTAAGAAGGGGAAATCTGGCCGCCAGAAGAGGGCCAAGCTGAACAGGGATCCCAAGGTCAAGCCTGATGCTCCCACCTTCCTTAGGCCCCACGTCCCTGTTGTAGAGCTGGGGGATGATTTGGATCCTCCACTTAAGGCGCACTCCTTTAGGCCTAACTGGGGCTTTAGGAGAAGTGACACGGTGGTTGGATCCACCAAACATGCCAAGGACTGGTCATACCACTCCATAAGTCCCCAAGACTTCACTGACATTGTCACGGGGAGTGACATTGAGACCATTGAGCTTCTGGGTTCTCAGGCCCAAGCTGCGGTAACATACTACTCCTTTCTTTTTAAATTCCAACTTTCTTGTTTTTTAATGAACTTGTATTAACTCATGTTTCTTTATGCAGAGTAACACCTACTTCCAGGCGGCCCTCCATCAGGCTAGGTCTTGGAAGGGGAACTCTGATGAGTTTGAAAAGGAGATGAAGAAATGGGAGGAGAGAGCTAAGGTCCTGGAGAAGAAGCCGGACACAAAAAAGGAGGAGCTGTCTAAGGCTCATTCTGAGCTGGTGAAAAGTAGGAGTGATAAGGAAAAACTCATTGATGATTACATGGATTCTGAAAAATTCAAGAATCTTATGGAAATCCACGATGAGGGTCTTTACTCTTTGCAGTTTACCCAGGGATAGGATGCAGCTGTGAAGGCGATTTCGGAGAAGCATCCTGGCCTAGTAGATCCCAAGGACTTTATAGGTCCTGAGCAGCCAGAGACTGAGGATAGCTTGGATGCTCTCTTCAACTCTCCCCCGCCTGATGATCATATTCTGGATCCCAACACTGCCTCTCCTCCTGCTTCTCCTGCGAAGGATGCTGAGAAAGAAGGTGCCGATAAGGAGCAAGGAAATGAAGGCTCCCGCATGGAGGAGTAGTGTTTCTAGTTTGTAATTTTATTCGTAACTTATTGTTGAACTTTATTTGTATCCGGAACTTATTACCCTTCATGGTTTTATTTATGCTGCTTTCTTCTTCATATCTTTCTCCTTTAACTTTCTAGCACTTATTATGCTTTTAATGTTAAATGACCCGAACTACTTGGCCCTTTGTGTGACAAGCACTCCTTTTAATAGAAGAATTCTTAAAGTCTTCTTCTTTCAATGATCAAGGCATGATCTTTGTCAAAATCACACAAAGTATTAGCACAACTTAAATATCCAAAGGTTGAAATAATTTGAAACTCATTAATATGAAGTCTGGTTTTCCAAAACCTTACATAGCATGGGTTCAACCCTTAATAATTATGAATCAACAATGTAGATATTACTGGAACTAGAATATAAAATCCTACGCAAGCAAAGCTTCAAGGTGCTTTTCAACCTACTTGTCATCTTGACAAGTGAGAATCATGCTCAACCACTTTATATATAGTAAATCTTCAGGTTTTGTGCATGCCAAGTTCTCAAGACTTCAAAACCATCTATAGTCTCTAACTTGTAGGTTCTTCTTCCTTGAACGCTTTTAACCTTATAGGGCCCTTCCCAGTTTGGGGAAAGATTTCCTTTCTGTCCTACTCCAGAGGCTTCCACTTTCTTTAGGACTAAATCTCCTTGCTTGAAGAACCTTTCCTTAACCCTTAGGTTGTAATAGAATGAAGCTTTCTTCTGATAATTCACTATCTTCGCATGTGCTTCATCCCGTACCTCATCGATTAAGTCCAAGGCTAATCTTTGCCCCTCCTCATTTTCCTCAATATTAAAAGCCTGGATTCGAGGAGATGAGTGTGATATTTCTACATGGACAACTGCTTCTTCCCCATATGCCAACATGAAGGGAGTGGCCCTGGTAGTGACTCTACAAGTAGTTCTGTAAGCCCAAAGTATTGGGAGTATTTCATCCACCCAATTATTCCTGGATTTCTCAATCCTCTTCTTTAGTCCATCCAAGATTATTCGATTTGCCACTTTCACTTGCCCATTAGCTTGTGGATGAGCCATAGAGGTAAATCATAACTCAATCTCATTCTCTCCACAATACTTCTTGAATTCTTCATTATTGAACTGTGTTCCATTATCGGTAACTAGGATACAGGGAATTCCATACCAGCACATGATATTTTCCCACATGAATTGTGCAACCTACTTAGTTGTGATTTTAGCCAATGGCTTGGCTTCAATCCATTTAGTAAAATAATCAATGGCTACAATCAAGAACTTTCTTTGTGCCTTGGACATGGGGAAAGGTCCAAGTATATCCATTCCCCACATAGCAAAGGGGATAGGTGAGTTGATTGAGGTCAGCATCTCGGGGGTTGTCTAACGACTGGCACATGCTTCTGACAGTGGTCACACTTTTTCGCATACTCTTTGGCATCAGCCATCATTTCTGACCAATAGAAGCCTAAACGGGTATCTTATGAGCTAGCGCTCTGCCTCCCAAGTGTTTCCCACAGATACCTTCATGTACTTCTTCCAGAAGCAAGCGTGCTTCATCGGGCCTGAGACATCTTAAGTAGGGAACCACATAAGATCTTTTATATAAAATCTTGTCTATCAAGGAGTATCTTAGTGCTCGAACAACCAACTTACGTGCTGCAGTAGCATCATTTGGCAACCAACCGGTTTGAATATAGGTCTTAATGGGATCTATCCATGACGTTCCCAGACCAATAGGAGCTACAAGCTTAACATCAATTCTCCGTGTCTTCAAAACGCGAAAGTATACACTTCCTGAACTTTCCTCTATCTCAGATGAAGCAAACTTTGATAAGGCATCTGCCTTAGCGTTTTCCTCCCTTGGAATGTGCTCAACATGGCATTCATCGAATTGGGTCATCACAGCCCTTACTAGGCAGACATACTTAGCCATTGTATCATCCCTTGCCTCAAACTCTCCCTTAACCTGGGATACGACCAACTTCGAGTCTCCACAGACCTTTAAGTTCTTGACTCTCAGTGTCCCTGCTAGACCGAGGCTAGCTATCAGAGCTTCATATTCTACCTCTTTGTTTGTGGTTGGGAAGTGTAACTTCATAGCATATTCAATCAAGGACCCATCAGGGCTTTGTAAAACTAGACCTGCTCCACTTGAATTTGTTTTTGATGCTCCATCAAAATAGAGAACCCAATATTCCTTCTCCTTATCATCCTTCTCTTTGTCCTTATTAACTTCCTTATCTTGCGGTATATTATCTTCCTGCCCCACGACTTCTTGGTTAGGTATGGTACATTTCACCACGAAGTCAGCCAATGCCTGGGCTTTTATTGCCGTTCGTGGCTTATACTTAATGTCAAATTCTCCCAACTCTATTGCCCACTTGATCAGCCTCCCACTAGCCTTGGGACTATGAATAATATTTCGCAAGGGCTGATTTGTTAGTAGTTCAATCCTATGAGCCTGAAAGTAGGGACACAACTTTCTTGAAGCCATTACCAAGGCTAGTGCAAATTTCTCAATAGTTGAATAATTCAACTCAGCTCCATGCAGAATTTTGTTGACATAATATACGGGTTTCTGGATTTTCAGTTCCTCCTTAACCAATACAGCGCTCAAGGCACTCTCTAAAACGACCAAGTACAAGTATAAGACTTCATTCAAAGCTGGCTTGGCCAACAACGGGGCATGAGCCATATATTTCTTTAATTCCTAGAATGCCTTCTGGATTTCCTCACTCCATACAAAATCTTATACCTTCTTTAAGGACTTGAAGAACGGCAAGCACTTGTCCCCAGACTTGGAGATGAATCGTTCCAACGCCGCAACCCTTCTTGTGAGCTTTTGAACATCTTTGATAGTTTTTGGTGGTTCCATGTCCACGATTGCCTATATTTAATCGGAATTGGCCTCGATTCCTCTCTTGGAGACCATTAATCCCAAAAACTTTCCAGATCCTACTCCGAAAGCACACTTTGCAGGATTTAACAACATCTTATGGTATCTCAGGACCTCAAAAGCTTCCCTCAAATGGGTTATATGGTCAGTATTTACTAGACTCTTGACTAACATATCATCAACATAAACTTCCATGGTCTTGCCAATAAGATCCTTAAAGATTTTATTTACCAACCTTTGATAGGTGGCTCCTGTATTCTTGAGACCAAATGCCATAACAAGATAACAATAAACACCGAATTCAGTGATGAATGATACCTTTGGGATGTCGTCATTGTGCATCTTGATCTGATTGTATCCACTGAATCCGTCCATGGAACTCAGCATCTCATGTCCAGCAGTGGCATCTATCAAAGTGTCTATCCTCGGCAACGGGAAACAGTCGTTAGGGCATGCGTCTTTCAAATCAGTAAAGTCCACACACATCCTCCATTTTCCATTGGCCTTCTGTCACACCCCCAACTTAAACAGCAAAGTAAATGTAACTATTACACCAAATAAATAAACATAACCAAATCTAAGATCTTACAGTTTAGGGTTTGGAACAGCCCAACACTACCATCTATTATAACTGATTTTAAATATCGAGTCCTCACACAAAAGTACTATCTCTTATTCTACCTGAGCTCGAACATAAGCATCAGCATCACAGGTCTTACGGGCGGTCTGCTTAAATCTAACCATAGCTGCTAGCTGTAATATCAGGGTAAAGCAAGGAGTGAGCCAAATGCTCAACAAGTGCAAATCAATACGATACAAAACATAAGTCGAGATATATATTAAAGAATGTCAATGAGAGGACATAACCAATGATATCGAGAGATAAAACTTTTGGGTGGTGGCATCATTTTGTTTGTATCAAAACAACTTCAAAATCATACTTTTAATCAAAATCATTTTATGACGCTACGGATTACAGCCGGTGATCAGCCATGAAGTAATCCCGAACCTCGCTGGGTTCTACAACATTAATGGGAATCCCTAGGCAACTTTAAAGCCTAATATAAGCGTGGAAAGGACTCGCGTCTCAGTCCAGATCCACTATTCAAGAAAATGTTTATCCCCCTTTGGGACTAAAAACCCACATTTTATTTATTTCAAAAACTGATCCCGAAATATAACAAAATCTCTTTTAACAGAAACATTTTATCAAGGAATTATAGATCTATTCGAAACACGGGAAATATGGTACTAAATTTCAGGGCCATGATCCACAAAACTATACTCTATTAGGGTAACTGAATGGTTTTCATATATCAAAGTTTGGACAAGGGAATTTAGTGAGGCTATTGGATATTATGAAGGGTAATGCCAAATTGGGCTTAAAGCAATGGTTTCTCATCAAGGTTCAAGTGCTGGATCATCAAGAAGGTAAGCTTCATGAATACTAAGGGTGTTAAGGTATGAAGAAATGATCTTTAGCTCAGGATTTATCAGAATTGTCAAGCTTTAGGATAAGAAAGAGGGGTAATCAATGAGGAATCACTTTGATAAATATCTGGCTTTCAGGGTTCAAGGTAAGGTTCTATAGGGGTTCAAGTATCAGGATGAGATATCAATACTTAGGAATCATTAGCATGTTAATCAAGAGAATCAACCAAGAGTTGTAACTACCCTTTCTTTTATCATGGCATTTAAATTACTTTAAATTACTATCATGATAAGACTTTTGAACTACTTGCAATACGTACTCAAGGGTTCATGGCATTTCAAGGATAAACATAAGATACGCTTGACTTAAATATATATATCAAAATGACTCAGGATAGTTGCATCGATATAAATGAACTATTTACAGTGAATACGAAAGACAGGTTGGATCACTTGCCTTGAGAAAGGCTGGTCTGGTCTGACTAGTAGGAGCAACTGGAAGCTTCACTCGACCTTTATAGCAAGTTTTCCCTCGTCTCGAGATCTTGTGTAGAAGGTGGAAACTTGGTGTAGGAATGAAGAAAATGGGGAGGGGGTTGGTTTCGGCTGAAAAACCGAGAGAAGTAGGGGGAGGGCCGAGAGTGAGGGAGTGAGGAGGGTGGGAGGAGAAAGTGTGATGGTGAGTGGAGTGGATGATCATATCAATTGCTTGCTTTATGGTTTTTGATTTGGAAAATGTGAGTGGGAATGAGAATTGACAAGACTATCCCTCCACTTATACTTGGTTCATTTTGCATGTAAGGGTAAAGAAGGAATTTGGCTAGAAAAATAAGAGTTAGTGGGGTTGGAATTGTCTCTTTAGCCCTTTGAATTGAATAGAGAAGGATTTGCATGCAAGGATAACCATGTAATTTGCTAATTATGACAACTAACATTTATAAAGATTTATTTTTATAAAATAAAATACAAGTTCAAAAATTATAAAATTTATACCATAAAATAACTTGGATTTTTAGAAATTTTATAAAACCACTTTTGAATTTTGTGAACAAAATAACTTTTAAAAAGATATTTATTCAAGGTTTAAAATATTCCTTATAAATCAAAAATAAAAGAAATAAATAAACTTTTGCTTTGAAAAAAATCATATACCACATAACGAAAATTTAAGACGCAGAAATTCTCATTCACACAAACATAGAATAGTTGAATATATTGGCATCCGACTTTAAAATTAAACCAAATTTACAATTAATATTACACGAAAATGCCGGTTGTAACATCCTCTCCCCCTCAAGGGATTCCGTCCCCAGAATCTAGGAGAATAGATGAGGATACCGGGAACGCATATCAGACTCTAACTCCCAAGTCGATTCTTCGACCTTAGGGTTCCTCCAAAGTACTTTTACTAACTTTACTGACTTATTTCTAAGACTCTTCTCTTGCCAGTCGAGTATTTTGACCGGTTGCTCCACAAATGACAGGTCTTCCTGAATTTCTACTGGTTCATATTCTATCACATGGCTAGCGTCAGGATTGTACTTCTTAAGCAACGACAAATGGAACACATTATGCACATGCTGATACTGAGGTGGTAAGGCCAACTTGTAGGCCACCTTCCCCACTTGACTCAAAATTTCAAAAAGACCTATATATCTAGGTGCTAACTTCCCTTTCTTTCCAAATCTAGACAACCCTTTTCTAGGTGACACCTTCAACAAAACAGCTTCGCCAATTTGGAATCGAACATCCTTACGCGCTGGATCCGCATACTTCCTCTGTCTATCTTGAGCAGCAAGCAACCTTTTTTGAATTAACTTGACTGTGTCATGCAACTGTTGTACCAATTCCGAGCCGAATATTCTTCCTTCTCCTACTTCATCCTAACTTATTGGTGATCTATATTTTCGCCCGTACAAAGCTTCGTATGGTGGCATGCCAATACTGGAATGATAGCTATTGTTGTAAGAGAATTCAATCAACGACAAGTGGTCGTCCCGACTTCCTGCAAAATCGATTGCACAACTGCGCAACATGTCTTCGATTGTTTGAATTGTCATTTCGCTCTGACCATCAGTCTGCGGGTGGTACGCCGTGCTCATATTCAACTTCGTTCCAAGACATTCTTGAAATTACTTCCAGAATCTCGAGTTAAATCGGGTATCTCTATCTGAAACTATTAATACGGGTACTCCATGCCTTAGTACGATTTCGCGCACATACAGATGAACTAATTTGTCTAATGAAGACTTCTCGTTAATTGGAAGGAAATGCGCTGACTTCGTAAGACGATCAACTATAACCCATATAGCGTCATGACCGGATTTCGTTCGCGGTAGTCCTACTATAAAGTCCATAGTGATATTTTCCCATTTCCATTCTGGAATCTTTAGGGGATGAATTAATCCGCTTGGTCGTTAATGTTCTGCCTTCACTTTCTGACAAGTATAACACTTCGCAACCCATTCCGCTACGTCTCGCTTCATATTTGCCCACAAAAAGTTTTTCTTTAAGTCCCGATACATCTTGGCACTCCCAGGGTGGATTGAAAATTTCGAATTATGGGCTTCGTGTAGGATCTCATTCTTTAATTCAGGTACATAAGGAATCCAAATTCTGGAAGAAAACCTTAGTATCCCTTGCTCATCCCTTTGAGTATTAATCTCCTCTCCAGATAACTGATTCTTCTCTTTCTGCATTACTTCTTCTTGACACTTATTTATCTTTTCCACTAGTGTTGGCTGAAAGGTCATTGCACGACAAACTTCCTCAACTTTTCCGCAATCACAAAGTTCCAGTTCAAATCTCTTGATGTTGTCATCATATTCAGTCTCTCCTTCCTAATTAGAGCATCGACCACAACATTCGCCTTTCCAGGATGGTAATTTATCGAGCAGTCATAGTCCTTGATCAATTCCAGCCATCTCCTCTGCCTCATATTGAGCTCCTTCTGAGTGAAAATGTACTTTAAACTCTTATGATCTGTGTAGATTTCACACTTTTCTCCGTAGTGGTAATGTCTCCAAATCTTAAGTGCGAACACTATGGCGGCTAGTTCCAAGTCATGCGTCGGGTACTTCAACTCATGCGGTTTCAACTATCTTAACGCATACGGAATCACCTTACTATGTTGCATTAACACACAGGCCAATCCCTTATGTGAAGCGTTGCTGAATATCACAAAGTTTCCTTGATCATCTGGAAGCACTAACACCGGAGCCGTTACCAATCTCTGCTTCAACTCTTGAAAGCTATCCTCACATTCTGCACTCCATTCAAACTTTTGATTCTTTCTGGTTAACTTGGTCAATGGCGTGGCGATTTTCAAAAAATCCTTGACGAACCTTCTATATTATCTTGCCAATCCTAGAAAACTTCGCACTTCCGTAGGAGTCTTTGGCCTCTCCCAACTCATAACTGCCTCAATCTTTGCCGGATCCACTTTAACTCCTTCATTTCCAATGACATGCCCCAAAAATTGAACTTCCTTTAACCAAAACTCACATTTGGTAAACTTGGCATACAACTTCTCTTGCCGAAGTATCTCTAATGCTATCCAGAGGTGCTGTTTATGCTCTTCTTCCGACTTAGAATAAATAAGGATGTCATCAATGAATACCACGACAAACTTGTCCAAATACTTCTTAAATACTCGATTCATCAGATCCATAAATGCGGCCGGGGCGTTGGTCAATCCAAACGGCATTACTAGAAATTCATAATGCCCATATCTGGTCCTAAATGCTGTCTTGGGAATATCTTCTTCTTTGATCTTTAATTGACGGTATCCCGATCTCAAGTCGATCTTTGAAAAGCATTTTGCTCCCTTCAGCTGATCAAAAAGGTCATCTATTCTTGGTAGCGGGTAGCGGTTCTTGATCGTCACCTTATTCAACTCCCGATAATCTATGCATAGCCGCATACTCCCATCTTTCTTCTTGACAAACTGAACAGGTGCTCCCCATGGCGACGTACTTGGTCATATCACTCTTTTATCTAACAATTCTTGTAGCTGGCTCACCAACTCTTTTATTTCTGCTGGTGCCATCCTATATGAGGCCTTTGAAACTGGTTCCGTGCCTGGAGCAAGGTTGATCTCGAACTCGATTTATCGATCTGGTGGTAAGCCTGGTAGTTCGTCTGGAAACATGTCGGAAAACTCGTTAACTACGGGGATATCTTCTATACTGGGACTGCCTTTTTCTGAATCCACTACATACGCTAGGAACGACTCACAACCTTTTCTAAGTAGCTTCTTAGCCTGAACGATTGTAAAAAATTGATGTTCTTGCCTCTGCCCCTTAAATACTACCTTCTCTCCACTCTTCGTCTTTAAATACACTTTCTTGGTCTTACAATTAATCTGAGCGTTATTCTCTCCTAACCCATCCATACCTAGAATTATATCAAACTCCCCCAACTTGAAGAGTATCAAATCGGCTGAAAACTTATATCCTGAAATATCGATCTCACACTTCGGACAGAATTGATTCACAGGAATCTTCTCTTGGTTCGCAATTACCACATTTACTACCTCACTCATAATCATTTTATCACATTGAAGCTTATCAACAAAAGATTCTGATATGAAAGATCTTGTTGCTGCCGAATCAATCAATACTTTAGCTTTGACATTATTGAGTAAAAGTGTACCTGCTATCACCTCAGAATTCTGAACAGCATCCTTCATTTTCAGATCAAATGTCCTTGATGTTGCTTGCGGGGTTGGTGCGGGTGGTGGAGGTAATGCCAATACCTCATCTGGCACGCTCACACTGGTACTTGCCACGTTCATTAGAGCTTTGACTGGTCCGATTGCCTAACACTCCCTAGCCATGTGTCCAGTCTTCCCACACTTGTAGCACGTAACTCCTGGCTTCGGCATCTTGCACTCATTCGCCAAATGTCCCTTCTGATTGCACCTATTGCATGTCATGCTCAACTTATTACACACTCCGGGGTGCCTTCTTCCACAGTGCTTACATTTGGGTCTCTAGAACCTGTTTTCTCCAACTTGTCCTTGGCTTGCCTGGTTGTTCCCTTTTGATTCTTGCCTTTTGCCCAAATTTCCCTTCTTTTGAAAATTTTCACCTTTATGGAATCCGATCCTCTTTAAATTCTGATCTTGTGAACTTCCGGCTGCAGACTTTTCTCCATAAAATGGAACCTTCCTCTTCTTGTTATCCCTTTCCTTCCTTGACTGCGTCCCATTATTCTCAATCAGAGCAGCTTTCTGTACTACTCCCGCATAAGTTTCAAGCTCAAACATAGCCACTCTATCTCTGATCCAAGGCTCCAATCCTTGCTAAAATTTCTTCGCTTTTTCCTCCTCGGTGCTGGTATACTTTGTTGCAAACCTTGACAACTTAGTGAAGTTCTTCTCATATTCCAATACAGTCATGTTCCCTTGCTTCAACTCAAGAAATTTAAGCTCCATCTGATTCTACATGTACTTAGGGTAATACTTGTCCAAAAATAACTTCTTAAATCTCTCCCAAGAAACTTGTTGAGTTGCTTCCATAGCTTTTACTGATTCCCACCAATAGATGACTTCACCCTTCAAGAAGTAAGTAGCATACGGCGTCTTCTGATCGTCTCCTAACTGTACCAACTCAAAAGCCCTTTCCATTTCCTTAATCCTTGTGTTAGCTATTACTGGATCAGTGGTATCATGGAATGCAGGTGGATTCATATTCTGAAAAGCTTTGAAAGTGACAACTTGTCTAGGTGGTAATGGTGGTTCAGGTGGTTGGTGTGGTTCACGGTTATCTTGGTTTTCAATTCGCTGTTGAAGGGTCAGTTGTTGTTGAGCTATAACATTGGTTTGTTGTTGCAAAGCTTCCAGTAATCGAAGAATATTTGGGTCTGTGGTGGATGTGGTTGTAGGGTTCTTCTTTTTGGGAGGCATAATCCTGAAATAAGAGTTATGTCAAAACAGATATGAATGATTAAAATAATTTGAGGGTATCGCATGGCATTCTTATTTACTTATAAGGTCAATTTTCAAATTAAGCAGATATGTTGATGCATATAAAAGCGTAAAATAACAGTTGAGAGCAAATGGAACAATAGAGCATGATTATTGAAATTTAAAGGTCACAATACATAGGATTAGGACAAAGTCTGATTCTAGGAACAACAGACTTAGTTAAAGGAAATAACGGAAACAACTGGGAATTCTACGGAGTCTGATAATACAACAACATGAAAAGGTAAATGGAAAGAACTAAGGCTCCACTCCATCTGAACGGGGCTTGGTAGTCTTTTCCTCTCGAAGCGTCTTCACAATGCTCTGGAGCTCATCCGCCACCATCTGAATGACATACTGGCTGGTGCGGTCTCGGTGCGCTGGCATCTCCTCAAGCTTAGTGTTGACGTACTGAACCAAGGTCTCAGGTCTCACAGTCATTTGCTCTTTGGGCTTCCCTTCATAGTTTCGGCTGTCCGGGTACACGTTCTTTAGTCGGTCTATCAGTCGGTCGTACTTGCCCTGAAGTATGTCGAACTCGCGCCTCAACTCAGCATACACGGAGAAAGCAATGGTGTCGTCCGTCCCAGAGGATGACGAGGAATGCGCCCTTTACTGACAAACCAATAAAAGGAGTATTAATAATAAACTTACTTAACCTACTCTCTCGCATATTATCTATAACCTATACATATACCCTATAACCTATTTGGGCTGTCCAGGGACTCTAAACCGTAGCTCTGATACCAAAACATGTCACACCCCCAACTTAAACATCAAAGTAAATGTAACTATTACACCAAATAAATAAACATAACCAAATCCAAGATCTTACAGTTTAGGGTTTGGAACAGCCCAACACTACCATCTATTACAACTGATTTTAAATACCGAGTCCTCACACAAAACTACTATCTCTTATTCTACCTGAGCTCGAACATAAGCATCAGCATCACAGGTCTTATGGGCGGTCTGCTTGAATCTAACCATAGCTGCTAGCTGTAATATCAGGGTAAAGCAAGGAGTGAGCCAAATGCTCAACAAGTGAAAATCAATACGATACAAAACATAAGTCGAGATATATATTAAAGAATGTCAATGAGAGGACATAACCAATGATATCGAGAGATAAAACTTTTGGGTGGTGGCATCATTTTGTTTGTATCAAAACAACTTCAAAATCATACTTTTAATCAAAATCATTTTATGACGCTACGGATTACAGCCGATGATCAGCTGCGAAGTAATCCCGAACCTCGCTGGGTTCTACAACATTAATGGGAATCCCTAGACAACTTTTAAGCCTAATATAATTGTGGAAAAGACTCGCGTCTCAGTCCAGATCCACTATTCAAGAAAACGTTTATCCCCCTTTGGGATTGAAAACCCATGTTTTATTTATTTCAAAAACTGATGCCGAAATATAACAAAATCTCTTTTAACAGAAACATTTTATCAAGGAATTATAGACCTACTCGAAACACGGGAAATTGAAAGAGATATGTCCTAACCAATCACGTATGAGGATTTAGGAATAACTTTTATGTAATCTGTTTTGATTTCATTGATATTAATAAAAGACTTGTTTTGTTTTTATTACGGGCTCTATCTATTTAAGTGTTTAAATAAGATATACCATAGTTTAGAGTAAAGCTTTTTATGGATTATGATGAGATCATAATAGTGAGACCTAAAAGATGATAACTCTAAACTTAAATAGTTCCTGGTCATAGGATTACTAACTGGAAATTAATAATCTACAAAGATCGGTACATACTATGCTTGCTTCATTATGAAGGATGTATGTTCTCATAGATATTTGTGTGATGACACTATAGCTAGTATGTAGGTGCTTATTATAGAATAAGTTCACTGAACATGACTCGCACAGCTGAACAACTGATGGAGTTCACTCACGTGTCAGCAGTTGTTCACATAGTGATAGTTGTACAAGTATCCTTAGACTTGAGGTCATCATAGTCATCTTGTGTACACCGAACTATGCTTTGGTTTAGTTCTTAGTCTCCAGGGACAATTATTAGGGCTCTACTGGGTATAGGAATTTGTACACGAAGATAGTGTATGATCAATAAAGGATCTACCCCTTCCAGTGAAGGAAGAGAATGTTCAAAGCTGATCCACTTATGCTAGTTCACGAATCTCTGGCCAGAGTGAATGAAATTAGAAAGGAGTTTCTAATTTACATAGAACTGGGCATAGTGAATGGGAAAGCAAATGATTAAATTAGATAGGCTTGACACAAGATCCATGCTTTGTATTTAATCAGGACATTGAAGGGTAGAAGGAATTGATTGTACGGTAACTATTCACTGACAGGTTCTTGGTATTCTAAGCAGTGAATTCATATTATCCGGATAGTCGCGATATGTTGAGAAGCATCACTCACGATGTAGAATAAATATAATTAATCAGTTAATTATATTTAGTGAATTTTAATATTCATATAAATAATTAATAAAAGTTTATTATTATTTATTTCTACTACCGGCATAATATTGAACCTACAGGGTCACACCATAAAAGAATATTTTCTTTGATGAAAAATGAGAGAGATAATTATTTTCTAAATAGTTAAGAAAAAGAAATAATGATTAAAATAGTTTTAATTATTATTAAAGCATTTTATGAAGATAAAATATGGGGGTTAATATATATAAAGATATATTATAAAACCCTAGGAGAGTCCTATAAATAGAATGAGATGGATGGCTCATAAAACACTACACACAAAATTTTGGTTTTGTGAAAACCCTAGCCTCCATCTTCTTCTTCTCTCTCTCTCTCCCAAAACTCCATTTTTATAAAAGCTTAGTTTTATAAAAAGGTTCATGGAAGCGGATCGTTCTTGGTGGATACCGGTAGAGTGCTTCACACACTGAGGAGCAACTGCTAGCACTCCAATTTTATAAAGCTTCGATTCACGAGGTATGGTTTCGATTCCTCAGTTTTACCCTTTTATACGTTTTTCTATATGTGCGGTATATGGTTTTTACGGAATAAATGTTATTTCACGCTTCCGCTCATCCGTAAATTCCTTCATTGGCATCAGAGCTAGGTTCTGCATATAGAGATTCATATAAAAAATTTCAGATTTTTTAATGCATGTATGGATTTGTTATGATTTTTGTAAGTTTATTTGGATTTAATTATGAATTAATTCGAAATAATTTTTGCATGAGATTTTGACTACTGATCTGGGTTCTACAAGTGTTGTAGATCATCTAGGTATTTTTTCATAATTTTGTGATGTGTAGATTATTTGTTATGATTTTTTTTTAAAATTGTTTTAATTAAAATTCATGAAATAATTATGCATGAGAATAATTATGATTAAAATTTGCAAAAAAGACCCATGGCTGATTTGATAATTTTCTGCTACTGCCAGATTTAAGAAATCATATTATTTTGATTTTTATTAATTTATTAATTAAATGTTAATTAATTTATTAATAATAAAATTAAAATAATAAAAATATTAATAAGAGTTATTAATAAGGGAGTAAAGGGAAAGGGGGGTTACATCTCCTAAACCTGCTGACAGAAAAGGAAACGACAGGGCTGACAGAACAAGAAAAAAAAACCTGCTGTTGCCAATGGTCGGCCAGGTGCGGGCGCATGCGTCGCACGCGCGGGGTGTGTTGCGCATTCTATGAATGCGTTACACACTGTTGCGCATTTACGGAATGTGTTACATGCGTAAATGGCTCAACAGTGTTGTAACGCATTACGTACATGCGTTACAGCCCGTATGTCCATATTAAATTTGATTTTTTGGAAGTTTCGTAGCTCCATTTTGGGCGTGCAATATATCGTTGGATTCGTTTTTCCGAGACGGATCTAATGGAGTGGTCAAATATTTTTTATATAAAAGTTTTGAACTGTTTATATTCCTGAATGTGTTTTAAAGCATGATTTAATTGTTTTAATTGCTTTTAAATGCTATAATAAATCCATACATCATTATATCAATGTGTGACATGATATTAGTTGCATGCTTACTTGTTTATTTATTTTTATATATGAGATATATGCATGTGTTTACCATGCGATGATAGATTTAGGTGAACTTAAATCAATATAAGGCATGCTTTAGAAAATCTAGACTAGGAATCGTTTCTTGCCTTGACAATAATATTATGAATACAATCATGAGATTCTTGTGTTTATGAAACACATAATTAAATATGAATTTTCAATTTTGAGAGAAAGGATGATTCTGTCAACAACAGATTTCTACCTGTAAGAAAGGGTTATTAAGTGACGCCTCTTGACAATGCTCCACCCGATCTGGGAATCATCTGATTATCGATTATTGATTTGAAATATTTAATTTAAAAGGAAGAATCTCTTTATAATATGATTATGATTGTAACGTAATATAATCCCTCTAAAATTAAATAATATCAAGTAGTAATTGGCCAATGACACAACGGGCTTGTGTCGGTCATAGCCTTCCAACATGATAGAAAGTGGTTCTTATTTTTAAATCATTATCATTTCGTGCTACAACCGAGGGTTTTGATTTCGAAATAAGGAATACTTGTCTATTACATAGAGATGTGTACATTAAATAAGAATCTAAAGGTCGTTACGTGCTACAGCTGTGGGTCGTTGGAGACTGATTCAATTATACGAAATGTTGGGTTAGACTTGACTTAGAATATTGAGTTTGTCGTGCCACAGTCATGACTCAAGTATTCAAGAGGCTAAAGTTTGATTAGGGAATAACATAAGATGTAATTGACAAGAGTTGTCTGCCTATTGAACATTACATGGCGGTTCGTGCCACAACTGAGGTTGTGTGATGGAATGTAGGATCCCTATTCCCACTAGCATTATGAATGCCTAATTTTCACTTAGGGGGTTGTATAAATTAGATAAACTAGTGGGAGCCACTTATGAATAAAGACCCGATTCATATAGTGTTTATGAAATGAAATTGAATATTTTCTAAGTGTTGTTATGTGTTTATCATTTACAGATTTACTATATTCGTTATGTCTTCTGCACTATCACTCCAGAGTATACTAGATGCTCACAAGTTGACTGGTCCTAATTTTGCTGACTGGCTTCGAAACTTGAGAATTGTTCTCAGGGTTGAGAAGCTGGAATATGTGCTTGACTCACCTAAGCCTACTGAACCTGCTAACGATACACATAATGATGAACATGTTGTGTATCGTAAGTGGATAGATGATGCAAATGTTGCTCAATGCATCATGCTAGCTTCCATGAATATTGAGCTACAGAAGCAGCATGAGCATATGGATGCTCACACTATCCTTATGCATCTACAAGAGTTGTATGATGTGGCAGGGAGGACAGCTCGATATGAGATATTGAAGGAGCTGTTCGGTTGTAGGATGTCTAAGGGATCATCCGTGAATGACCATGTACTTAAGATGATCAATTTGATTGAACGTCTTGGACAACTTGGTTTTGCCATGGATGGGGAGCTGAGCCAAGACTTGGTCTTGCAATCACTTCCGGGTTCATTTTCGCAGTTTGTTGTGAACTTTCACATGAATAAGCTGGATGTCAGCCTGGCTGAACTCCACAACATGTTGAAGACTGCGGAATCGAATTTTCCCCCTAAGAAGAGTTGAGTTCTGTTCTTCTAATTGGTGAAGGTTCCAATCCTAAGATAAGGAAGAGGAACCCTTCCAAGAAGAAGAAAGTAGGTGAAGAAAAGCCGGTTCCACCAAAAGCTGAAGACCCCAAGAGCAAAGTTGTTTGCTTTCACTAGTAACAAGGTGGGGGCACTGGAAGAGGAACTAAAAGGTTTACCTTGCAGAGTTGAAGAAGAAGAAGGGGAGTGAGACTACCGCTTCTGATTCAGGTATGTTCATGATAGAAATGAATATGTCATTAAGTCAAATTTCTACTTGGGTATTAGATACCGCCTGTGGTTCTTACATCTGCAATTCGTTGCAGGGACTAAGGAGAAGTATGACCCTTGAGGAAGAGGAGGTGATTCTACTGATGGGAAATGGAGCAAGAGTTGCTGCTGAAGATGTAGGATCATTTCATTTACATATGCCTACGGGCAAGACTATTGTTTGAAATAATTGTTATTTTGTTTCCTCGATTGTAAGGAATATTGTTTCTATTCCTATGTTGGATTTGGATGGTTTTTCATTTTATTATTAAGAATAATGAATGTTCTATCCTTAGAGATAATATTCTTTATTGACATGGTATTTTAAATAATGGTCTGTATGTATGTGACATAATTTACTTCAGATTGAACAAACTAATAAAAAAAAGGATGATGAAAATCTCACTTTCTTTTGGCACTGCAGACTTGGTGATATTAGTGAAAATAGACTGCGGACATTGCATAAGGAAGGGTTACTTGACCCCTTTTGATTTTGAATCATATCCTACGTGCGAGTCTTGTCTATTGAGTAAAATGACCAAATCTCCATTTAGTGGACATGGAGAGAGGGCTGCAGATTTGCTAGGATTGGTACACACAGATGTATGTGGACCAATGTCTACACAAGCCATGGGTGGATTTTCATACTTCATTACTTTCATAGATGATAGATCTAGATTCGGAAATGTGTTTGATGAAACACAATTCTGATGCCTTTGAAAAGTTCAAAGAGTATAAATATGAAGTGGAGAAACAAACCAAAAATGGTATTATAACTCTTCGATCAGATCAAGGTGGTGAATACTTGAATGGAGAGTTTCTGGATTATCTCAAAGAAAAGGGTATAGTCTCCCAGTGGACTCCTTCAGATTGGTATCTGAAAGGAGAAATCGAACTTTGTTAGACATGGTTCGGTCCATGATGAGCTATGCGAATCTTCCAGTATTCTTATGGGGTTATGCATTGGAAACCTCAGCATATTTACTGAATAAGGTGCCTTCCAAATCTGTTCCTCAAACTCTATATGAGATATGGAAAGAAAGGAAACCGAGTCTTAAACACGTTAAGATTTGGGGATGTCCAGCTTATGTCAAGAAAGTTGACCCAGATAAGCTGGAATCTTGATCCGTAAAATGTAATTTTGTGGGATATCCTAAAGAGATTTTGGGGTATTACTTTTACACCGATCATAGGGTGTTTGTCTCCAGACATGCTACCTTCTTGGAAAAGCAGTTTATCCTTTAAGGAAACAGTGGGAGCAAAATTAAACTTGATGAAGTTCAAGAAGCACAAACTACTACGAATCAAGTGGAAACACCTGTTCAGACTGAACAACCTTCTGTGGAACAGCCCATTCATAGGTCAGGGAGAGTGTCTCGCCAACCTGAGAGGTATTATGGCCTTGTCATTGAGAATGACAATGAGTTGTCAATCATTGACGATGACGACCCTATGACCTATAATGAGGCTATGAGTAGTGTTGACTCAGAGAAATGGCAAAGTGCCATGAAATCCAAAATGTAATCTATGTATACGGTATACAAAAGAAAGATTAGAGCAGATGGCCAGGTGGAGACCTTTAAAGCCAGGCTTGTGGCAAAAGGATTCAAACAAAGGCAATGGATTGACGTTGATGAAACCTTTTACCTGTAGCCCTGTTAAAATCAGTTCGGATTTTGCTTGCGATTGCTGCTTACTACGACTATGAGATCTGGCAAATGGCCAGATGGTTTTCTTTCCAAGGGAAATGAAAACCTAGTGTGTAAGCTGCTGCGAACCATATGTGGTTTAAAGCAAGCTTTTCGTAGATGGAACATCCGTTTTGATGAGACAATCAAAGAGTTTGGTTTTATCAAAAAACGTAGATGAACCATGTGTCTACAAAAGGGTTAGTGGGAGCGCGGTAACATTTCTTGTATTGTATTGAAAAAGAGTTGACACACATAACAATATAGCAGACCCACTCACAAAGCCACTTTCTGAAAGTCACTTTGATCGTCATAAAGACAAGATGGGTATTAGATACCAGAGTGATTGGTTTTAGTACAAGTGGGAGATTGAAAGAGATATGTCCTAAGTCCAATCACGTATGAGGATTTAGGAATAACTTTTATGTAATCTGTTTTGATTTCATTGATATTAATAAAAGACTTGTTTTGTTTTTATTACGGGCTCTATCTATTTAAGTATTTAAATAAGATATACCATAGTTTAGAGTAAAGCTTTTTATGGATTATGATGAGATCATAATAGTGATACCTAAAAGATGATAACTCTAAACTTAAATAGTTCCTGATCATAGGATTACTAACTGGTAATTAATAATCCGCAAAGATCGGTACATACTATGCTTGCTTCATTATGAAAGATGTCTGTTCTCATAGATATTTGTGTGGTGACACTATAGCTAGTATGTAGGTGCTTATTATAGAATAAGTTCACTGAACATGACTCGCACAGCTGAACAACTGATGGAGTTCACTCACGTGTCAGCAGTTGTTCACATAACGATAGTTGTACAAGTATCCTTAGACTTGAGGTCATCATAGTCATCTTGTGTACACTGAACTATGCTTTGGTTTAGTTCTTAGTCTCTAGGGATAATTATTAGGGCTCTACTGGGTATAGGAATTTGTACACGAAGATAGTGTATGATCAATAAAGGATCTACCCCTTCTAGTGAAGGAAGAGAATGTTCAAAGCTGATCCACTTATGCTAGTTCAGGAATCTCTGGCCAGAGTGAATGAAATTAGAAAGAAGTTTCTAATTTACATAGAACTGAGCATAGTGAATGGGAAAGCAAATGATTAAATTAGATAGGCTTGACACAAGATCCATGCCTTGTATTTAATCAGGACATTGGAGGGTAAAAGGAATTGATTGTATGGTAACTATTCACTGACAGGTTCTTGGTATTCTAAGCAGTGAATTCATATTATCCGGATAGTCGCGATATGTTGAGAAACATCACTCACGATGTAGAATAAATATAATTAATCAGTTAATTATATTTAGTGAATTTTAATATTCATATAAATAATTAATAAAAGTTTATTATTATTTATTTCTATTACCGGCATAATATTGAACCTACAGGGTCACACCATAAAAGAATATTTTCTTTGATGAAAAATGAGAGAGAATTATTTTCTAAATAGTTAAGAAAAAGAAATAATGATTAAAATAGTTTTAATTATTATTAAAGCATCTTATGAAGATAAAATGTGGGGGTTAATATATATAAAGATATATTATAAAACCCTAGGAGAGTCCTATAAATAGAATGAGATGGATGGCTCATAAAACACTACACACACAATTTTGGTTTTGTGAAAACCCTAGCCTCCATCTTCTTCTTCTTTCTCTCTCTCCCAAAACTCCATTTTTATAAAAGCTTAGTTTTATAAAAAGGTTCATCGAAGCGGATCGTTCTTGGTGGATACCGGTAGAGTGCTTCACACACTGAGGAGCAACTGCTAGCACTCCAATTTTATAAAGCTTCGATTCACGAGGTATGGTTTTGATTCCTCAGTTTTTCCCTTTTATACGTTTTTCTATATGTGCAGTATAGGGTTTTTACGGAATAAATATTATTTCACGCTTCCGCACATCCGTAAATTCCTTCAGAAATATGGTACTAAATTTCAGGGCCATGATCCACAAAACTATACTCTATTAGGGTAACTGAATGGTTTTCATATATCAAAGTTTGGACAAGGGAATTTAGCGAGGCTATTGGATATTATGAAGGGTAATGCCAAACTGGGCTTAAAGCAATGGTTTCTCATCAAGGTTCAAGTGCTGGATCATCAAGAAGGTAAGCTTCATGAATACTAAGGGTGTTAAGGTATGAAGAAATGATCTTTAGCTCAGGATTTATCAGAATTGTCAAGCTTTAGGATAAGAAAGAGGGGTAATCAATGAGGAATCACTTTGACAAATATCTGGCTTTCAGGGTTCAAGGTAAGGTTCTATAGGGGTTCAAGTATCAGGATGAGATATCAATACTTAGGAATCATTAGCATGTTAATCAAGAGAATCAACCAAGAGTTGTAACTACCCTTTCTTTTATCATGGCATTCAAATTACTTTAAATTACTATCATGATAAGACTTTTGAACTACTTACAATACGTACTCAAGGGTTCATGGCATTTCAAGGATAAACATAAGATACGCTTGACTTAAATATATATATCAAAATGACTCAGGATGGTTGCATCGATATAAATGAACTATTTACAATGAATACGAAAGATAGGTTGGATCACTTTCCTTGAGAAAGGCTGGTCTGGTTTGACTGGTAGGAGCAACTGGAAGCTTCACTCGACCTTTATGGCAAGTTTTCCATCATCTCGAGATCTTGTGTAGAAGGTGGAAACTTGGTGGAGGAATGAAGAAAATGGGGAGGGGTTGGTTTCGGCTGAAAACCCGAGAGAAGGAGGGGGAGGGCCGAGAGTGAGGGAGTGAGGAGGGTGGGAGGAGAAAGTGTGATGGTGAGTGGAGTGGATGATCATATCAATTGCTTGCTTTATGGTTTTTAATTTGGAAAATGTGAGTGGGAATGAGAATTGACAAGACTATCCCTCCACTTATACTTGGTTCATTTTGCATGCAAGGGTAAAGAAGGAATTTGGCTAGAAAAATAAGAGTTAGTGGGGTTGGAATTGTCTCTTTAGCCCTTTGAATTGAATAGAGAAGGATTTGCATGCAAGGACAACCATGTAATTTGCTAATTATGACAACTAACATTTATAAAGATTTATTTTTATAAAATAAAATACAAGTTCAAAAATTATAAAATTTATACCATAAAATAACTTGGATTTTTAGAAATTTTATAAAACCACTTTTAAACTTTGTGAACAAAATAACTTTTAAATTGATATTTATTCAAGGTTTAAAATATTGCTTATAAATCAAAAATAAAAGAAATAAATAAACTTTTGCTTTGAAAAAAAATCATATACCACATAACGAAAATTTAAGACGCAGAAATTCTCATTCACATAAACATACAATAGTTGAATATATTGGCATTCGGATTTAAAATTACACCAAATTTACAATTAATATTACACGAAAATGCCGGTTGTAACACCTTATTTACCATTACAGGGTTTGCTAACCATTCCGGAAATTGAATTTCTTCAATGAAACCAGCCTCCAAGAGCTTCTCTACTTCTTGCTTAATAGCTTCTTGCCTCTCTGGAGCAAAGCTTCTTTTCTTTTGCTTAACTTTTTTCCGACTTGGATCCATATTCATCTTGTGAGTGATTAGTTTTGGGTCCATTCCTGGCATATCAGCTGCAGACCATGCGGACACATCACTACTTTCTTGCAAAAACTTCACCAACTTCCCTCTAAGGGGCTCTTCTAGTGTTGCTCCAATGAAAGTCACTTTCTCAGGATCGTCGGGAGCCAAAGGAATCGTAACCAAATCTTCTGCTGGCTTCCCTCGTTTCTCATCATTCTCTCGGATATCCAGATCTTCAATAGGCAGAACTTGCCCCCAACTCCATCTGCCCTCAGAGAGGCTACATAACAACTTCTAGCCATTTTTTGATCTCCTCTCTCTTCTCCAATCCCATTCCGGGTGGGAAACTTCATAACTGAATGGTAGGAAGAAGGGACTTCCTTGAAGGCATGTATCCCTGTTCTCCCCATGGTAGCATTGTAAGTTGAACTAGCCTTTACTACCACAAAGTCCAACATCTGTGTTGCTTGCCTTGGTTCCTAACCTATGGTTGTGGCAACTTAATTATCCCTTCCACGGGGCACTCCACTCCCGCAAATCCATATATCGGCATGTCGGTTGGGGTCAATTAGGAGTCATTATATCCCATCCTTAAAAAGGTATCATGGAGCAAGATATCCACTGAAGCACCATTATCCACAAGGACCCTCTTTACCGGGCTGTTCCCTATTATTGGGGTTATGACCAACGGGTCGTCATGGGGAAATTTCACAACCTCCAGATTAGAATCATCGAAAACCATTATTAATCCTGTCCCGGACCTCTTCGGGGCTTCTCCAACAATATGCATAACTTCTTGGGTATACGCTTTCCTGGAGTTCTTGGATAATCCAGCAGCGGTTGGTCCTCCAAAAATTATGTTTATCACAGGCCCTCGGGGTTACGGTCCTTCGAAGATTGCATTTCTCAGCGGTCCCCTAGGTTGGGGATTACGCCCTTGATCATCTTGATCTCTTCTTCGATCATCAAAGTTCTTTCTCACGTTATTGCTCCTATCTCCTCCATCTCCAGTGTATTTGTTCAATCTTCCTTTTCTAATGAGGAATTCAATTTCATCTTTTAATTGTCTACACTCATCAGTGTTATGGCCAACATCTTTGTGAAATCTACAATACTTGCTCTTATTTAGCTTGGTAGGATCTGCCTTCAAGGGCTTAGGCCAACAAATATCTCGATCTTTTTTGATTTTTATCAAAATCTGGCTTCTTGGAGCATTCAGCTTAGCATACTCAGTGAACTTTTGTCCAGGTCCTCCCTTCTTCGGGGTTGAGTCATTGTTTTGCTCAGTTCTAGGATACTTGTCCTTTGCAATATATTCCAGATCGGTTTTCCGTTTCTTGCCTCCAGCGGGCTCGTTACTTACTACTGTCTTCCTCATGCTCTCTTCCACCTTGATGTACTTCCCGACTCTGTCTTGGAGCTGTAACATGCTTTCAGGGGAGCGCTTTTCCAAAGACATTTTGAAAAACTCATCCCTAGTTCCCTGTTGCAGTGTTATCATGGCTATCTTTTCATCAAGGTCCGAGACTTTTAAAGCTTCCTTTGTAAAATGATTTAGGTAGTCTCTCAAGGATTCCTTCGCTCCCTGCACAATGCTCATGAGGGATGCTGAACTTTTCTCATGCACTCTCCAGCTTATGAACTGCTTAATAAAATCCTGACTTAATTCTCTGAAGGACCCAATAGAGTTTGGGGGAAAATGACTATACCATCTTTGAGTCATATCCGACAGGGTTTGAGGAAAGACCTGACACTTAATAGCGTCATTCATGGGCTGCAATAACAGTGCATTGGAGAAGGTTCTGACGTGATTAGCGGGATCTCCCGCTCCATCATAAGCTTTGATAGTGGGAATCTTGAACTTCCTTGAGATATGGGCATTCATCTCTTCAGTGAATAGTGGAGTGGGATCATCAGGATCTCCAAGGGGAAGAAGATTACTTGGATCAGCTCTCGGGGCTACTGCCCTTCTTTGTAGCGGACCATGCAGGTCTATGATTGGAGAAGGATTTCTCCCCTAGGCGGTAGTGGGAGTCTGGGAGCCTGGTGTGCCTCCAGGTTGCGCTTCAGCCTCTGAATCTGCACCTCTTGGGGATTCACCCCTCGAGTACTCCTAGGACATTGGCTGCCATCAGCCATAGGTTCTTTTCCAGCACGTCTTCTTCTTGGGGCCACTTCATCGTCCGAAGGTTCAGAATCTCTCTCAGTATAAGGACCAGAAAATTCCTGATCTTCCGGGATTGAAGCCAAACCTTGAATGTAAGGGGGTTTTTGCCTCCGTGCTTCACTCCATCCAGCATGCCCACTTCCTCCGACCTCGGGGTAAAGGGGCATCCCATAAGAGGGGTTAGTAGTCACAATAGTTGAATACTCATACCCAATGGGTTGAGAATTCAAAGGTAAGTGCAACTGCTGAAGTTGGGAATTCGTCCCTTGAATAGCCGAGGGAATTGTCCCTTGAGGTTGAGGTTCAGTTACCCCTACCTAGGCCCCTCCTTGTGTGACGACATAGGTTGAATGCGGAGGTATCTCCACTGTTGATGAAATCGCTTGGGTTGTTGCAGCTGGTGTACTTCCATGGGTACTGTTGCCAGTCCGTGTTCTTGCCATGGTTATTGTTGTGCTTTCCCAAAAACGGCGCCAAATGTTATGGATAAAAATTTAGAGTATATTAATTGTTATATTTATTACTAAGGTACAGGAGCTCAAGGCCTTTAATGGCTGTTCTCGTATTTCATGACTTAAATCTGCCTTTACGAGATGTCTACGTATCTCTGTAAATTAGAGAATCAAGCCAAAAACGTAGTTCTGATTGGTGGGGGTGAGACCCCTTATATAGATATTGGGAGTCCTTGAATTGGACTTGGGTTAGGATACTTGGTGGACAAGTCTTGGAATTAGAATGGACTTTGGAGTCCTAGGAAGTAGGAAACTGATTCCTTATCCCATGAGGTTCCTTGGAGGCCAATCTGTAAGGATTTATATCCCCACCAGGACTCATCTTAATAGATATTTTTCTCCCTCATTAATTAATTATGAAATTAATTGATATTTAGGGTTTCGGGCCTTCTTTGTTCCATCAGGCCTGATCTGGTCCATCAGGCCTGATCAATGTGTTAACCTTTTTGGTCTGAATGTCATACATCTTCTTATTGGGCCTTATAGCCCAATCTAAGTGTAATTAATTCAATATTAATTATGTAATCAAGATTTATTTACTCCCTATCATTTGCCCCCCAACTTTTGAGAAACAGGGGCTCGGTTTCGCAGAAGTTAAGTTTACTCGTTCCCTTACAGGGTATCGTTTTTGCGTAAAGTGTGGAGCGACCTACACATTTACAACGATTGGCTTTTATCCCTATTATTTAGGAATTATCTTAATTTCCCGGAATTTTCCTTGAATTCTGGGATTTTTCCTTATTTTTCTGGATTTTTCCCTTAATTTTGGGATTTTTCCTTATTTTTATGGATTTTTCCTCATTTTTCTGGATTTCCCCTTAATTCTGGCTTAAAATCGATCAGGGGACATACCAAATCGATCAGGAATCCTGGTTGAAATCGACCAGGATTGTGGCACCCTCCAAACCCGGGTCAGAACTTTGGGGTCCACACATACACACCTTATTTATAACCTGCTTATAACAATAATAAAGATAATAATAATATACAGTGACCCTACTTACCAACTACCACAGACCGCAACAGGTTAAAGTATGCACACAAGCCAATCACACACTTATATTACAAACCGTCCAAATCCCAACTATTCAAACTCTAAACTGAGTATTAAGCATTATTACAAACTTTTACAAATTTAAATTATCTCAAAAGATGCCTACTAGCTTAACTCGATCAACCTGAACCCCTAGCTCTCGCGCTGGACTGGGGATCCTCGCTACCAACTGGTTCCTTCTTAACTGGAAAAGAACATAAATAACATCGCACAAATGAGCTAACTAGCTCAGCAAGTCACAATGACAAAACTGAGAATAATAATCATCAAGTGAAAAGGTTATGATATCAAGTGAACAATGAATTATGATTTAGAATTGGATATTACATTTTCATTTTAAAAACCAAGGTTAGGCTGCTGATTAGTCACGCACTAACCCCGAGCAAAGCACACAACACTGCTCCAACTATTGGATCCAAGGCACACATTGGCCTAACTTGATCATTAATATGGTATGACCACGAATCTGGTCCACAATTTTATAAAAACAATCCAATTCTATAATAACAGAATAAACAATGTAAAGCAATAAACAGAATCATAAACAATATTGAATGTTCGATAAGGAAATGGTTTCAATCTACAAGGGATCAGTATGGCAATTTCAAAGCTTGACTCTTAGGTAATGAAAGAATTGGGTAACAAAGGAATCAATATTTCAGGGTTACCAGGAATTGGCCTTTCAAAGCATAAGGTACAATGGTTTAAGTATGTAAGTAATTCGATTCAGTGTTTGGTATTTAGTTTGTATGTATTTGTGGAGTAGTATCGTATATTTATGTTTCGTATTTGGGTGTACAACAATCAATGGTTTAGAAAGAATAAGGTTTACGGCTCAAGATCAATTACTGGAATCAGGGTTTTGGGTTCAGTGCTTCAAAGCACTTGTAATATAAAACAGGACTATGAACCAACTATAATATATCTCGAGAAAGTTCAGAACACTTGTCTGGTACTAGCTTGCTATACTGCACTAACTTCCAATCACAATCTTCTACTCCTCGACTATCTGTTTCCCTTTCCTATGCCTTGCCTCTTCTGCTCACATATCATAAGCATCTATCAATATTCAACTCATACAACTCTATTCGATATACACTTCTATCTACCCTTCGTTTTACCCAAATCCGATTAACAGATTGAAAGTTACGCTAATAACAAGTAAACATCGAACATATAGACCAACAGTCAACCACCGAGTCACATATAGCACATAACACGTCAAATAGTCAATGATATATCTTTATAAAGAAGCCTCAGGTTAAAAACAGTCTTTCGGGTATTTAAAATGATTTTTTAAAACATTTTTCAGAATTAAAACGGGTCGTTGGATCAATTTTAAAATAATAAACAAGGTTCGGTTGGCCAAGTCTGGCTTCAAAACAATTTTATAATAATTATCGAGCCTTGAAAACATTTTAAAATAATATTTTAAAGCTCGAAATTATTTTTCGGAATTTTTAAATCATTTTTAAATAATTAAATATAATTAAATAATTAATTAAAATCAATTAATAATTAATTAAATCAATTAATCAATTAATTTTTGAATTAATTGACCAATTAATCAATTAAATATTAACTGAAATTAATTAACTAATTAATTCATATTTATTTTTGAATTAAAAATAATTTTTGGAATTAAAATAATAAATTTTGGAATTTTCTGAAATTAAAAACGGATTTTTATTATTAAAATAAAGAGAAAATATGATTTTCGAATATTTTTAAAACAAGAATCCTATTCTTGCAAACTCTGGAAAGTTCAGGGACTGAACTTCACTATCTTCAAAAGTACAGGGACTAAACTGCAATATTTACTGGCGGTCGTCGGAAAATTTCGGGGATGGCCGGAGAACACGTTCCCGGCATCCTCACCCCACCACAAGCTCCAGATATGATCTACAGACAACCAAGAATCTATTCATGCAATAAAAACACATTAATAACCCCTGAGCTGGCCGGAAAATGGCCGGGAAGTTCGCCGGTTTCCGGCGAGCTTGAGGTAAACTTAAAAACACAACTCCCTTCGATTCATTAATCCTCTGTTAACGAGCTATACACCAATCAATTGCAAATTTCATAAGTAACACAACCCACTATAATACAACAACTAATAACCCCTAAATCAAAATATTCAAAAATAAATAAAATTACAGGAAATAAACCTTTGATTCTGCAGGTGTATGGATCACAGATTCTGATAGTACTCTTCAAGACCTTTGATTTGGTTACTCGAGCGTTGAAAATAAAGATAACTCACACCTTCGAATTGCTGTTTGATTCTCAGAAAGGTTTATGAATATATGAATTTTCTCTGGAAAATTATATAATTACTGTCTGCAAATGACTTTTGATACGGAATAAAATACGGTAAAGGCTATTTATAATACGGAAAATTAGTATCCCGTTGGATCATTCCGGATATAAAATGGTACATTTATTTACAAAAAGTGATCCAAACGATACCGGTTTTCAGGATAATTATCCAAACCAGTACAATTTATATTGCGGTCTTGGTCTCAGCATCTGGTTACACGTATTACAAGGTTATAATTGTGATAGTTCAATAAAAAGATCCCGTTTATCAAAAATACGAGTTTTATTGATTTACCGAAACGAATAATGTATTGAAAATGTTGCGCCGGGACCCGCACAGGACAAACCGTAAAAACGGATGACGTCGGTTGGTTCCCGATTGTATAAAATAGTTTTTAAATACTCGCAAAAAGATTTTATAAATATATTTCCTATAAAATCATAAATCAACATAAAAATAATTAGGAAGTTATGACAATTATCTATATTTTATTTTGGACATATAAAAATTAAAATACTCAATTAATATTATTTTTAAACATCCAAACACATTTAACACTTAACAAATAATTCACAGAATAAACACTGAACATTCATAACAATTATTTATTAGCAAAATAATTACACGATATATCCTGGATATTACATCCTTCCCCCTTAAAAGGATTATGTCCTCAGAATCTCCTAAGAAAACAAATGAGGGTACTTTGCTCTCATATCACTTTCTAACTCTCAGGTTGACTCTTCAACCTTTGGGTTTCTCCACAATACTCTTACTATCTTTACCACTTTATTTCTCAATACTTTCTCTCTTTCCTCTAGAATTTCTATCGGACTCTCTACATATGACAAGTCTTCCTGAAGCTCTATTGGCTCATATTCTATTACATGCCTGGAGTCTGGATTATACTTCTTAAGCATCGATACGTGAAAAACATTGTGAATGTGCTCCATGTGCGGAGGTAATGCCAACTCGTAAGCTACTTTGCTGACGCACTTTAAAATCTCAAAAGGTCCGATATATCTTGGGCTCAGCTTTCCTTTCTTTCCAAATCTCGTTAATCCCTTCCATGGTGATACTTTCAGTAATACCAAGCTTCTTTCTTCCAATTCCATATCTTTCCTTGATTGATCTGCATACTTCCTTTGACGGTCTTGTGCTGCTATAAATCTCTTCTGGATAACTTCAACAACTTCCTTCATTTGCTGTAATAATTCAGGTCCAAGTATTTTGCGTTCTCCTAACTTCATCCCAATTACACTAGAGATCTATATTTGCATCCGTAAAGAGCTTCGTAGGGTGGCATCCCAATACTGGCGTGATAACTGTTGTTGTAAGCAAATTCTACCAGAGGTAAATGCTCGTCCCAACTTCCTTTGAAATCAATAGCGCAAACACGTAACATGTCTTCGATTGTCTGGATCGTTCTTTCACTCTGGCTATCTATTTGTGGATGGTAAACCGTACTCATATTCAGTCTCGTTCCCAAACATTCTTGAAAACTCTTCCAAAATCTTGAATTAAATCTTGGATCTCGATCAGATACAATAGACACAGGAACTTCATGACGAACTACAATTTCCTTCAAGTACATATAGACCAACTTGTCGAGTGAAAATCTTTCATTTATAGGCAGAAAATGAGCTGACTTGGTAAGTCTATCCACTATAACCCAGATGGCATCATGATTAGCTTTTGTCCTTGGTAATCCAACTATGAAATCCATGGCAATATGCTCCCACTTCCATTCTGAAATCTCCAATGGCTATAGCAATCCACTTGGTCTCTGGTGCTCTGCTTTAACTCTCTGACATGTATAACATCTGTTAACCCATTCCGCAATTTCCCTCTTCATATCTGGCCACCAATAATTTTCCTTTAAATCTCTGTACATTTTGGTACTCCCTGGATGGATTGAATACCTTGAATTATGAGCTTCCTATAAAATTTCATTCTTCAACTCCATTACTGATGGAATCCAAATTCTAGAAGAAAACCTAAGAATACCTTGATCGTCCTTTTGCGTGCACAATTCTTCACCTACCAAACGATTTATGTCCTGATCCATTACTTCTTCTTGACATTTCTTTATCTTCTCTAAAAACTCCGGCTGGAAAGTCATACTATACACTTTTGTTTCATCAGGCTTGCAAACTCTAATCTCCAATTCCAGTTTCTAAAATTCCTTATATATTTCTTCGGGTACTGATAACACATTTAACTTTTCCTTCTAACTCAACGCGTCTGCTACGACGTTTGCTTTACCGGGATTATAGTTAATTGTACAGTCATAATCCTTGATCAATTCCAACCATCTCCTCTGTCTCATATTAAGCTCCTTTTATGTGAATATGTACTTCAAGCTTTTATGATCCGTGTAAATCTCGCACTTTTCTCCATATAGATAATGTCTCCAAATTTTCAAAGCGAAAACTATGGCTGCTAGCTCCAAATCACGAGTAGAATTTTTTTGTTCGTGTGGTTTCAGTTGCCTTGACGCATACGCAATCACCTTATCGTGATGCATCAGAACACATCCGAGTCCTTTATGAGAAGCATCGCTATAAATTACGAAATTTCCTTGATCATCGGGAAGTGACAAAACAGGTGCCGTGATTAATCTTCGCTTCAATTCCTGAAAACTCTCTTCACATTTATCGTTCCATATAAACTTCTCATTCTTCCGTGTAAGCTTTGTCAATGGTGTGGCAATCCTTGAGAAATTTTGAACGAATCGACGATAATATCCCGCTAATCCTAAGAAACTTCTTACCTCTGTCGGTGTTCTCGGTCTTTCCCAATTTGTAATTGCTTCAATCTTTGCTGGGTCTGTTGGATTTTTAATCGCAGCGGGGGCATGGCAAAACACTTTTGCACATATAAAATCCAAATAAAAGCATACAGATCATGAATAAAAATTTGAGGGATCGAATCTAACCTTTAAAATAATTCGGAGACAACGATCAGAGATCCTTAGCAGTTGCTCCTCAAGTGTAAAGCACTCCATCGGTATCCACCAAGAAAACGATGTTAAGGAGGAGGAAGGAGGTGGAGAGAATTGGGTTTTCCAAACTTTTTGGGTTTTGGGGTACGAATAAAATTAGGGTCTATAATAGTATATTTATAGGCAAAATTTTCAGCTGAAATTTTCCCATAAATATTATTATTATTATCCCATTTATTATTCTCATTAATAATTAAAATACCTTTTAATTATTAATCCTTTTTCTAAACACTTTAGAAATAATTCTCTCTCTTGATTTAATTTCCAAAAATTAAATCCTTAATTAATAATATTAAGAACTTTTCTTAATTAATTTATAATCAATTAAATCTCATTTAATCAATTATTAAATTTGCCAATTAATTATTTATTTCATAAATAAATAATTATTAGCCATTATTAATTATTTCCTCCACCATTAAATCATTCTCTTTTTATGGTGTGACCTTGTAGGTTCAATATTAAGCCGGTAGTAGAAATAAATAATAAAAAACTATTTTATCATTATTTATATAAATTCTCTAATTTATTAAATATGATTAATTAATTAATCACATTTATTCTACATCGTGAGGGATACTTCTCAGCATATCGTGACTATCCGGATAATATGAATTCACTGCTTAGAATACCAAGAACCTATTCAGTGAATAGTTACCGTACAATAAACTCCTTCTACCCTACAATGTCCCGATTAAATACAAGGCATGGATCTCGTGTCAAGCCTATCTAATTCAATCACTTGCTTACCATTTACTATGCGTAGTTCTATGCAAATTAGAAACTCCTTTCTAATTTCATTTACTCTGGCCAGAGATTCCTGAACTAGCATAAGTGGATCAGCCTTGAACATTCGCTTCCTTCACTGGAAGGGGTAGATCCTTTATTGATCATACACTATCTTCGTGTACAAATTCCTATACCCAGTAGAGCCCTAATAATTGTCCCTGGAGACTAAGAACTAAACCAAAGCATAGTTCAGTGTACACAAGATGACTATGATGACCTCAAGTCTAAGGATACTTGTACAACTATCACTATGTGAACAACTGCTGACACGCGAGTGAACTCCATCAGTTGTTCAGCTGTGCGAGTCATGTTCAGTGAACTTATTCCATAATAAGCACCTACATACTAGCTGTAGTGTCACCACACAAATGTCTATGAGAACAGACATCCTTCATAATGAAGCAAGCATAGTATGTACCGATCTCTGCGGATTATTAATTACCAGTTAGTAATCCTACGACCAGGAACTATTTAAGTTTAGAGTTATCATCTTTTAGGTGTCACTATTATGATCTCATCGTAATCCATAAAAAGCTTTACTCTAAACTATGGTATATCTTATTTAAACACTTAAATAGATAAAGCCCGTTATAAAAAACAAAACAAGTCTTTTATTAATATCAATGAAATCAAAACAGATTACACAGGAAGTTATTCCTAAATCCTAATACATGATTGGACTTAGGACATATTCCTTTCAATCTCCCACTTGTACTAAAGCCAATCACTCTGGTATCTAATACCCATCTTGTCTTTATGACGATCAAAGTGACTTTCATAAAGTAGCTTTGTGAGTGGGTCTGCTATGTTGTTATGTGTGTCAACTCTAATTCAATACAATATAAGAAATGTTACCGCGCTCCCACTAACCCTTTTGTAGACGCATGGTTCATCTACGTTTTTGATAAAATCAAACTCTTTGATTGTCTCATCAAAACGAATGTTCCATCTTTCGAGAAGCTTGCTTTAAACCACATATGGTTCACAGCAGCTTACACACTAGGTTTTCTTTTCTCTTGGAAAGAAAACCATCTGGCTATTTGCCAGATCTCATAGTCGTAGTAAGCAGGAATCGCAAGAAAAATCCGAACTAATTATAACAGGGCTACATGTAAAAGGTTTCATCAAAGTCAATTCATTGCCTTTATTTGAATCCTTTTCCCAAAAGCCTGGCCTTAAAGGTCTACACCTGGCCATCTGCTCTAATCATTCTTTTGTATACTGTATACATAGATTCCATTCTGGATTTTATGGCACTATGCCATTTCTCTGAGTTAACACTACTCATAGCCTCATTATAGGTCACAGGGTCGTCATAATCAATGATAGACAACTCATTGTCATTCTCAATGACAAGGCCATATTACCTCTCAGGTTGGCGAGACACTCTCCCTGACCTACGAATGCGCTGTTCCATAAAAGGTTGTTCAGTCAGAACAGGTGTTTCCACTTGATCCGTAGTAGTTTGTGCTTCTTGAACTTCATCAAGTTCAATTTTGCTCCCACTGTTTCCTTCAAGGATAAACTCCTTTTCCAAGAAGGTAGCATGTCTGGAGACAAACACCCGATGATCGGTGTAAAAGTAATACCCTAAACTCTCTTTAGGATATCCCACAAAACTATATTTTACGGATCGATATTCCAGCTTATCTGGGTCAACTTTCTTGACATAAGCTGGACATCCCCAAATCTTAACGTGTTTAAGACTCGGTTTCCTTTCTTTCCATATCTCATACGGAGTTTGAGGAACAGATTTGGAAGGCACCTTATTCAGTAAATATGCTGAGGTTTCCAATGCATAACCCCATAGGAATACTGGAAGATTTGCATAGCTCATCATGGACCGAACTATGTCTAACAAAGTTCGATTTCTTCTTTCAGATACCAATCTGGAGGAGTCCACTGGGAGACTATACCATTTACTTTGAGATAATCTAGAAACTCTCCATTAAAGTATTCACCACCTCTATCTGATCGAAGAGTTATAATACTATGTTTGGTTGTTTCTCCACTTCATACTTATATTCTTTGAACTTTTCAAAGGCCTCAGACTTGTGTTTCATCAAACACGTATCCGAATCTAGATCTATCATCTATGAAAGTAATGAAGTATGAAAATCCACCCATGGCTTGCTTAGACATTGGTCCACATACATCTGTGTGTACCATTCCTAGCAAATTTGCAGTCCTCTCTCCATATCTTCTAAATGGAGACTGCAGTGCCACTATGAAGTGAGATTTTCATCATCCCTATTCTTTTATTAGTTTGTTCAATCTGAAGTAAATTATGTCACATTCATACAGACCATTATTTAAAGCACCACGTCCATAAAGAATATTATCTCTAAGAATAGAACATTCATTATTCTCAATAATAAATGAAAATCCAGCCAAGTCTAACATGGGAATAATATTCCTCACAATCGAGGGAACAGAATAAAAATTATTTAAAACAATAGTCTTGCCCGTAGGCATATGTAAATGAAATGATTCTACATCTTCAGCAGCAACTCTTGCTCCATTTCCCATCAGTAGAATCACCTCCTCTTCCTCAAGAGTCCTACTTCTCCTTGGTCCCTGCAACAAATTGCAGATTTGAAAACCACAGGCGGTATCTAATACCCAAGTAGAAATTTGATTTAATGACATATTCACTTCTATCATGAACATACCCGAATCAGAAGCGGTAGTCTCACTACCCTTCTTCTTCTTCAATTCTGCAAGATAAACCTTGCAGTTCCTCTTCCAATGCCCCACCTTGTTACAGTGAAAGCATACAACTTTGCTCTTGGGGTCTTCAGCTTTTGGTGGAACCGGCTTTTCTTCACCTACTTTCTTCTTCTTGGAAGGGTTCCTCTTCCTTTTCTTAGGATTGGAACCTTCACCAATTAGAAGAACAGAACTCTTCTTAGGGGAAAAATTCGATTCCGCAGTCTTCAACATGTTGTGGAGTTCAGGCTGGCTGACATCCAACTTATTCATGTGAAAGTTCACAACAAACTGCGAGAACGAACTCGGAAGTGATTGCAAGACCAAGTCTTGGCTAAGCTCCCCATCCATGGCAAAACCAAGTTGTCCAAGACGTTCAATCAAATTGATCATCTTAAGTACATGGTCATTCACAGATGATCCCTCAGACATCCTACAACCGAACAACTCCTTCGATATCTCATATCGAGCTGTCCTCCCTGCCACATCATACAACTCTTGTAGATGCATGAGGATAGTGTGAGCATCCATATGCTCATGTTGCTTCTGTAGCTTAATGTTCATGGAAGCTAGCATGATGCATTGAGCAACATTTGCATCATCTATCCACCTATGATACGCAACATGTTCATCATTATGTGCATCACTAGCAGGTTCAGTAGGCTTAGGTGAGTCAATCACGTATTCCAGCTTCTCAATCCTGAGAACAATTCTCAAGTTTCGAAGCCAGTCAGCATAATTAGGACCAGTCAATTTGTGAGCATCCAGTATGCTCCTGAGTGATAGTGCAGAAGACATAACGTACAAAGTAAATCTGTAAATGATAAACACATAACAACACTTAGAAAATATTCGATTTCATTTTATAAACACTATATGAATCGTGTCTTTATTCATAAGTGGCTCCCACTAGTTTATCTAATTTATTCAACCCCCTACGTGAAAAATTAAGCATTCATAATGCTAGTGGGAATAGGGATCCTACATTCTATTACACAACCCCGGCTGTAGCATGAACCGCCGTGTAATGTTCAATAGGCAGACAACTCTTGTCAATTACATCTTATGTTATTCCCTAATCAAACTTTAGCCTCTTGAATAATTGAGTCTCGGCTGTGGCACGACAAACTCAATATTCTAAGTCAAGTCTAACCCAATATTCCGTACAATTGAATCAGTCCCCAAAGGCCCACGGCTGTAGCACGTACCGACCTTTAGATTCTTATTCAATGTACACATCTCTATGTAATAGACAAGTATTTCTTATTTCAAAATCAAAGCCCTCGGCTATAGCACGAACCGATAATGATTCAAAAATAAGAACTACTTTCTATCATGTTGGAAGGCTATGACCGACACAAGCCCGTTGTATCATTGGCCAATTACTACTTGATATTATTTAATTTTAGAGGGATTATATTACGTTACAATCATAATCATATTATAAAGAGATTCTTCCTTTTAAATTAAATATTTCAAATCAATAATCAATAATCAGATGATTCCCAGATCGGGTGGAGCATTGTCAAGAGGCGTCACTTAATAACCCTTTCCTACAGATAGAAATCTGTTGTTGACAGAATCATCCTTTCTCTCATATCGAAAATTCATATTCAATTACGTGTTTCATAAACACAAGAATCTCATGATTGTATTCATAATATTTTTATTAAGGTTATGAAACAATTTCACTATACTAGGTTGTCTAACAAACGCCTTATGTTCATTTAAGTTCACCTAAATCTATCATCGCATGATAAAATAAGCATATATCACATATATAAACTTGAATAAACATCAAGGTAGGCATGTTATATCATCTAGCACATTAGTCTAAGCATTATACATCTCTATGTATCACATGAAGCATTTAAAAGCAGTTAAAACAGTTAAAAATAGCTTTAAAACACTTTTGAAAATATAAACAGTTCAAAACTTTTATATAAACTAAAATTTAATCACTCCATTAGACCCGTCTCGGAAAAACGAATCCAACGGTATATTGCACGCCCAAAACGGAGTTACGAAACTCCGAGAAAATCAATTTTAATGTAAATAGTCGGGCTGTAACGCTTTACAGGAACGCGTTACAAGCCCTGTAACGCATTCCGGTGATGCGTTACAACCCTTTTAAGCCATTAAAAGGTGTAACACATTCCGTGAATGCGCCATAGGGTGTAACGCATTCCCGGAATGCGCGACACCCCCGCTCGCGCGTGCGCTGCCGCCTGTTTCTGCCGTGTCTGACACCCTATCAACTCTGTCTGCTTTTCTGTGTCTTCTCTGTACCTTTAACTCCGTGCATTCAACAGGTAATAGCAACAGCAGATGTATATAAACATATATATATATATACTATATATACATATATTTACTTATTTAATTACGAATTTTAATTACAAGAACTTCAAAAATTCATAATAAAAAATCTATACATCATAAAATTATGAAAAAAATACCCAGACGATCTACAATACTTGTAGAACCCAGATCAACATTCAAAATTATTCTGAGAAACGATTTCTCATCAGACAAAATTAATCCATGATATAACTTGTAAAAATCATAATTAATTCATACAAGCACATAAAATTCTGAAATTTTTACCACAGATCTATATACATACAACCTATGCTCTGATACCATTGTTGGATTTTTAATCGCAGCGGGGGCATGACAAAACACTTTTGCACATATAAAATCCAAATAAAAGCATACAGATCATGAATAAAAATTCGAGGGATCGAATCTAACCTTCAAAATAATTCGGAGACAACGATCAGAGATCCTTAGCAGTTGCTCCTCAAGTGTGAAGCACTCCACCGGTATCCACCAAGAAAACGATGTTAAGGAGGAGGAAGGAGGTGGAAAGAATTGGGTTTTCCAAACTTTTTGGGTTTTGGGGTACGAATAAAATTAGGGTCTATAATAGTATATTTATAGGCAAAATTTTCAGCTGAAATTTTCCCATAAATATTATTATTATTATCCCATTTATTATTCTCATTAATAATTAAAATACCTTTTAATTATTAATCCTTTTTCTAAACACTTTAGAAATAATTCTCTCTCTTGATTTAATTTCCAAAAATTAAATCCTTAATTAATAATATTAAGAACTTTTCTTAATTAATTTATAATCAATTAAATCTCATTTAATCAATTATTAAATTTGCCAATTAATTATTTATTTCATAAATAAATAATTATTAGCCATTATTAATTATTTCCTCCACCATTAAATCATTCTCTTTTTATGGTGTGACCCTGTAGGTTCAATATTAAGCCGGTAGTAGAAATAAATAATTATAAAACTATTTTATCATTATTTATATAAACTCTCTAATTTATTAAATATGATTAATTAATTAATCACATTTATTCTACATCGTGAGGGATACTTCTCAGCATATCGCGACTATCCGGATAATATGAATTCACTGCTTAGAATACCAAGAACCTATTCAGTGAATAGTTACCGTACAATAAATTCCTTCTACCCTACAATGTCCCGATTAAATACAAGGCATGGATCTCATGTCAAGCCTATCTAATTCAATCACTTGCTTACCATTTACTATGCGTAGTTCTATGCAAATTAGAAACTCCTTTCTAATTTCATTTACTCTGGCCAGAGATTCCTGAACTAGCATAAGTGGATCAGCCTTGAACATTCGCTTCCTTCACTGGAAGGGGTAGATCCTTTATTGATCATACACTATCTTCGTGTACAAATTCCTATACCCAGTAGAGCCCTAATAATTGTCCCTGGAGACTAAGAACTAAACCAAAGCATAGTTCAGTGTACACAAGATGACTATGATGACCTCAAGTCTAAGGATACTTGTACAACTATCACTATATGAACAACTGCTGACACGTGAGTGAACTCCATCAGTTGTTCAGCTGTGCGAGTCATGTTCAGTGAACTTATTCCATAATAAGCACCTACATACTAGCTATAGTCTCACCACACAAATGTCTATGAGAACAGACATCCTTCATAATGAAGCAAGCATAGTATGTACCGATCTCTGCGGATTATTAATTACCAGTTAGTAATCCTACGACCAGGAACTATTTAAGTTTAGAGTTATCATCTTTTAGGTCTCACTATTATGATCTCATCATAATCCATAAAAAGCTTTACTCTAAACTATGGTATATCTTATTTAAACACTTAAATAGATAAAGCCCGTTATAAAAAACAAAACAAGTCTTTTATTAATATTAATGAAATCAAAACAGATTACACAGGAAGTTATTCCTAAATCCTAATACATGATTAGACTTAGGACATATTCCTTTCAGGGTCTACTTTGATCCCTTCATTACTGACTATGTGTCCTAAGAACTGAACCTCCTGTAGCCAAAATTCACACTTCGAGAATTTAGCATATAACTTCTTTTTCCTTAAAATCTCCAAAGCTGTTCCTAAATGTGCTGCATGATCCTCTTCTGTCTTTGAATAAATTAAAATGTCATCTATAAACACAATAACAAACTTGTCCAAATATTCCTTAAAAATTCTGTTCATCAGGTCCATAAACGCTGCCGGGGCATTGGTTAATCCAAAAGACATCACTAAAAATTTATAATGTCCATACCTCGTCCTGAAAGATGTCTTTGGTATATCTTCTGGCTTAATCTTTAGTTGATGATATCCCGATCTTAAGTCGATCTTGGAGAAGTACTTGGCTCCCTTCAAATGGTCAAATAAATCATCAATTCTGGGTAACAAATACTTGTTCTTGATTGTAAGCTTGTTGAGCTCCCGATTATCGATGCACAGTCTCATGCTTCCATCCTTCTTCTTGACAAATAGTACCGGTGCACCCCACGGGGATACACTGGGTCTGATTACTCCTTTCTCTAACAATTCTTGCAATTGCTTCGCTAGTTCTTTCATCTCAACGGGCGCCATTCTATACGGGGGCTTGGATACTGGTTCTGTTCCATGTGCTAAGTCGATTACTAACTCAATTTCTCTATCTGGAGGAAGTCCTGGTAACTCATCGGGAAACACGTCTGGAAATTCATTAACTATTGGAATATCTTCAAGTTTTGCTGGCTCCTGACTTCTATCAACCACATGTGCAATGAAATGTTCACATCCTTGTCGTAGTAACTTCTTGGCTTGAATCATCATTAAGAACTTCTTTGCTTGCTTCTGGCCCTTGAACGTTACTATCTTTTCGTCTGGCGTCTTCACCATTACTTTCTTATTTCAACAATCTATCTGGGCATTGTGCTTAGATAACCAATCCATTCGTAAGATAACATCAAATTCTCCTAACTTGAATGGTATCAAATCTACACAAAACCTACTACCAGAAATCTCAATCTCAGAATTCTCACAAACTTGATTAACAGATACATGTTCTTGATTTGCTAATTCCACAGTCATTATTTCATTTAAATACTCAACTGAACAGTTTAACTTACTAACAAAATCTTGTGAAACAAATGATCGAGTTGCTCCCGAATCTATTAACACTTTGGCACATAAAAATTCACATTAAGCGTACCTGCCATGACATCAGTATCCTGGATAGCGTCCTTCACAGACATATCAAAAACTCTAGCCCTTGGAGTCTCATTCACTGCTGGGGTAGATCCCATAATCCTCAATGCATTACTGACTGGGGCTGGTGTTTTGCAATCCCTGGCTAAATGTCCCGGGTTCCCACATTTAAAGAACGTAAATCCAATAGCTGGAACCTTAACTGCTAGATTCCGGATAGGCTGATCCTTGTTTGTTGGCTCTCTCACTGGCTGATTCGGCACTCCTTCGAATAGTGCCCTTTCTGATTGCACTTGAAATAAACTACATTCAACTTATTACAAACTCCTCCATGTTTCTTCCCACATACCTGACAATCTGGAAAAGTTAATCTCAACTGGTTCGGCTGATTCACACTAACTGGACGGTTGCCCTGGCCTCCGTCGCCGGCATTTTGTCTCTTAAAATTAAAATTTCTCCCTGGCTGAAACTTGCCCTTCTTAAAATTTGGAAACTTCCCTGGTTGTGACTGACCTTCATTCCCTTCAAATTTCCTTTTCTTACTTTCTTTTTCCTTCTGTGACAACTCACTCTCTGTCTCTGCAATCATGGCCTTCTGTACAACTCCTCCATAGGTATCCAACTCAAAAATGGCTACCTTCCCTCTGATCCATGGCTTCAGACCTTGCTGGAATCTCTTAGCCTTCTTCCTGTCAGTATCCACATATGACGGCACATACCTTGACAACTCTTCGAACTTACTTTCATAATCCGCCACCGACATATTTCCTTGCTTTAATTCTAAAAACTTCAGCTCCATCTGATCCTGAACAAACTGGGGAAAATATTTTTCTAAAAATAATTCCTTGAACCTCTCCCAAGTAATAACATATGTTCCTTCCAATGTCTTCACAGTCTCCCATAAATAGGTGGCCTCATTCTTCAAGTAATAACTCGCAAACTCAACCTTCTGATCTTCCTTCACCTTTACTAAGGAAAATGACTTCTCTATTTCCTTTAACCAGACATTTGCTTCAATCGGTTCTAAGGAACCCTTGAATTCTGGTGGGTTTACGGCCTGAAAAGTTTTGAAAGTTACCTGGGGATTGGTCTATCTTTGTTGTTGTTATGCCAGGTGAACTGTTTGTTGGGCCAAGATTTGGAGAATTTGGGCTACTACTGGGTCTATGGGTCCTGGGTTCACATTCTGGTTTGTATCATCTTGGTTATTATTGTTATTGTTACGTCACACACACTGTAGAAGGGGGTTAAATACAGTGTTTAGCACAATCAAATCAAATTAAAGAACACAAGTAACAGAAAATAGACTTTATTAAACTCTGTTACAATATGGAACTGTCCTCTCTCAGTGATGAACAAATATCACGAGAGCTGCTAGGGTTACAGTGAATATTATTCTTGATAATGATAATACATATAGTGTAAACCCTATGTCTGTGTTTATAAACTACACAGTTACAAGATAATCTCTAATTGATATGGAATATAATTCTGCTTCCTAAAATATATCAATCAGTTATCTTTTCTTCCAAATATTCTATTCTTCATAGAATTCCTTCTTCATGCATATCTCTTCTTGAGTTTTTCTTGATCTTCTTTCCTTTCAATCAGCCGCCTTCCTTATCTGAAAGTCCCCTTAAGTCTTGATATTATCTCCTGATAACTTAAGTTCTGACAACTTAAGTTCTGACTTCAGTATAAGTGCCGATTTCCAGTTAAGTACGGATTTGTCCTGTTTAAGTAAGATCTGAAAACTAAACACAAATCATATTAGACATGACATTATCCAATATATCTAACAATCTCCCCCAACTTGTAAATTAGCATAATATACAAGTTTAACAGATATTTGATGATGTCAAAAACATTAAGTACAAATGCATGAGAATTTGACTAGATAACTACAACTTACAGTCCTTAAAGCTTTACCATCTTTAACTTCTCATAACAACTTCAGTCTGTATACACATCAGAATTTGAGCAGTTGTAGATCTTGACTTGGCTTCAATTACTGATCTCTTTGATGTCAGGAGTTGTTTTGAGATAGTTCTTTAACAAACATCTCTCAACATATTTAAGTTCATCAATCATCCTCCTTTTAGCATTCTTCAATTCAACTATATCTTCACCAATTTGAAAGATAGCAGCCCTGAGATCATTTATTCTAGCTTTTCTTATGTCCTGACCTAGTCTGATCAAATATGCCTTGTCAGACTCAAGATTGAATTCCACAGCCTTATAACCCAGAAAGGTAGTTATAATCTTAGAAGAGTTAGGCTGCATCTCGACGATATCACCCTTGTGATCTCTGTACTTGGGACAGTATATGATGTCAGACTTTACAGAATAAAGCTTCTTCTGTCTCTGAATTTGAGTCTTCAAATAATTTGCAGCACTTTCTGTTAATCTGTTCTTCACTTGAAGTAGGAATAGAACATGTTCTAGTTCCTCAAAATACTTTAGTGGTATAGCATTCTCCCTAATATGGTATACCCTTCCATCTGTCATGAAATATAACAAGATGTGTTCTTTCAAGAAGGTATGGTAAACCATCTGTACAGATTCAAGTCGATTCAATCTTTCAGGAGTTGCTCCAACACCTGGTTCACTTAAGGAAGTTGGATCATTGGTTGTGTTCTGTACTCTTCTTTCATCAGCACTACCCAATCCAGATTTATCTCTTGCTTCCTTTCCTGTAACAACTCTTGCTTCAAAACCACTTGCTGCAGCCTTCAAAGGTTGAGTGTATTTAGCTTTGGTGAATCCTGGTAGGAGTAACTTTGAGGATTTAACATGAGCAATGTCAGAGGTTTCCTTTAACTTATCTTCTGATATCAAGCCAACTTGAGCTATGTCAGAGGTTTCTTGCTTCAGTGTCATATCAGAACTTACTATATCTTGACTCTGAACAACTTGAGCCATGTCAGAGGTTGTTTGAGAAATCTTCTTTGAAATCAGAGTAAGATTAGCATCTTCAGCAAATATTTCTTTATCCATAGCAGGCACATAAACCTTTACAGGTTCTCCAACTTTTTCTTTGCCCTTGGACCTTGGATCTATCTCCATTTGTGATTTGGCCTTAGTTGCCTCATGATTTATCCTTTCTTTTATCACAATGCCTTTAGCCTTAGGAATGTTCTTTTCAACAACAGAAGCTTCAGATTTGGAAACTTAAGTCTAGCTTCTTCTTCCTTTAGACTCTCAAAGTCCATTCCTGGATTTTCTTTTAGAAATAACTGTCTTGAAATCTCCTCATCAAGTTCCAGAAGTTCATCAGAACTTATCCTTTTACTAATATAAGAACTTATTCTTCTCCCAGTATCAGAACTTGTTCTTTGACTTGTAGTTCCAGCTTTACTTGATGAAAAACCTTGACCTGGACCATGACCTCCACCCATTCCAGAGTTTCCCCGGTCATCTTTTCCATCATCCTTTCCCGTCAGTGTCTTGATAGATTTGCATTTAGACTTAATTACTTTCTCCCCCTTTTTGGCATCAGCAGGTAAAAGAAGAGAGACAAGCAATTCCACCGAGGATTGGATCTCATTGAGTTGAGATTGGTGAGAAGCTTGATTCTTCAAAATTTCATCAATCTGAGACTGTTGCTTCTCTTGGGTTTTCTCAATGTTGGTAATTCTGTCAAAGGTTAGGTCACACACACTGTAGAGCGGGTGAATACAGTGTATAATACAATCAAATCGAACTTTAATATCTTAAGTAACAGAAAACAAACTTTATTGAAACAATAAACTCTGTTACAGTATGGAACTGTTACCTCTCAGTGATGAACAAATATCATGAGAGCTGCTAGGATTATAATGAATAATCTTCTCGAATATGATAACACTTCTAGTGTAAACCCTATGTTTGTGTTTATATATTACACAGTTACAAGATAATCGCTAATTGATATGGAATATAATTCTGTTTCCTAAAATATATCAATCAGATATCTTTTCTTCCAAGTATTCCATTCTTCACGGAACTCCTTCTTTATGCATATCTCTTCTTATGTTTATCTCGATCTTCTTTCCTTTAATCAGCTACTATCCTTATCTGAACATCCTTCAGCACTTAAGTTCTGATATCTAACTTCTGATGATTATCTCCTGATAATATAAGTACTGATATCCTTAAGTCCTGACTTCCAGTATAAGTACTGATTAATGGTTAAGTACTGATTTGTCCTGTTAAGTAAGATCTGAAATCTAAACATAAATCATATTAGCCATGACATTATCAAATATATCTAACAATCTCCCCCAACTTGTAAATTAGCATAATATACAAGTTTAACAGATATTTGATGATGTCAAAAACATTAAGTACAAATGCATGAGAATTAGACTAGATAACTATAACTTACAGTCCTCAACGCTTTACCAATATTTAACTTCTGATAACAACTTCAGTCTGTACAAATATCAGAATTTAAGCAGTTGTAGATCTTTGACTTGGCTTCATTATCTGATCTCTCTGATGTCAGGAGTTGTTCTGAGATAGTTCTTCAACAAACATCTCTCAGCATATCTAAGTTCATCAATCATTCTCCTTTTGGCATCTTTAAGCTCTGCAGTATCTTCACCAATTTGAAAGATTGCAGCTCTGAGATCATTGATCTTTGCTTTTCTTATATCCTGATCCAGTCTGATCAAATAAGCTTTATCAGACTCAAGATTGAATTCCACAGCCCTGTACCCTAGAAAGGTAGTTACAATTTGAGCAGAATTGGGCCTCATTTCAACTATATCACCCTTGTGATCTCTGTACTTTGGAACGTATATGCTGTCAGACTTAACAGAATAAAGCCTTTTCTGTCTCTGAATCTGATCCTTCAAATAGTTTGCAGCAGTCCCTGTCAGTCTGTCATCCACTTGAAGTAAGAATAGTACATGCTCCAATTCTTCAAAATACTTCAATGGAATGGCATTTTGTCTTATATGATAAACCCTACCATCTGTCATGAAATTCAACAAGATGTATTCTTTCAAGTAGGTATGGTAAACCATTTGTACAGATTTTAGTTGATTCAATCTCTCAGGAGTTGCTCCAATACCTAGTTCACTCAAGGAAGTTGGATCATTAGTAGTGTTATGTATTCTTCTTTCATTAGCACTTCCCAATCCAGTTTTATCTCTTGCTTCCTTTCCAGTAACTACTCTAGCTTCAAAACCACTTGCAGTAGTCTTCAAAGGTTGAGTCTGTTTTGCTTTAGTGAATCCTGGTAGGAGTGTCTTTGGTCTATCTTCTGATATCAAGTTAACTTGAGCTATGTCAGAGGTTACTTGCTTCTTCTGAATATCAGAACTTATAACTTTTTGACTCTGAACAACTTGAGCCATGTCAGAGGTTGTTTTAAGAACTTTTCTTGAAGTCAGAGCAAGATCAACCTTTTCATCAGTAATTTCTTCATCCTCAGAAGGCACATAAACCTTGATAGGTTCACCAACCTTTTCTTTACCCTTGGATCTTGGATCTATCTGCGGTTGTGATTTAGCCAATGTTGCTTCAGTATGTGTCCTTTCTTTGATCACAATGCCTTTGAGTTTTGGAAGTGGCTTTTTACCAGAAGCTTCAGATTTAGATGTGACTTTCTCTGATTTAAGTCTGGCTTCTTCTTCCATTAAACTCTCCAAGTCCATTCCTGGATTTTCCTGAAGAAATAACTGTCTTGACATTTCCTCATCAAGATCTAAAAGTTCATCAGAACTTATCCTTTTACCAGTAGCAGAACTTATTCTTTTCCCAGTATCAGAACTTGTCCTGTGACTTGTGATTTTAGCTTGTCTTGATGTGAATCCTTTACCTTGACTATGACCTCTACCCATTCCAGAGCTTCCTCGATCATCTTTTCCATCATCCTTCCCTTTCAGTGTCTTGTCAGTCTTGCATTTGGACTTAATTACTTTCTCCCCCTTTTTGGCATCAGCAGGTAATAAAAGAGAGACAAGCAACTCCACTGAGGCTTGGATTTCAGTAAGTTGAGATTGCTGAGAAGCTTGATTTTTTTGAATATCATCAATCTGAGCTTGTTGTTTTTCTTGAGTCTTCTCAATATAAGCAATCCTGTCAAAGGTAGGTTGGAAGAACTTTTTCTTGTCAATTTTATGAATTTGTTCCTGTTTGATGAATTCTTCCTGAATCTTGTGTAGCTCTGCATGAGTAGTTGAATGAAGACCTTGTAGATGTTTAGTACTCAATGCAGTGACTCGAAGCTGGGTTTTGAAATCATCAGAATTTAACATTTCATCAGCTTTAGTCAAGTGCTCAGCAAGATGAACATCATTGGGAACACATGAAACTGAGTTCCATTCCTTAGTCCACTCCTGTCCTGCAGGAGTTTCACTCCAAGGCACTAGTGCTTCTCGGGTAACAAACTTCTTAATAAGTTCAGACTTAAGAATAGTTTGTTGAGGAGCATGTCCTGAAGGACCTGCTGCATCAGCATCCGCAGTTGGAGCAGCATCACCAGTATCTCCAGCATTTGCAGCATCAGAACTTAAAGAATCAGTATCTTCTGATAAGACAATAGTGTGTGTAGCAAAGGAGGCTTCAGCATCCTCTAATTGCTGATCTGGTTCTAAGTTCTGAGCAACAACCACATCCTGATGCTCACCTAAAGTCTGATCATCAGTATCTTGATGCAGAGAAGGTGTTGTAGATAACTCTGGAGTTTGAACAGCATCAGTAACAGGTGTTGTTGAAGGATTAGTTGCTGTTGGAGCTTCTAAGAGAATTACTGCAGGCACAACCAAGTTTTAAACATCAATATCAGCACTTGTGCCTGGATCAACAGGAGACACAGATGGTGTGTTAACCTTTTCAGAAACAGCTTCCTGAGATGGAGTTGATGGAGAAGAAGTGACTGTAGCAAATTCCTTGTCTTGTGAGATCAGAGATTCCTGATCCCCTTCCTTAGCTGCTTCCTCTTCATCATCTGAAACTGGCCTTTTTGCCCTCTGTTTCTTGTATCTCTTTGTTGATTTGGATCCCTTGGGAGTTTCAGGAACTGTCATTCTTTTAAGCCTTTTGAGAAGCCTAGATCCCCCAATTCCAGAATCCTTCTGAGAAGTCTCTTTCTCAATTTCACTTACAACAGGTTCTGAAGGAGGAACCTGATCCTCAGTATCAGATTCATCTCTCAAGGCAATCTTCCTTTTCTTCTGAAGTGTTTTAGGAACAGTCTTTGTCTTCTTAGATTTAGAAGATGTAGGCTTCACAATAGGTGTTGAGGGATGAGGTTCTGATGGTTGAACATCAGGAAAAAGTGCAGTGTACTTAACAGGGTCATAGGTGATTAAGGCTTGTTTGACAGATAAAGGTATTAAGAGGGGTCTTAACACAGCCTTCTTATTATCAGTAGATAATAAGTCAGTGAAAGCTTTTTTAGCAATTCTGAAGGATGGAATTAAATCATCAAAATTTTGGGGATGATTACAACAGAACTTATAAATAAGCTGACAAAAATACTCGGGGACCCTTGAGCACCACCATCATCATATACTCCACTCCTCTAGAACTCCAGTACTTGAACTCCAGAGACTGATTCAGGCTCAGTTAAAGCGTACCCAATATCAGAATTAGTGAGAAAGTCCTGAATGAAATGAAGTTCAGAGGGTGCCTCTGACGTGTTGAGTATAGCAGAGAAGTTATTAGGAACAAACTTTGCTCCATGGAAGATTATGTCCTTGGGTGCCATTAAAATTGGAGAGAAATACGGTTGCCTGTATTGTGTTTGAAAAAATGTCTATGTGAAAAATTGTCAGTAGATGAGAAAGGATGAAAGTAAAGAGAGAGAGATAAAAGAGAAAAGTAAATAAAAGATTTGACAATCTTTTCTCTCTGTTACTTATACACAAAAAGTAACCGTTGGGACACCTGTCAGACATGCAGTAATAACGGATAGTTACTGGGCTCGAGAAAACAGTAATCATTACTTACCCACTTGCCTATTTTTAAGGAAAAACCGTTCCACTTACCCAGATATTCCATTAATCAAGGTGAAACAGTTTTAATTCAAAATTGAAACTGTTCCCACTTATGTAATTAATTTTCACTGCAACATTAATATTCTGAAAAGAAATCAAGTAAAAATGACCAAGATAAATCATATGAGTAAGTACTGATAAAGGAAAATCAGAACTTAAATTAAAACAGAATTTATATGGTCATCAGAATATGAATATCTATCAGGATTTATCAATGCATTACAAAGTATCTCAGAGACAAAATCTTGAAACAAAAACAAATTTCATTAATATATCAAGTAAATACATTTATGAAATTGAAATTACATCAGCACTTGTACAAGATTTCCCTAAGCTACTAAACCTAACGTCAACAGCCTTTGTCCTAGCTCAAGAAGCAGGGCAAGGCTGATGATGAAGAAAAACAGGAAGAAGAAAATAAATCATTTCTTCTTCCTACTCTCGACAAAGAGAATGGTGAGTCAGATGATTCGCTCTTGCTGGCGGAGAGCTTCCAGCCTTTCCTCATCCAATCGCTCCAGATGGCGATGGTAATCCATATAGAAGAACAGGAGGTGGGTCAGTACCTCCTGTGGGACAGAGTCCCATATCTCCTCAGGAATGGCCGTGACGTGCCATTCCTGCTGCCAGTCAGCACAGCTTAGCTCCATATTAAATGTTTGGTAATTCAAAAACATGTTGTATCTGACCATTGTGTTTTTGAAAGAAAAAGTATGAAGGTAAGTTTGTGAGAAAGAATTTGATGGGAAGGCTGATGTGAAGTGGTGGCTTATATAGGCAAGTGAATACCAGGAGACGCAAAGGAATTTAATGCTGACAGGTATAATTAATTCTACCTCGTCTCCCCAGACTTGGAAAAAGAATAACATTCATTGGAAAGAGAAAACATGGTTTAATGCGCACAAGAAACAAGTAAAAGTGGATTGTTCAAGTACGAATACCATTAACCCTAACCATAGTGACTATTAATCTTCCACTTCAACATATTCTAGTTTGAACTGAGACTGTTATTAAATTTTATCCACAGATAAGTCAAGTAAAGAATTTAGACTGTAATATTGGAACTTAGACTTATATCAGAACTTAACAGTCATCAGAACATAATTTCTTAACTCGAAAAAGGAATGCTTATCTGAGTAAATCCTCATACAAGTTCTGAGTTATACTCTTCAGAACTTAATCTTCAGAATATGCAACCAGAACTTGTCCTCAAAATTAGTGCAAAATGATACAATGACTGTTTATCTAAAACAACAAAGACCACCACAGTAATTTTTATCATTCAGATGGAGTGATTAGTGTGTTCATCAAGCTAAATAGCAGACAAAGAGTAAAGTCTGATTCACTTCAGTACATCTTAGAAATAAGGCATAACTAAAATTTTGCTAAAGAGCTGTCAATATCTTGAAACCTACTGATGAATGAGTTCATGTTTGAGTCCACCTCAACTGTTTTGTGCTAATTTTATGCATCTTTTTAAATTCTATTTTACAGTGGCTTCTTAGTGTAAGTGAGTCACGACTGCTTATCAGAATTTATGCTATTATCAGAGTATTTCTCCAGTAATCATAGAGTGTGAAAAGTCACCAAGAAAATATTTTGCTTTTCTAATGCATATTTACTTAATACCAGCAATGCACTTGGGTCGTCCCTTCCACATTTTTACTCTAGATCTCAAAGGAGTACCTGATTTTATTCTTTGATCCTTTTGATTTTTCTTTTGATAAGTGAGGTTTATCAGCACTTAGTATATTCAGCAGTTTTACTAGTATCAGAACTTAACAGATGAGTAGCATTATTCTGATTTGTGACTTAGTAATAAGATAAACAAAGTAAACTAAGCTAAGCTCAATTATCAGAATTTGCTTGTGTCATAAGATTTCCACAGAAATAATTACTTCTTACATGGGATCATTTGTTTATTGAAGACTACTAGGTCAGTATCTAGCACAGTTATCCTCATATGATTGAATAGTTACTTAAACAGACATATCACTTATCAGAGTTTAGAAACATATATCAGACAACAATCAGTACTTAAACGCATATTTCAATTAATCACAGAATACACACAGAGATTTCATTCTGTAAATACTGATCATAAATTCTGATGCATCAGAACAAAACTAGGCAGATTTAGAAAAAGAACCTGAAACCATTCCAAGTTCATTTACCAATCTTGTAAAAGTGGCTTCACACAGTGGTTTTGTGAAGATATCTGCTAGTTGTTGATCTGTTGGAACAAAGTGTAATTCCACTGTACCTTCATCCACATGTTCCCTTATAAAGTGGTACCTGATGCTGATGTGCTTTGTCATAGAGTGTTGAGCTGGATTACTTGTCATAGCAATAGCACTTTGATTATCACAGTAAATAGGGATTTTGAAATATGTTAACCCATAATCCAGTAACTGATTCTTCATCCAAAGAATCTGTGCACAACAGCTTCCTGCAGCAATATACTCTGCTTCTGCAGTTGATGTGGAAATTGACTTTTGTTTCTTGCTGAACCAAGAAACCAATCTGCCTCCAAGGAATTGGCAGCTTCCACTTGTGCTTTTCCTGTCAATTTTGCAACCTGCAAAATCTGCATCTGAGTAACCTATTAGTTTAAAATCTGATTCTCTAGGATACCACAATCCCAGATCAGCTGTTCCTTTAAGATACTAAAAAATTCTTTTCACAGCTGTTAAGTGAGGTTCTCTTGGATCTGCTTGAAATCTTGCACAAAGACAGGTAACATACATGATATCAGGTCTACTAGCAGTTAGATAGAGTAGAGAGCCAATCATACCTCTATAATCAGTAATATCTACTGATTTACCCGTATCCTTATCCAGTTTTGTTGCAGTGGCCATGGGAGTGGATTCACTTGAACAATCTTGCATTCCAAATTTCTTTAGCAAGTTTCTGGTGTACTTAGTTTGACAAATAAAAGTGCCTTCTTCATTCTGCTTGACTTGAAGGCCCAGAAAATAGCTAAGTTCCCCCATCATACTCATCTGATATCTTGACTGCATCAGTTTGGCAAACTTCTTGCAAAGTCTGTCATTTGTAGACCCAAAAATGATATCATCAACATAAATCTGGACCAGAAGTAAGTCCTTTCCATGGTTGAGGTAGAACAGTGTTTTATCTATTGTTCCTCTGTTGAATCCATTTTCCAGAAGAAACTGAGCTAAAGTCTCATACCATGCTCTAGGAGCTTGCTTAAGTCCATAAAGTGCTTTATCAAGCCTGTAGACATAATCTGGATGTTTGGAATCTACAAAGCCTGGAGGTTGTTCAACATATACTTCCTCCTCCAATTCTCCATTGAGAAAAGTACTTTTCACATCCATTTGAAAGACAATAAACTTTTTGTGAGCAGCATAAGCCAAAAATATCCTTATGGCTCCTAACCTAGCAACTGGTGCAAATGTTTCATCATAATCAATTCTCTCCTGTTGAGAATATCCTTTTGCAACCAGCCTTGCCTTATTCCTTGTAATTATTCCATCACTGTCAGTTTTGTTTCTGAATACCCACTTTGTACCAACAACAGATCTATTCTTTGGTCTTGGCACTAGGGTCCAGACTTTGTTTCTTTCAAATTCATTTAACTCTTCCTGCATTGCTTGCACCCAATCAGCATCTTGAAGAGCTTCTTCCACTTTCTTTGGCTCAGTCTGAGAGATAAAAGAATTATAAAGACATTCATTTGAAGTACCTGTTCTAGTTCTGACACCTGCATCAGGATTTCCAATTATCAAATCAGGTGTATGTGATTTTGTCCACTTCCTTGCAGATGGAAGGTTTTCTCTGGAACTGGATGCTCCCCCATGATCCATGTTGTCTTCATTTTCATTTTCTGATGCTCCCCCTGAAACTATGCTCTCTAAGTTGGATTCTTCAGAATTTAGATTTTCAGCACTATCAGAACTTGGCTTATCAGAACTGGACGAATCAGAACTTGAAGAGCCAGATGTATGTTCTGATGTTTCTTGAGATGTGGTAAGATCTTGAGTATGCTCCCCCTGCATAGGTGCATCTTCCTTTGACGTAGTCACCACAGTTTCAATAACATCAGAGTTTAATCCATCAGAGTTTACAGTATCAGGACTTAGACTGTCAGGATTTTCAGTATCAGAATTTGAGTCTTCATTTTCAAATCTCAGCTGATCATGGTCAATGAAATCTTCAAGACCAGTAATCTTCTTGTCATCAAAAGAGACATTGATAGATTCCATGACCACTTTTGTTCTCAAATTATAGACTCTGAAGGCTTTTGTGGAAAGTGGATATCCAACAAAGATTCCTTCATCAGCTTTTAGATCAAACTTGGATAGCTGTTCAGGATGAGTCTTGAGAACAAAACACTTACATCCAAATACATGAAAGTACTTCAGATTTGGCTTCTTTTTCTTCACCATCTCATATGGTGTTTTTCCATGCTTGTTAATGAGTGTTGCATTTTGAGTAAAACAAGCAGTCTGCACAGCTTCAGCCCAGAAATAGGTTGGAAGCTTTGCTTCTTCAAGCATTATACGTGCAGCTTCAATGAGAGTTCTATTCTTCCTTTCAACTCCATTTTGCTGTGGAGTTTCAGGAGCAGATTATTCCTGCTTTATTCCATGGTTTCTGCAGAACTCTTCCATTATCAAATTCTTGAACTCAGTGCCATTATCACTCCTTAAGATTTTCACAGAATCTTTGACCAATTTATCCAGATGTTTGACATGATTGATCAAGATAGATGCAGTTTCACTTTTTCTGTGCAAGAAATACACCCATGTGTATCTGGTGAACTCATCCACTATGACCAATGCATATTTCTTCTTTGCAATAGACATGACATTCACTAGACCAAATAGATCAACATGTAGTAGATGATAAGGCTCAAGAATTGATGATTCAATTTTGCTCTTAAATGAAGATTTTCTTTGTTTGGCTTTCTGAAAAGAATCACTAAGGCCATCAGGAGCAAATACTGACTTTGGCAGTCCTCTCACAAGATCTTTCTTGACCAGTTCATTTATATTATTGAAATTTAAATGAGAGAGTTTCTTGTGCCAATTCCAGCTTTCTTCAATTGATGCTCTACTCATCAGACAAATTGCAGAACCATCAGTACTTGTTAAAAGCTTAGCTTCATAAATGTTACCACGCCTGTATCCTTTCAGAACAACTTTGCCTTTAGATTTACTCACAATTTCACAGTGTTCTTCAAAGAAATCAACATGATAACCTCTGTCACAGATTTGACTTATACTCAGCAGATTGTGTTTAAGTCCTGAGACTAGAGCTACTTCTTTAATTATGATATTCCCAGATTGATATTGCCATATCCCAATGTTTTTCCAATGTTGCCATCTCCATAAGAAACACTTGGGCCAGCTTTCTCCACAAAGTCTGATAGCAGGGCCTTATTTCCAGTCATATGTCCTGAATATCCACTGTCCAGAACTAGAATATTTTTCCTGTTGCCCTGTAATCACAAAGACCACTAATTATTAGTTTTAAGGACCCAGACTTTCTTGGATCCTTTGGTCTTATTAAGTTTGTTAACATTTGCAGCGGATTTAGCATCAGAGTTTTTTTTAACATTTTTCTTATCAGAATTTACACTATCAGACTTTGAATCAGAATTTACACTAGAAGGAACAATGGAAACTTTCTTCAAAGAAGGTTTTATTTGATAATAATCATAGTACAAACTATGATATTCCTTACAAGTATAAATAGAATGCCATAAACTACCACAATGAAAACAAGGATTTTTTGGTTTGTATCTAACAAACTGACTCTTAACTCCTGATTTTGAAGGTAAGGAGTTAATATTCTTATTCTTCCTGCAAAAAGAAGCCAGATGGTTAGAACTTCCACAGTTATGACATGTTTTCCTAGGAGCATCAGGAACAGGTTTATAATCATTGCTTTTATTCACACCTTCCTTTCCATTCCTATTTTTCCTAGGTGATTTTACCTTGTTTGCATTCTTAACATCTTTCAGCTTATGCTTAAGCTGCTTCTTTGTCATTAAGCCTATGTTTACTTCAGCTGTCTTTTCCCGTTTTAGTTTGTCAGAAGTTAATTCCTCTTTAACTTCTGATTTCTCATTTTCAGACTTTACAGTTACAAATTTAACAGGTTTTAACTTTGGCTTTTGCTTAACAACAGGCTTAATTTCTTCAGTTCCTTTATCATTCTTATCCTCTCCATAACCTAAGCCCTCTTTCCAGTTTCCACTACTTAGCAAATTTTGAGTTGTTTTGCCAGAGTTAGTCCAAGTCCTGATTATCTCTCTTTCCTTTTCTAACTCAGTTTTTAGAGATTCATTCATTTTTAGCACTTCATCCCTAACATAAAAAGCATCATCTCTATCCTTCTGAGTTTGATGGAACATGACTACCTCTTTTTCTAAGAAATCATTTCTTTTCTTAAAAGCAAGATTTTCAGAAGTTAATCTTTCACATGTTAAAGTTTGATCTCTATAACTAACAAACATGGTTTTAAGATATCTTCTCAACACATTAATATCATCAGTATGAAAAGCATAAGTAGTCTGAGGTACCTTTATTTCAGCAGCTTCAGAACTGCTCTCAGCACTTTCTTTATCAGCATTTGCCATCAATGCATAGTTCTCCTCACTTTCAGAGTCTGAGGTGTCTGTTCAGCTTTTCTGCTTTGTGACAAGAGCCTTGCCTTTGTCACCCTTTACCTTCTTGCAATCAGGAGATATGTGGCCTTTCTCACCACAGTTATAGCATTTAACATTGGTATAATCTCCTCTGTCAGACTTTCCTCCTCTACCTTCAGATCTTCTGAATTTCTTCTTATCAGAACTTATGCCTTTCCTGGAAAACTTCTTTCCCTTCCTGAACTTCCTGTATGCAATCTTTGTGATTCCTTTCACCATAAGAGCACACAGCTTCATCATCTCCTCATCAGCATCAGTCTCAGGTAAGCTTTCAGAATCTCAGTCATCATCACTTTCAGAACTTGATGACTCAGTATTAGATTTTATGAAAAGAGCTTTACCCTTGTCTTTCCTTGAGGAAGCTGCTTTGGGGGATTCTTCTTCAGCCTTAAGAGCAACTGTCCTTGACTTTCCTCCTTTCCTCTTGCTTCTTTGTTCCATCTCAAGTTCATGAGTCATGAGCATTCCATAGATTTCATCAAGAGTTGTTTCATCAAGATTGTAGTTGTCTCTTATTGTCGTTGCCTTCAAATCCCAGCATTCAGGAAGAGCTAACAGGAATTTAAGGTTTGAATCTTCAAGATCATACTCTTTATCAACCAATGACAAATCATTCAAAAGTTTGACAAATCTATCATATAAATCATTCAATGACTCATTAGTCTTTGAGTCAAAATGTTCATACTCTTGAGTGAGTATTGCCTTCATGTTCTTCTTAATTGTGTCAGTTCCCTGACACCTTGTTTCCAGAGCATCCCATATCTCCTTAGCAGTCTTGCAGTTGATTACCCTGTTTGACATTACATTATCAATGGCAGTATGCAGTAAGTGTCGTACCTTAGCATCCTTAGCAATTGATGCTATATCTTCAGCAGTATAATCACTCTTCTCCTTTGGTACGGTCTTTGCTGCTTCACCTGCAACTGCAACAGCGAGCTTGGTTGGTTTGTGAGGCCCTTCCTTGATTCTATCAAGGTATTCTGGATCTGTTGCTTCCAGGAACATGGTCATCCTTACCTTCCATATGGGATATTCAGATGGTCTCAGTACGGGAACTCTGATAGTCTCATACCGACTTTGAATTTATGTCTTTGGAGGTTCTTCAGTCTTGGTAGGCTTAGTTGGAGTTTCTGTGTCAGACATGATTGTTTTTGGATCTTTAACTGTATGTGTGTTAACAGATTAGCTCTGATACCACTTGTTAGGTCACACACACTGTAGAGGGGGTGAATACAGTGTATAATACAATCAGCAGAAAACAAACTTTATTGAAACAATAAACTCTGTTACAGTATGGAACTGTTACCTCTCAGTGATGAACAAATATCACGAGAGCTGCTAGGGTTACAATGAATAATCTTCTCGAATATGATAACACTTCTAGTGTAAACCCTATGTCTATATTTATATATTACACAGTTACAAGATAATTGCTAATTGATATGGAATATAATTCTGCTTCCTAAAATATATCAATCAGATATCTTTTCTTCCAAGTATTCCATTCTTCACGGAACTCCTTCTTCATGCATATCTCTTCTTATGTTTATCTCGATCTTCTTTCCTTTAATCAGCTACTATCCTTATCTGAACGTCCTTCAGCACTTAAGTTCTGATATCTAACTTCTGATGATTATCTCCTGATAATATAAGTACTGATATCCTTAAGTCCTGACTTCCAGTATAAGTACTGATTAATGGTTAAGTACTGATTTGTCCTGTTAAGTAAGATCTGAAATCTAAACATAAATCATATTAGCCATGACATTATCAAATATATCTAACATTTCTTTTCAAGTTTCGGATTCATATCTTGCTGGATCAAGTTTTCTTGAATTTTATTCACCTTGTCATGAGTTATTGAGTGTTGACCTTGAAGGTGCCTTGTACTCAATGCAGTAACTCTCAGCTGTACCTTGAAATCATCATTTATCAGCATTTCATCAGCTTTTGCAAGATGCTCAGCAAGAATCTTTTCAGAAGGAACAAAACTAACTGTGTTCCACTCCTTAGTCCACTCCTGTCCTCTAGGAGTTTCACTCCAAGGTACTGGTGCTTCCCTTGTAACAAATTTCTTAACTATCTCAGCTTTATGAACAGTTTGTTGAGGTGCATGTCCTGATGGACCAGCTGCATCAGCATCTGCATTTGTAGCAGCAGCTTCACCAGTAACTTCATCATTAGCAGCATCAGAACTTATAGAATCAGCATCATCAGCATCCTCTGATAAAAGAATAGTCTGAGAGGCTATGGAGGCTTTAACATCATCCTCTAAGTACTGATCTCCAACTAAGTTCTGATCAACAGCCATATTCTGATGCTCACCTAACATCATATTTTCAGTATCTAGATGTAGAGTGGGTGTTGTAGGAAATTCTGGATTGAAATCAGCATCAAGAAGTGGTGTTATTGGTGGAGTGATTTGAGTAGGTGGAGCTTCTAAGTACAAAACCTGAGGTACTTCCAAGTTATGGATGTCAATTTCATCACTTGGCCCTTGGTTATCAGCATGTACTGGAGATACTAGAAGTGTGGGAATATGAGTTGTTTCTGGCTCATGAAGTGGAGAGTGATGAGTTGCATGATGGTTCGGATCAGCACTTGGAGAATTGTTAGCTTCAACAGGGTCTTGTGAGATCAGAGATTCCTGATCCCCTTCCTTAGCTGCTGCTTCCAGTCCTTTACTAGAATCTGCAGGCCTTTTAGCTAATGTTTAAATTCTTTTAGCTTTTGAGGAGACTGTAGGAGCTGCATCATCAGAATTTAGCTTTTTAAGCCTTTTTAGGGGCCTAGAACTCCCAATTCCAGTATCCTTCTGAAAAGAGACCTTCTCAGCTTCTACAACAACAGGTTCTGACACTAGAACCTGTTCCTCACTGTCTGACTCATCCCTCAGAACAATCCTCCTTCTCTTCTGTTGTGCAGTCGGAATTCCATTTTGAAAAATATGCACAGTGTCGGTGCCATAGTTGTAAAACCAACCAAACTGAGCCATTGTTTGAGAGAAGAAAGAATTGATTTTTACTGAAGGAGTATTGGTCGGTTATATAGACAAGAGAAGACCAAGAGATGCATGGAATGTGAAATGAATAGAAGTAAAGCCCCGTCTTCCTAGACCGATGAGTAATAATGACAGCCATTGGAAGCTTAAAATAGGAGTTAATGAGCACACGAAACAAGTAAAAAAATTACTATGCATATACGAATACCACTAACCCAAATTATGTTGACTGTTTATATCTCACCCAAACATATTATGATTTTAAATATGACTGTTTCAGATTTAACCACAAATAAGTCCAGTAAAGAATCAGGATTTAATATCAGAACTTAGACCTATATCAGAACTTAACATTCATCAGAACATGACTCCTTAACTTGAAAAGTGAATGTTTTTTATTCCTGTAATTCTTCACACAATTACTGATATGGTTTCATCAGAATTTAATCATCAGAACTTCCATCAGAACTTGTCCTCGGAATTTATGCATCTGACACTTAAACTGTTCATCTAAAATAACATTTATCAACACAGTAATTTTCATCAATCACATGGAGTGTATGTGTGTGCAATAAGTTAAATATCAGATAAAGATTAAAGTCTAATTCACTTCAGTACATCTTAGAAATAAGGCATAACTAAGAACTTTGCTCAAAATCTGTCATTATTCTGAAGTCTACTATAGAATGAGTTCATGCAAGAGTCCACCTCAACTGTTTTGTGCTCATTTTATGCATCTTTTGAAATTCCTTTTTACAGTGGCTTCTCAGTGTAAGTGAGTCACGACTGCTTATCAGAATTTATGCTATTATCAGAGTATTTCTACAGTAATCATAGAGTGTGAAAAGTCACCAAGAAAATTTTATTTTGCTTTTCTGATGCATATTACTTAATACCAGCAATGCACTTGGGTCTTCCCTTCCATATTTTTACTCTAGATCTCAAAGGAGTACCGGATTTTTATTTTATTTTCTTTTCTTTTTCTTTTGATAAGTGAGGCTTATGAGCACTTAGTACATTCACCAGATTTACTAACATCATAACTTAACATATAAGAAGCATTATTCTAGTTTTTGACTTAGTAATAAGATAGACAAAGTAAACTTAACTAAGCTCAATATCATAATTTGCTTGTGTTAAAAGATTTCCACATAAAAAATTACTTCAAACATGGTACCTTTAGTATATTAGAGATTACTAGGTCAGCATCTAGCACAGTTATCCTCATTGGAGTGGATAGTCACAGAAACATGCATATCACTATCAGAGTTTAGAAATTCACATCAGACAACAATCAGCACTTAAGCAAATTTCATATTAAGCAAAGAATACACAAAGATAGTAATATCTGTAAATACTGATCATAAAGTCTGATGTAACAGAACATAAACTAAGCAGATTTAGAGAAAGAACCTGAAACCATTCCAAGTTCATTTACCAATCTTGTAAAAGTAGCTTCACACAGTGGTTTTGTGAAGATATCTGCTAGTTGTTGATTTGTTGGAACAAAATTCAATTCCACTGTACCTTTATCCACATGTTCCCTTATGAAGTGGTACCTAATGCTGATGTGCTTTGTCATTGAGTGTTGAACTGGATTACCTGTCATAGCAATAGCACTTTGATTATCATAGTAAATAGGGATTTTAAAATATGTTAACCCATAATCCAGTAACTGATTCTTCATCCAAAGAATCTGTGCACAACAGCTTCCTGCAACAATGTACTCTGCTTCTGCAGTTGATGTGGAAATTGACTTTTATTTCTTGCTAAACCAAGAAACTAATCTGCCTCCAAGAAATTGGCAGCTTCCACTTGTGCTTTTCCTGTCAATTTTGCATCCTGCAAAATCTGCATCTGAGTAACCTATTAGCTTAAAGTCTGATTCTCTAGTATACCACAATCCCAGATCAGCTGTACCCTTAAGGTATTTGAAAATTCTTTTCACAGCTGTTAAGTGAGGTTCTCTTGGATCTGCTTGAAATCTTGCACAAAAACAGGTAGCATACATGATATCAGGTCTACTTGCAGTAAGATAGAGTAGCGAGCCAATCATACCTCTGTAATCAGTAATATCTACTGATGTACCAGTATCCTTATCCAATTTTGTTGCAGTGGCCATGGGAGTGGATGCACTTGAACAATCTTGCATTCCAAATTTCTTCAGCAAATTTCTGGTGTACTTGGATTGATAAATAAAAGTGCCTTCTTCCTTCTACTTGACTTGAAGGCTCAGGAAATAGCTAAGTTCCCTTATCATACTCATTTGATATCTTGACTGCATCAGTTTAGCAAACTTCTTGCAAAGTCTGTTATTTGTAGAACCAAAAATGATATCATCAACATATATTTGCACCAAAAGTAAGTCCTTTCCATGGTTGAGGTAGAACAGTATTTTGTCAATAGTTCCTCTGTTAAATCCACTTTCCAGAAGAAACTGAGCTACAGTCTCATACCATGCTCTTGGAGCTTGCTTAAGGCCATAAAGTGCTTTATCAAGCCTGTAGACATGATTTGGAAGTTTGGAATCTACAAAGCCTGGAGGTTGTTCAACATATACTTCCTTTTCCAATTCTCCATTGAGAAAAGCACTTTTCACATCCATTTGAAAGACTGTAAACTTTTTGTGAGCAGCATAAGCTAAAAATATCCTTATGGCTTCCAATTTAGCAACTGGTGCAAATGTTTCATCATAATCAATTCCCTCTTGTTGAGAATATCCTTTTGCAACCAGCCTTGCTTTATTCCCTGTAATTATGCCATTACTATCAGTTTTGTTTCTAAACACCCACTTTGTACCAACAACAGATCTGTTCTTTGGTGTTGGCACTAGGGTCCAAAATTTTTTTCTTTCAAATTCATTTAACTCTTCCTGCATTGCTTGCACCCAATCAGCATCTTGAAGAGCTTCTTCCACTTTCTTTGGCTCAGTCTGAGAAAGAAAAGAATTATAGAGACATTCATTTAAAGTAGATGTTCTAGTTCTAATACCTGCATCAGGATTTCCAATAATTAAGTTAGGTGTATGTGATTTAGTCCACTTCCTTACAGATGGAAGGTTTTCTCTAGAACTGGATGTTCCCCCATGATCCACGCTGTATTCATCAATATTTTCTGATGCTCCCCCTGAAATTATGCTCTCTGAGTTGGATCCTTCAGTATTTAAGTTTCTAGAATTATCAGAACTTGGCTCATCAGAACTTGATGAATCAGAACTTCAAGAGCCAGTTGTAGGTTCTGATGCTTCTTCAGACTTGGTTGTATCTTCAGTATGCTCCCCCTGCACAGGTGCATCTTCCTTTGGCGTAGTCACCACAGTTTCAATAACATCAGAGTTTAATCCATCAGAGTTTGCAGTATTAGGATTTAGACTGTCAGGATTTAGACTGTCGGGATTTACAGAATCAGAATTTAAAACTTCATTTTCAAATCTCAGCTGATCATGATCATTGAAATCTTCAAGTCCAGTAATCTTCTTATCATCAAAAGAGACATTGATAGATTCCATGACTATCCTTGTTCTTAAATTGTAAACTCTGAAGGATTTTGTGGAAGGTGGATATCCAACAAAAATTCCTTCATCAGCTTTTAGACCAAATTAGGATAGCTGTTCAGGATGAGTCTTTAGAACAAAACACTTGCATCTAAATACATGAAAATACTTCAGATTTGGCTTCTTTTTCTTCACCATCTCATATGGTGTCTTTCCATGCTTGTTAATGAGTGTTGCATTCTGAGTAAAACAAGCAGTCTGCACAGCTTCAGCCCAAAAATAGGTTGGTAGCTTTACTTCATCAAGCATAGTTTGTGTAGCTTCAATAAGAGTTCTATTCTTTCTTTCAACAACTCCATTTTGCTGTGGAGTTCCAGGAGCAGAAAATTCCTGCTTGATTCCATGGTCTTTGCAGAACTCTTCCATGATCAAATTCTTGAACTCAGTGCCATTATCACTTCTTATGATCTTCACAGAATCTTTGACCAATATATCCAGTTGCTTGACATGATCAATCAAAATAGATGCAGTTTCACTTTTTGTGTGCAAGAAATACACCCATATGTATCTGGTAAACTCATCCACTATGACCATAGTATATTTCTTCTTTGCAATAGACATGACATTCACTTGACCAAATAGTTCAACATGTAGTAGGTGATAAGGCTCAAGAATTGATGATTCTGTCTTGCTCTTGAATGAAGATTTTCTTTGTTTTGCCTTCTGACATGAATCACAAAGGCCATCAGGAGCAAATACTGATTTTGGCAGTCCTCTCACAAGATCTTTCTTGACTAGTTCATTTCTATTATTGAAATTTAAATGAGAGAGTTTCTTGTGCCAATTCCAGCTTTCTTTAATTGATGCTCTACTCAACGGACAGATTGCAGAACCATTAGTACTTATTGAAAGCTTGGCTTCATAAATGTTTTCAGAACAACTTTGCCTGTAGATTTGCTTACAACTTCACAGTGTTTTTCAAAGAAATCCACATGATAACCTCTGTCACAGATTTGACTAACACTGAGCAGATTGTGTTTAAGTCCTGAGACCAGAGCTACTTTCTCAATGATGACATTCCCAAGATTAATATTGCCATATCCCAGAGTTTTTCCCATATTGCCATGTCCATAAGAAACACCTGGGCCAACTTTCTCCATAAAGTCTGATAGCAGGGCTTTATTTCCAGTCATATGTCCTGAGCATCCACTGTCCAGAACTAGGATGTTTTTCCTGTTGCCCCGCAATCACAAAGACCACTAATGATTAGTTTTAAGGACCCAGACTTGCTTGGATCCTCTGTCCTTATTAAGTTTGTTAATATTTGCAGCGGATTTAGCATCAGAGTTTATGTTAATAGTTTTCTTATCAGCATTTACAGTATCAGACTTTGCATCAGAACTTATACTAGAAGGAACAATGCTAACTTTCTTTAAAGAAGGTTTTATTTGATAATAATCATAGTACAAACTATGATATTCCTTACAAGTATAAATGGAATGCCATAAACTACCACAATGAAAACAAGGATTTTGTGGCCTATATCTAACAGACTGACTCTTAACTCCTGACTTTGAAGGTAAGGAGTTTATATTCTTATTCTTCCTGCAAAAAGAAGCCAGATGGTTAGAATTTCCACAATTATGACATGTTTTTCTAGGAGCATTAGGAACAGGCTTATAATCATTGCTTTTATTCACACCTTCCTTTCCATTCCTATTTTTCCTAGGTGACTTTACCTTGTTTACATTCTTAACATCTTTTAGCTTTTACTTAAGCTGGTTCTTAGTCATTAAGCCTATATTAACTTCAGTTGGCTTTTCCTGTTTTAGTTTGTCAGAAGTTAATTCCTCTTTAACTTCTGATTTCTCAGTATCAGACTTTACAGCTACAAACTTAACAGGTTTTACCTTTGGCTTTTTTTTAACAACTATAGGCTCAATTTCTACAGTTCCTTTATCATTCTTATAATCTCCATAACCTAAGCCTTCTTTCTACTTTCCACTACTTAACAAATTCTGAATTGTTCTGCCGGAGTTAGTCCAAGTCCTGATAATCTCTCTTTCCTTTTCTAACTCAGTTTTTAGAGATTCATTCATTTTAAGTACTTCATCCCTAACATAGAAAGCATTATCTTTATCTTTCTGAGTTTGATGGAACATTTCTAACTCTTTTTCTAAATAATCATTTCTCTTTTTATAAGCAAAATTTTTCAGAAGTTAATCTTTCACATGTTAAAGTTTGATCTCTATAACTAATAAACATGGTTTTAATATATCTTCTCAACTCATTAATATCATCAGTATGAAAGGCATAAGTAGTTTGAGGTACCTTTAACTCAGCAGCATCAGAACTGCTATCAGCATTTGCCATCAAGGCATAGTTCTCCTTACTTTCAGAATCTGAAGTGTCTGTCCAGCTTTTCTTCTTTGTTACAAGAGCCTTGCCTTTGTCACTCTTTACTTTCTTGCAATCAGGAGATATGTGGCCTTTCTCACCACAGTTGTATCATTTGACATTTGTGTAATCTCCTCTGTCAGACTTTCCTCCTTTGCCTTCAGATTTTCTGAAACTCTTCTTATCAGAACTTGCACCTTTTTTGGGAAACTTCTTTCCCTTTCTGAATTTCCTGTATGCAATCCTTGTGATTCCTTTCACCATAAGAGCACACAGCTTCATCATCTCCTCATCAGCATCCATCTCAGGTAAGATTTCAGTTTCTGAGTCATCATCACTATCAGAACTTGATGATTCAGTATCAGACTTTATGATGAGAGCTTTTCCCTTGCCTTTCTTTGAGATAGCTGCTTTGGGGGATTCCTCCTCAGCCTTAAGAGCAACTGTCCTTGACTTTCCTCCTTTCCTCTTGCTTCTTTGTTCCATCTCAAGTTCATGAGTCTTGAGCATCCCATAAATTTCATCAAGAGTTGTTTCTTCAAGATTATAGTTGTCTCTTATAGTTGTGGCCTTCAAAACCCAACTTTCAGGAAAAGCTAACAGGAATTTAAGATTTGAAACTTCAAGATCATATATCTTATCAACTAGTGACAAATCATTCAAGAGTTTGACAAATCTCTCATATAAACCAGTTAATGACTCATCAGACTTTGAGTCAAAGTGTTCATACTCTTGAGTGAGTATTGTCTTCCTGTTCTTCTTAATTGAATCAGTTCCCTGGCATCTTGTCTCCAAGGCTTCCCATATCTCCTTTGCAGTCTTACAGTTAATTACCCTGTTTGACATTACATTATCAATGACACTATGCATCAAGTGTCGTACCTTAGCATCCTTAGCAATTGAAGAGATATCTTCAGCAGTGTAATCACTCTTCTCCTTTGGTACAGACTTTGCTGGTTCACCTGCAACTGCAGCTGCGAGTTTGGTTGGCTTGTGTGGTCCTTCATTGATCCTATCAAGATATTCTGGATCTGTAGCTTCCAGAAACATAGACATCCTCACCTTCCATATGGGATATTCAGATGATTTCAGTATGGGAACTCTAATAGTCTCATATCGACTATGGATTTGAGTCTTTGGAGGTCCTTAAGTTTTGGTGGACCTGGTTGGAGTTTCTGCTTCAGACATGATTGTTTTTGGATCTTAAACTGTTTGTGTGTTAACAGATCTGCTCTGATACCACTTGTTAGGTCACACACAGTGTAGAAGGGGGTTGAATACAGTGTTTAGCACAATCAAATCGAATTAAAGAACATAAGTAATAGAAAACAGACTTTATTAAACTCTGTTACAATATGGAACTGTCCTCTCTCAGTGATGAACAAATATCACGAGAGCTGCTAGGGTTACAATGAATATTATTCTCGATAATGATAACACATATAGTGTAAACCCTATGTCTGTGTTTATATACTACACAGTTACAATATAATCTCTAATTGATATGGAATATAATTCTGCTTCCTAAAATATATCAATCAGTTATCTTTTCTTCCAAGTATTCTATTCTTCATAGAATTCCTTCTTCATGCATATCTCTTCTTGCATTTTTCTTGATCTTCTTTCCTTTCAATCATCCGCCTTCCTTATCTGAAAGTCTCCTTAAGTCCTGATATTATCTCCTGATAAATATCTCCTGATAACTTAAGTTCTGACAACTTAAGTTCTGACTTCAGTATAAGTGCTGATTTCCAGTTAAGTACTAATTTGTTCTATTTAAGTAAGATCTGAAAACTAAACACAAATCATATTAGACATGACATTATCAAATATATCTAACAGTTGTTGTTGTTGGTTTCTTCATTTTGGGTGTTGGTGCGGGTATTTCTTCTGGGAGGCATTTTCCAGTAAAGAATCAAACAATTTATTTAGCTTTTAAATCAAATTCTTTGCATAAAAGAAAAGTTTTGTAGGACAGAAATATCTCTTTTTGAAAACAGTTGTAACAGTTGAACTAAGTAAATTGCATGCTTCTTTACAGAATATAAACAGTTATGGGAATAGGTTACATGGTATCACAGGGGTATAACTAGTGCAATAAATAAGGTAAAGTAAAACAGGTGCAGTAAAGTAAATGACAATACTGGAAAGGAAAAAGGTACTGATATATATAGATTAAAAGTTTTAGGTAGTACAAGCGTAAAGATGCTTCGGAAGCAAAAGCAAAAGCGTACAACAACCTACTCACTAGTCAGCAGGTCTAGTCTATAAATATAACCCAAAAGTCTACTGATACATACTACACACTACTGTACATACTATACAACCATAATAACACTGATCATCATCTTCATCTCTGGATCTCTAGCTCAACTCCAAGGAAACTCTGGTCCTCCCAGCCTCTCAAAGTCCTCCATTACTTCAGTAGCCCATCCCATAAGTGCATCAGGGCCTCGGCCAGGTAGTGTAGCTCCATGTAGCCTAGCCTCAAGAATCCTGCGTGTCATATGGATCTCCTCTCGAAGCTCCCTCACACCACGATCAACATCTGTAGTCCTGATGATATGCTGCAGCTCTCGGATCTGGGCCAACAAGGAATCACGCTCCAACAAAAGAGCCTCATACCGGTAATAAAGAACTGGATGCAATATAGACTGGAATGGGGCACTCGCAACTGAATGCCCAGTGGAATCTGAATCAGCTGGTGGGGGTCCTCTGATAGGTGGCCTCATGCCTGGGGGTGGAATAACCTACAATGGTACGGGCTGCAACATAGGTGGAGGTAGAATAGCCAACACTGGTGGAACAACAGGACGTGGATCTGAAGATGGTACTCCGACTGAAGGCTCTGAGTGATCTTCTGATACGGGGATGAAAGAGTCAGCCATCGCTGCTATCTAAAATCATATCACAATATAAGAATCTCGAACCACGACGCAAATCATACTAATACATGTTATACCGTATCACTCAACCTCTCGACGTTCTATTTTTCTATTCCTTTCCTCTAATCCTAACCCTCTACCCATTCCCGTCAACCTAGGCTTGTGTCAGTAACTTATAACCTGTAGCTCTGATACCAAACCTGTGGCGCCCTCCAAACCCGGGTCAGAAGTTTGGGGTCCACACACACACACACCTTATTTATAACCTGCTTATAACAATAATAAAGATAATAATAATATGCAGTGACCCTACTTACCAATTACCACGAACCACAACAGGTTAAAGTATGTACACAAGCCAATCACACAGTTATATTACAAACCGTCCAAATCCCAACTATTCAAACTCATAACTGAGTATTAAGCATTATAATAAACTTTTACAAACTTAAATTATCTCAAAAGATGCCACTAGCTTAACTCGATCAACCTGAACCCCTAGCTCTCGCGCTGGACTGGGGATCCTCGCTACCAACTGGTTCCTTCTTAACTGGAAAAGAACATAAATAACATCGCACAAATGAGCTAACTAGCTCAGCAAGTCACAATGACAAAACTGAGAATAATGATCATCAAGTGAAAAGGTTATGATATCAAGTGAACAATGAATTATGATTTAGAATTGGATATTATATTTTCATTTTAAAAACCAAGGTTAGGCTGCTGATCAGTCACACACTAACCCCGAGCAAAACACACAGCACTGCTCTAACTACTGGATCCAAGGTACACATTGGCCTAACTTGACCATTAATATGGTCTGACCACGAATCTCGTCCACAATTTTATAAAAACAATCCAATTCTAAAATAACAGAATAAACAATGTAAGGCAATAAACAGAATCATAAACAACATTAAATGTTCGATAAGGAAATGGTTTCAATCTTTACAAGGGATCAGTATAGCAATTTCAAAGCTTGACTGTTAGGTAATGAAAGAATTGGATAACAAAGGAATCAATATTTCAGGGTTACCAGGAATTGGCCTTTCAAAGCATAAGGTACAATGGTTTAAGTATGTAAGTAATTCGATTCAGTGTTTGGTATTTAGTTTGTATGTATTTGTGGAGTGGTATCGTACATTCATACGGGTTATAAACCCTAATTTCAAAATTCGAAAATCAAACTCAATTTTGAACATGTTATTGAACTCCAAATCATTCATATAATATATCAAAATCATCAGGAGAACAAGCTCTACAACATGCAATCATCAAATCATTGAAACAATCATCCGAAAAAAATTCATATTTTTAATCAAAATAATTCGAAAATAAATAAATTTACAGGAAATAAACCTTTGATTCTGCAGGTGTATGGATCACAAATTCTGATAGTACTTTTCGAGACCTTTGATTTGGTTACTCGAGCGTTGAAAACAAAGATCACTAACACCTTCGAATAGCTGTTTGATTCTCAAAAAGGTTTATGAATATATGAATTTTCTCTGGAAAATTATATAATTATTGTCTGCAAAATGATTTTTGATACGGAATAAAATACGGTAAAGGCTATTTATAATTACCGAAAATTAGTATCCCGTTGGATCATTCCGGATATAAAATGGTACGTTTATTTATAAAAACTGATCCAAACGGTACCGGTTTTCGGGATAATTATCCAAATCAGTACAATTTGTACCGCGGTCTTGGTCTCAACGCCTGGTTACACGTATTACGAGGTGATAATTGTGATAGTTTAATAAAAAGATCCCGTTTATCGAAAATACGAGTTTTATTGATTTACCGAAATGAATAATGTATCGAAAATGTTGCGTCGGGACCCGCGCAGGACAAATCGTACGCCGGATAAAAAAAGTAGAAACCTGGAAAATGCTCGGAATATTGCAATTAGGTTAAAAAGGAGTTCTCGGAAGAGTTTCGGGTTATAAAAATGTAAAAACGGATGGCGTCGGTTGGTTACCGATTGTATAAAATAGTTTTTAAATACTCGGAAAAAGATTTTAAAAAATCCATATATTTCTTATAAAATCATAAATCAACATAAAAATAATTAGGAAGATATGACAATTATCTATATTTTATTTTGGACATATAAAATTAAAATACTCAATTAATATTATTTTTAAACATCCAAACACATTTAACACTTAACAGATAATTCACAAAATAAACACTGAACATTCATAATAATTATTTATTAGCAAAATAATTACATGATATATCCCGGATATTACAAGGATCCTGATCGAACTTACTGTGATATTGTCTCTCTAGTCGATTGAATCTTCGATCGGGATTTATGCAGAATCGATCAGGATTCCTGATCGATTTCGATCAGGATCCTGATCGAACTAGCTCACAATACACCATTCTTATTGATGGAATCTTCGATCAGGATTTATGCACAATCGATCAGGATTGCTGATCGATTTCGATCAGGATTCTGATCGAACTAGCTCACAAAACACCACTCTGATCGATGGAATGTTCAATTAGGGTTTATGCAAAATCGATCAGGATTCCTGATCGATTTCGATTAGGATCCTGATCGAACTAGCTCACAAAACACCACTCTAATTGATGGAATGTTCAATCAGGGCTTATTCCTTTGTCGATCAGGACTCTGATCGAACTAAGTGGCTTTTTACCCTTTAGATCGAATGAGATATCGATCAGGGTTCTTCCCTTTGTCGATCAGGACTCTGATCGAACTAAGTGGCTTTTTACCCTTTAGATCGAATGAAATATCGATCAAGGTCCTTTCCTTTGTCGATCAGGACTCTGATCGAACTAAGTGGCTTTTTACCCTTTAGATCAAATGAAATACCGATCAGGGTTCCTACCTTTTGTCGATCAGGACTCTGATCGAAATATTTCTTCAAAATTCTGGTCGATTTTTGACTCTTCAGTTTTCATTCCAGCTTCTAGAATACCCCTGAAACTTCCCTATGGCGGGCTTTCTTCAAATTGGGCCTGGCTGTATGGGCCTAAAAATGCCTCGTATTCCGAGCTTTTCGCCTATAAAAGAGAAGTGAGAAGCGAGAATCCTCACTTCACTTCTCATTTCTCAATTTTTCTCTCAAAAACTCTCTCAAATTTCTCTCAAGTTCTTCTCTTCATAAAGGCGATTTCTGGCAACTTCAGCCACCATAGCTCCACCACCTTCAAGTTTTTCTGGGTTTCAAGCCTTCATCCGAAGAATATCAATGGCGGATCGGGATCTAGCTCGTTTGGGGAAGATGAACACTTCCAGGAGAGGTACTGCCATTCAAATCCAATCTCCGTAGACTTGTTTAATAGATATGATAAACTCTATATATAATATCCGGGATATATCGTGTAATTATTTTTGCTATTAAATAATTATTATATGTGTTCAGTATCTATTCTGTGAATTAATTGTTAAGTGTTATCTGTGTTTAGATATTTAAAAATATTATTAATTGAGTATTTTAATTTTTATATGTCCAAGATAAAATATAGATAATTGTCATATCTTCCTAATTATTTTTATGTTGATTTATGGATTTATAAGGATCATATGAAATTTATAAAATCTTTTTCCGAGTATCTAAAATCTATTTTATAAAACGTGAACCTACCGACGTCACCCGTTGTTACGTTTTTAGAACCCGAAACTCTTTCGAGAACTCCTTCCTTACCTAATTGTAATATTCCGAGCATATTCCATGTTTTGACTTTTTCGATCCGGTTTACGGTTTGTTCTGCGCGGGTCCCGGCGCAAATTTTCATTAAACTATCCCAATTATCACCTCGTAGTACGTGTACCCAGGCGCTGAGACCAAGACCGCAGTACAAATTATACTGGTTTGGATAACTGTCCCGAAAACCGATACCGTTTGGATCAATTTTTATAAATAAACGTACCGTTTTATATCCGGAATGATCCAACGGGATACTAATTTTCCGTAAATATAAATAGCCTTTTCCCGTATTTTATTTCATATCAAAGTCATTTACAGATAGTTAATTTTATAATTTTCAGAGAAAAACCCTAATTTCATAAACTGTTCTAAGAATCAAACAGCAAAACGAAGGCGTTACCGATTTCTGTTTTTAAAGCTTGAGTAACCAAAACGAAGGATTTGAAGTGTTCTACCAGATTCTGAGCTTCGTTTTACTACAAAAATCAAGGTTATTTTTCCATATTTTTATTTATTTTTGAATTAATTTTATTAAAAATATGAATTTTTGTTCGGATGATTGTTTGTATGATTTGATGATTTTATGTTGTAGAGCTTGTTTTCCTGATGATTTTCATATGTCATACGTCTGATTTGGAGTTCAATAACATGTTCAAATTTGAGTTTGATTTTCGAATTTTAAAATTAGGGTTTATAACCTGTATGAATGTTCTTAATTGAAATTTGGGGGTTTCTTATTTCGGAATAGATTGATGTTGTGGTATAGTGGGTTGTGTTCTCTGTGAAATTTGCAATCGAGTCGTACAAGTTTCATGAATCAACGAGGTCTGTAGAGAAGGGAGTTGTGATTTTAAAGTTACGTAGAGTTCGCCGGAAACCGGCGAACTTCTCGGCCATCTCAGGGATTGTTAGGATGAATTGATCGTATGGTTGTGTTCCTGGTGTTGTATAGATGTGATCTGGAGGTGGTGGTGGCCTGAGCATCACTGGATCGTGTTCTCCGGCGAGAAAGGGTGTTTTCCGGCGACCCCCCTGGAAAATTACAGTTTGGTACCTGAACTTTTGGGGACGATGCAGTTTGGTCCCTGAAGTTTCCAGAGTTTACAAATTTAGGATTCATGTTTACAAATTATTTAAAAATCATATTTCCTATTTATTTTTATTATAAAAATTCGTTTTTAATTTCTGAAAATTCTAAAAATTATTATTTTATTTCCGAAAATTATTTTTAATTCAAAAATAAATCTGAATTAATTAGTTAATTAATTTCAGTTAATTTTTAATTGATTAATTGTTCAATTAATTCAAAAATTAATTAATTTAATTAATTATTAATTGATTTTAATTAATTATTTAATTAGATTTAATTATTTAAAAATGATTTAAAAATTCTAAAAAAATAGTTTCGAGCTTTAAAATATTATTCTAAATTATTTCCAAGGCTTGATAATTATTATAAAATTGTTTCGGAGCCAGAATTGGCCAATCGAACCCTGTTTATTACCCCGAAATAGATCCAACGACCCGTTTTAATTCCGAAAAATGTTTTAAAAATCATTTTAAATACCCGAGAACCTATTTATGACCCGAGACTTCTTTATAAATGATATATCATTGATTATGTGATGTGTTATGTGTTATATGTGACTTGTTGATTGACTGTCGATCTGTATATTCGATGTTTACTGGTTTATTGTGTAACTTTCAATCCGTTAATCGGGTTTGGGTGAAACGAAGGGTAGATAGAAGTATGTGTTGAATAAAATCCTATGAATTAAATACTGATAGATGCTTACGATATGTGAGCAGAAGAGGCAAAATATAGGAAAGGGAAACAGGTAGTTGAGGAATAAGACGATTGTGAATGGAAGCGAGTGCAGTGTAGTAAGCTAATACCAGGCAAGTGTTCTGAACTTTCTTGAGATATTGTCGTGATTGATATTCCTGTTTTATATTGCAAGTGCTTTGAAGCACTGAATCCTAAATCTTGATTCCAGTTATTGATCTTGAGCCGTAACCTGATTCTTTCTAAACTATTGATTGTTGTATACCCAAACACGAACATCGAATATACGATACTACTCCACAAATACATACAAACTAAATATTAAACACTGAACTAGATTGCTTACACATTCAAACCATTGTCTTTTACGCTTTGAAAGACCACCTCATTTGTGCGATATTGTTTATGTTCTTTTCCATATAAAAAGGAACCGATTGGTACCGAGGATCCCCAGTCCAGCACGAGAGCTAGGGGTTCAGGTTGATCGAGCTAAGCTAGTAGGCTTCTTTTGGGATAATTTAAGTTTGTAAAAGTTTGTAATAATGTTTAATACTCAGTTATGAGTGGGATAGTTGGGATTTGAATGGTTTTTAATATAAGTAGATGTGTTTGGCTTGTGTGCATACTTTAACCTGTTGCGATCCTTGGTAGTTGGTAAGTAGGGTCACTGCATATGATTATTATCTTTATTATTGTTATAAGCAGGTTATAAATAAGGTGTGTGTGTGGACCCAAAACTTCTGACCCGGGTTTGGAGGGCGCCACAGGTTTGGTATCAGAGCTACAGGTTATAAATCACTGACACAAGCCTAGGATAACGGGAATGGGTAGAGGGTTAGGATTAGAAGTAAGGAATTGAAAGATAGAACATTGAGAGGTTGAGTGTTACGGTATAACAGGTATTAGTATATTTGCGTCGTGGTTCGAGATTCTTATATTGCAATATGATTTCAGCTAGCAGCCATGCACGTCCTGTTGTTCCACCAGTGTTGGCTATACTACCTTCCCCTATGTTGCAGCCCGTACCACTGCAGGCTATTCCACCCCCAAGCATGAGGCCACCTGTCAGAGGACCCCCACCTGCTGATTCAGGCTTTACTAGTCACTCAGTTATAGGTGTACATTTCCAGTTCTCTTCCTATCCTATCCTATATCATCAGTTTGAGGCTTGCCTTATGGAGCAGCGATTCGTACAGGGTCAGATTCAGGAGTTACTACATATTATGCGTACTAGAGAGGTTGGGAGTGGTGAGAGGTGACTCAGAGAGAGGCTCCAGGCATTTCGTAGAGCAGCTGCAGTAAGAATTGCTGAGGCTACACATGAGGACATCACCCCTGATTTCCTAGTGGAGTGGGCTAAGTGGGTTCTAGAGGAGCTTGAGGAGATTGGAGGTCCAGACTTGCCATGAGTCAGAGATCCAGAGACAGAGATGCTGAGCAGTATTGTGATGGTTATGTATTATGTACAGTAGTGTGTAGTGTGTATCAGTAGACTTTTGAGTTGTATTTATAGACTAGCTATGCTGACTAGTGAGTAGGTTGTTGTACCCTTTTGCTTTTACTTCCGAAGCGTCTTTATGTTTGTACTACCCAAAACTTTTGATCTATATATATCAGTACCTTTTTCCTTTCCATTACTGTCATTTACTTTATTGCTCCTGTTTTACCTTACCTTATGTATTGCACCAGTTATACCCCTATGATACCATGTACCCTATTTCTCTTAACTGTTTATATTCTGTAAAGAAGCATGCAATTTACTTAGTTATAACTGTTTTCAAAAAGGAGATATTTCTGTTTTACAAAACTTTTCTTTTCTACAAAGAATTTGGTTTAAAAGCTAAATAAGTTGTTTGATTCTTTACAGAAAATGCCTCCTAGAAGAAATACCCGCACCAACACCCAAAATGAAGAAACCAACAACAATAACAACCAAGATGATACAAACCCAAATATGAACCCAGGACCCATGGACCCAGCAGTAGCCCAGATTCTCCAAATTTTGGCCCAACAAACAGTTCACCTGGCACAACAACAACAAAGATAGACCAATCCCCAGGTAACTTTTAAAACTTTTCAGGCAATAAACCCACCACAATTCAAGGGATCCCTAGAGCCAATCGAAGCAAATGTTTGGTTAAAGGAAATAGAGAAGGCATTTGCCTTAGTGAAAGTAAAGGAAAAACAGAAGGTTGAGTTTGCAAGTTACTATCTGAAGAATGAGGCCACCTATTGGTGGGAGATGGTGAAGACATTGGAAGGTATAGATGTTATTATTTGGGAGAGGTTTAAGGAATTGTTTTTAGAAAAGTATTTTCTTCAGTTTGTCCAAGATCAAATGGAGCTGAAGTTTTTAGAATTAAAGCAAGGAAACATGTCGGTAACAGATTATGAGGGTAAGTTTGAGGAATTGTCAAGGTATGTGCCGTCGTATGTGGATACTGACAGGAAGAAGTCTAAAAGATTCCAGCAAGGTTTGAAACCATGGATCAGAGGGAAGGTAGCCATTTTTGAATTGGATACCTATGCAGGAGTGGTACAGAAGGCTATGATCGCAGAGACAGAGAGTGAGATGTTCCAGAAGGAAAAGGAAAACAAGAAAAGGAAATTTGAAGGGAATGAGGGCCAGTCACAACCAGGGAAGTTTCCAAATTTTAAGAAGGGCAAGTTTCGGCCAGGGAAAAATTTTAATTTCAGGAGACAAAATGCAAGCGACGGAGACCAGGGCAACCGTCCAGTTAATGCGAATCAGACGAATCAGTTGAGATTAACTTTTCCGGATTGTCAAGTATGTGGGAAGAAGCATGGGGGAGTTTGTAATAAGTTGAATGTAGTTTGTTTCAAGTGCAACCAGAAAGGGCACTATTCAAGGGAGTGCCAAAATCAGCCAGCAAGAGAACCAGCAAATAAGGATCAGCCTATCCGAAATCCAGCAGTGAAGGTTCCAGCCATTGGATTTACGTGCTTTAAATATGGGAAACCAGGACATATAGCTAGGGATTACAAGACACCAGCCCCAGTCAGTAATGAATTGAGGATTATGGGATCTACCCCAGCAGTGAATGAGACTTCAAGGGCTAGAGTTTTTTACATGTCTGTGAAGGATGCTATCCAGGATATGGATGTCATGGCAGGTACACTTAATGTGAATTCTTTATGTGCCAAAGTGTTAATAGATTCGGGAGCAAATCGATCGTTTGTTTCACAAGATTTTGTTAGTAAGTTAAATTGTCCAGTGGAGTATTTAAATGAAATAATGAATGTGGAATTGGCAAATCAAGAACGAATATATATTAATCAAGTTTGTGGGAATTGTGAGATTGAGATTTCATGTAGTAAGTTTTGTGTAGATTTGATACCATTTAAGTTAGGGGAATTGACGTTATATTAGGGATGGATTGGTTATCTAAGCACGATGCTCAGATAGATTGTCGAAATAAGAAGGTAATGGTGAAGACGCCAGACGAAAGAATAGTAACGTTCAAGGGCCAGAAGCAAGTAAAGAAGTTCTTAACAATGATTCAAGCCAAGAAGTTATTACGACAAGGATGCGAGCATTTCGTAGCATATGTGATCGACATAAGTCAGGAGCCAACAAAACTTGAAGATATTCCAGTAGTGAATGAATTTCCAGATGTGTTTCCCGACGAGTTACCAGGACTTCCTCCTGATAGAGAAATTGAGTTTGCAATCAACTTAGCACCTGGAACAGAACCAGTATCCAAGGCCCCGTATAGGATGGCGCTTGTTGAGATGAAAGAGCTAGCGAAGCAATTGCAAGAGCTGTTAGAGAAAGGAGTAATCAGACCTAGTGTATCCCCGTGGGGAGCCCCGGTATTATTTGTCAAGAAGAAAGATGGAAGCATGAGACTGTGCATCGACTATAGAGAACTCAATAAGCTTACAAATAAGAACAAGTATCCGTTACCTAGAATTGACGATTTGTTTGATCAATTGAAGGGAGCCAAGTACTTCTCCAAAATTGATTTAAGATCGGGATATCATCAACTGAAGATCAAGCCAGAAGATATAGCAAAGACAGCTTTTCGAACGAGGTATGGACATTATGAATTCCTAGTAATGTCTTTTGGATTGACTAATGCCCCGGCAGCGTTTATGGATTTAATGAACAGAATTTTCAAGGTATATTTGGACAAGTTCGTTATTGTGTGTATAGACGATATTTTAATTTATTCAAAGATGGAAGAGGATCATGCGGAACATTTAAGAACAGCTTTGGAGATTTTAAGGAAAAAGAAGTTATATGCTAAATTCTCTAAGTGTGAGTTTTGGTTACAGGAGGTTCAGTTTTTAGGACACATAGTCAGTAACGAAGGGATCAAAGTGGACCCAGCAAAGATTGAGGCAATTACAAATTGGGAAAGACCGAGAACACCCACCAAGGTAAGAAGTTTCATGGGATTAGCCGGATATTATCGTCGATTCGTTCAAAATTTTTCAAGGATTGCAACACTACTGACAAAGCTTACACGGAAGAATGAAAAGTTTACATGGAACGACAAGTGCGAAGAAAGTTTTCAGAAATTGAAGCAACGATTAATCACGACACCTGTTTTGTCACTTCCAGACGATCAAGGGAATTTCGTAATTTATAGCGATGCTTCTCACAAAGGACTAGGATGTGTTTTAATGTAGCACGATAAGGTAATTACGTATGTGTCAAGGCAATTGAAACCACACGAACAGAAGTATCCTACTCATGATTTGAAGCTAGCAGCCATAGTTTTTGCTTTAAAGATTTGGAGACATTATCTTTATGGAGAAAAGTGCGAGATTTTCACGGATCACTAAAGCTTAAAGTACATATTCACACAGAAGGAACTTAATATGAGGCAAAGGAGATGGTTAGAATTGATCAAGGATTACGACTGCTCGATTAATTATCATCCCGGTAAAGCGAACGTTGTAGCAGACGCGTTAAGTCGGAAGAAAAAGTTAAACTATCAGTTGCTGAAGAGATATATAAGGAATTTCAGAAATTGGAATTGGAGATTAGAGTTTGCAAGCCTGAGGAAGCGAAAGTGTACAGTATGACTTTCCAACCGGAGTTATTGGAGAAAATAAAAAAATGTCAGGAAGATGTAATGGATCAAGATCTAAATCGTTTGGTAGGTGAAGAATTATGCACGTAAAAGGATGATCAAGGTATTCTGAGGTTTTCATCTAGAATTTGGATTCCACAGGTGACGGAGTTAAAGAATGAAATTTTACAAGAGGCACATAGTTCAAGATATTCCATCCACCCAGGGAGTACCAAAATGTACAGGGATTTAAAGGAGAATTATTGGTGGCCAGATATGAAGAGGGAAATTGCGGAATGGGTTTGCAAATGTTATACCTGTCAGAGAGTTAAAGCCGAGCATCAGAGACCAAGTGGATTGTTACAGCCATTGGAGATTCCAGAGTGGAAGTGGGAACATATTACCATGGATTTCATAGTTGGATTACTAAGGACAAGGGCTAATCATGATGCCATTTGGGTTATAGTGGATAGACTTACCAAGTCAGCTCATTTTATGCCTATAAATGAAAGATTTTCACTCGACAAGTTGGTCCATATGTACCGGAAGGAAATTGTAGTTCGTCATGGAGTTCCCGTGTCTATCGTATCTGATCGAGATCCAAGGTTTAATTCAAGATTTTGGAAAAGTTTTCAAGAATGTTTGGGAACGAGATTAAATATGAGTACAACTTATCACCCCCAGACGGACGGCCAAAGTGAAAGAACGATCCAGACAATCGAGGACATGTTGCGTGTTTGTGCTATTGATTTCAAAGGAAGTTGGGAAGAGCATTTACCTCTAGTAGAATTTGCTTATAACAACAGTTATCACGCTAATATTGGAATGCCACCCTATGAAGCCCTTTATGGACGCAAGTGTAGATCTCCAGTATATTGGGACGAAGTAGGAGAACGCAAGATACTTCGACCTGAATTGGTGCAGTAGACAAAGGAAGTTGTTGAAATTATCCAGAAGAGATTAATAGATGCACAAGATCGTCAAAGGAAATATGCAGACTAGTCAAGAAAAGACATGGAATTTGAAGAAGGAAACTTGGTATTACTAAAAGTATCACCATGGAAAGGACTAACGAGGTTTGGAAATAAAGGAAAGCTGGATCCAAGATAAGTCGGACCCTTTGAGATCCTAAAGTGCGTTGGCAAAGTAGCTTACGAGTTGGCGTTACCTCCGCACATGGAGCACATTCACAATGTTTTTCATGTATAAATGCTTAAGAAATATAATCCAGACTCCAGGCATGTAAAAGAATATGAGCCAATAGAGCTTCAGACAGATTTGTCATATGTAGAGAGTCCGATAGAGATCTTAGAGAAAAGGTATTGAGAAATAAAGTGGTAAAGCTAGTAAGAGTATTATGGAGAAACCCAAAGGTTGAAGAGTCAACCTGGGAGTTAGAAAGCGATATGAGAGAAAAGTATCCTCATTTATTTTCTTAGAAGATTCTGAGGACAGAATCCTTTTAAGGGGGAAGGATGTAATATCCGGGATATATCGTGTAATTATTTTTGCTATTAAATAATTATTATATGTGTTCAGTATCTATTTTGTGAATTAATTGTTAAGTGTTATCTGTGTTTGGATATATAAAAATATTATTAATTGAGTATTTTAATTTTTATATGTCCAAAATAAAATATAGATAATTGTCATATCTTCCTAATTATTTTTATGTTGATTTATGGATTTATAAGGATCATATGAAATTTATAAAATCTTTTTCCGAGTATTTAAAATCTTTTTATAAAAACGGGAACCAACCGACGTCACCCGTTGTTACGTTTTTAGAACCCGAAACTCTTCCGAGAACTCCTTTCTAACCTAATTGTAATATTCCGAGCATATTCCATGTTTTGACTTTTTCGATCCGGCATACGGTTTGTTCTGCGCGGGTCCCGGCGCAACATTTTCGATACAATATTCGTTTCGGTAAATCAATAAAACCCGTATTTTCGATAAACGGGAGCTTTTTATTAAACTATCCCAATTATCACCTCGTAGTACGTGTACCCAGGCGCTGAGACCAAGACCGCAGTACAAATTGTACTGGTTTGGATAATTATCCCGAAAACCGATATCGTTTGGATCAGTTTTTATAAATAAACGTACCGTTTTATATCCGGAATGATCCAACGGGATACTAATTTTCCGTAAATATAAATAGCCTTTTCCCGTATTTTATTTCGTATCAAAATCATTTGCAGATAGTTAATTTTATAATTTTCAGAGAAAAACCCTAATTTCATAAACTGTTCTAAGAATCAAACAGCAAAACGAAGGCGTTACCGATCTCTGTTTTTAAAGCTTGAGTAACCAAAATGAAGGATTTGAAGTGTTCTACCAGATTCTGAGCTTCGTTTTACTGTAGAAATCAAGGTTATTTTTCTATATTTTTATTTATTTTTGAATTAATTTTATTAAAAATATGAATTTTTGTTCGGATGATTGTTTGTATGATTTGATGATTTCATGTTGTAGAATTTGTTTTCCTGATGATTTTCATATGTCATACGTCTGATTTGGAGTTCAATAACATGTTCAAATTTGAGTTTGGTTTTCGAATTTTAAAATTAGGGTTTATAACCTGTATGAATGTTCTTAATTGAAATTTGGGGGTTTCTTATTTTGGAATAGATTGATGTTGTGGTATAGTGGGTTGTGTTCTCTGTGAAATTTGCAATCCAGTCGTACAAGTTTCATGAATCAACGAGGTCTGTAGTGAAGGGACGATGCAGTTTGGTCCCTGAAGTTTCCAGAGTTTGCAAATTTAGGATTCTTGTTTACAAATTATTTAAAAATCATATTTCCTATTTATTTTTATTATAAAAATTCGTTTTTAATTTCTCAAAATTCTAAAAATTATTATTTTAATTCCGAAAATTATTTTTAATTCAAAAATAAATCTGAATTAATTAGTTAATTAATTTCAGTTAATTTTTAATTGATTAATTGGTCAATTAATTGGTCAATTAATTAATTTAATTAATTATTAATTGATTTTAAGTAATTATTTAATTAGATTTAATTATTTAAAAATGATTTAAAAATTCTGAAAAAATAGTTTCGAGCTTTAAAATATTATTCAAAATTATTTCCAAGGCTCGATAATTATTATAAAATTGTTTCTGAGCCAGAATTGGCCAACCGAACCCTGTTTATTACCCCGAAATTGATCCAACGACCCGTTTTAATTCCGAAAAATGTTTTAAAAATCATTTTAAATACCCGAGAACCTATTTATGACCCGAGACTGCTTTATAAATGATATATCATTGATTATGTGATGTGCTATGTGTTATATATGACTTGTTGATTGACTGTCGGTCCGTATATTCGATGTTTACTGGTTTATTGCGTAACTTTCAATCCGTTAATTGGGTTTGGGTGAAATGAAGGGTAGATAGAAGTATGTGTTGAATAGAATCCGATTAGTTAAATACTGATAGATGCTTATGATATGTGAGCAGAAGAGGTAAAACGTAGGAAAGGGAAACAGGTAGTTGAGGAATAAGACGATTGTGATTGGAAGCGAGTGCAGTGTAGTAAGCTAATACCAGGAAAATGTTCTGAACTTTCTCGAGATATTGTCGTGATTGATATTCCTGTTTTATATTGCAAGTTCTTTGAAGCACTGAATCCTAAACCTTGATTCCAATTATTGATCTTGAGTCGTAACCTGATTCTTTCTAGACCATTGATTGTTGTATACCCAAACACGAACCTCGAATATACGATACTACTCCACAAATATATACAAACTAAATATTAAACACTGAACTAGATTGCATACACATTCAAACCTTTGTCTTTTATGCTTTGAAAGACCAACTCCTTGAAACCCTGAAACATTGATTCATTGTTATCAAATTCTTTCATTACCTAGCATCCAAACTTTGAAAATGTTCTTTTGATCCTTATGCAGATTAAAACCATTTCATTATTGAACGTCAAATATTGTTAATGATTATGGTTATCATTTATTATTGCTTATTCTGTCATTATGTTAGAATTGGATTGTTTTATAAAATTGTGGACCAGATTCGTGGTCAGACCATATAATGGTCAAGTTAGGCAAATGTGTGCCTTGGATCCAGTTGTTAGACCAGTGCTGTGTGCTTTGCTCGGGGTTAGTGCGTGAGTGATCAGCAGCCTAACCTTGGTTTTTAACATGAAAATATAATATCCAATTCTAAATCATACTCCATTGTTCACTTGATATCATAATCATATTTACCTGATGATCATTATTCTCAGTTTTGTCATTTGACTTGCTGAGCTAGTTAGCTCATTTGTGCGATATTGTTTATGTTCTTTTCCAGTTAAAAAGGAACCGGTTGGTACCGGAGATCCCCAGTCCAGCACGAGAGCTAGGGGTTCAGGTTGATCGAGCTAAGCTAGTAGGTTTCTTTTGGGATAATTTAAGTTTGTAAAAGTTTGTAATAATGTTTAATACTCAGTTATGAGTTGGATAGTTGGGATTTGAACGGTTTGTAATATAAGTAGATGTGTTTGGCTTTTTTGCATACTTTAACCTGTTGCGATCCGTGGTAGTTGGTAAGTAGGGTCACTGCATATGATTATTATCTTTATTATTGTTAAAAGCAGGTTATAAATAAGGTGTGTGTGTAGACCCCAAACTTCTGACCTGGGTTTGGAGGGCGCCACACTAGAGGCGATGAATATCTCTTTTTATCTGAATTAGATTCATATAACCATGGTAACGCTTTTCACGAGTTGAATGGTAGGATTGAGTCCATGAACACCATGTATAAACTTCCACCATATCTTAGGATTACCCCAGCCGCCCCTGGGGATAGAACATGTAACTGGGAGGGGGACACTCTGTTTATTTATCGAGGAGCCCTGACCGCGGGTCTTAGGTTACCATTTCACGAATTTATCCCTCGTTTACTTGCAGATGTAAAAATCAACTCTTGTCAACTCCCTCCTAATGCATGGAGGAATATTATCTGTTTTATGGTTCTGTGTCTTAGAAACAATTTTTTTCTTTCCGTAGCTGTCTTTAGGAAAGTTTTTCAATTTTATAACAGTTCCATGGATCAACCGGGCTGGGTTTAATTCGTCAACGGCCCAAAATTCCCCATATTTTTTATAGCAACTCTATAGTCGAGAACAACCCTAAATGGAGGGATGAGTTTGTTAGGTTGACCTGGGTTGGGGGTGATTGGGCCACACACTTCCGTAGGCCCTTTTGTAAAGTGTCAGATGGGAGTCTTGGTAGCATCAGGTTAACTGATGAGGAGGAGGTGGCCTATTAAGCCCTCATTTTAGATGACAGAATAACAGATACTTGGACTCTTTTAGAGGAGTTCTCATTGAAGAAAGTTCAACTTTCTCATGCCAGTGATAAGGGTAACTCTACCTGTGCATCTATTTTACTCCTTCTTTTTTTGCAACTCTATTATTTCCAAAATTTTAATACTTTTCTTCTCTTTCTTTCAGCTTGTGAGGCCACTAACAATATCAACAGGCCTAAGAAGGGGGAATCTGGCCGCCAGAAGAGGGCCAAGATGAACAGGGATCCCAGGGGAAAGCCTGATGCTCCCACCTTCCTTAGGCCCCACGTCCTTGTTGTAGAGCTGGGGGATGATGTGAATCCTCCACTTAAGGCGCACTCCTTTAGGCCTAACTGGGGCTTTAGGATAAGTGACACGGTGGTTGGATCCACCAAACATGCCAAGGACTGGTCATACCACTCCATCACTCACCACGACTTCACTGACATCGTCACGGGGAGTGACATTGAGACCATCGAGCTTCTGGGTTCTCAGGCCCAAGCTGCGGTAACATACTACTCCTTTCTTTTTAAATTCTAACTTTCTTGTTTTTAATGAACTTGTGTTAACTCATGTTTCTTTGTGTAGAGTAACACCTACTTCCAGGCGGCCCTCCATCAGGCTAGGTCTTGGAAGGGGAACTCTGATGAGTTTGAAAAGGAGATGAAGAAATGGGAGGAGAGAGCTAAGGTCCTGGAGAAGAAGCCGGACACAAAGAAGGATGAGCTGTCTAAGGCTCACTCTGAGCTGGTGAAACTTAGGAGTGATAAGGAAAAACTCATTGATGATTACATGGATTTTGATAAATTCAAGAATCTTATGGAAATCCACGATGAGGGTCTTTACTCTTTGCAGTTTACCCAGGGATGGGATGCAGCTGTGAAGGCGATTTCGGAGAAGCATCCTGGCCTAGTAGATCCCAAGGACTTTATAAGTCCTGAGCAGCCAGTGACTGAGGATAGCTTGGATGCTCTCTTCAACTCTCCCCCGCCTGATGATCGTATTTTGGATCCCAACACTGCCTCTCCTCCTGCTTCTCCTGCGAAGGATGCTGAGAAAGAAGGTGCCGATAAGGAGCAAGGGAATGAAGGCTCCCGCATAGAGGAGTAGTGTTTGTAGTTTGTAATTTTATTCATAACTTATTGTTGAACTTTATTTGTATCCGGAACTTATTACCCTTCGGGGTTTTATTTATGCTGCTTTCTTCTTCATATCTTTCTCCTTTAACTTTCTAGCACTTATTATGCTTATGTTAAATGACCTGAACTACTTGGCCCTTTGTGCGACAAGCACTCCTTTTAATAGAAGAATTCTTAAAATCTTCTTCTTTCAATGATCAAGACATTATCTTTGTCAAAATCACACAAAGTATTATCACAACTTAAATATCCAAAGGTTGAAATAATTTCAAACTCATTAATATGAAGTCTGGTTTTCCAAAACCTTACATAGCATTTGTTCGACCCTTAATAATAATGAATCAACAATGTAGATATTACTAGAACTAGAATATAAAATCCTACGCAAGCAAAGCTTCAAGGTGCTTTTCAACCTACTTGTCATCTTGACAAGTGAGAATCGTGCTCAACCACTTTATACATAGTAAATCTTCAGGTTTTGTGCATGCCAAGTTCTCGGGATTTCAAAACCATCTATAGTCTCTAACTTGTAGGTTCCTCTTCCTTGAAAGCTTTTAACCTTATAGGGCCCTTCCCAGTTTGGGGCAAGCTTTCCTTTCTTCCCTAGTCCAGAGGCTTCCACTTTCCTTAGGACTAAATCTCCTTGCTTGAAGAACCTTTCCTTAACCCTTAGGTTGTAATAGAACGAAGCTTTCTTCTGATAATTCACTATCTTCACATGTGCTTCATCCCGTACCTCATCAATTAAGTCCAAGGCTAATATTTGCCCCTCCTCATTTTCCTCAATATTAAAAGCCTGGATTCGGGGAGATGAGTGCGATATTTCTACATGGACAACTGCTTATGCCCCATACGCCAACATGAAGGGAGTGGCCCCGGTAGTGACTCTACAAGTAGTTCTGTAAGCCCAAAGTATTGGGAGTATTTCATCCACCCAATTATTCCTGGATTTCTCAATCCTCTTCTTTAGTCCATATAGGATTATTCGATTTGCCACTTCCGCTTGCCCATTAGCTTGTGGATGAGCCACAGAGGTAAATCGTAACTCAATCTCATTCTCTCCGTAATACTTCTTGAATTCTTCATTATTGAACTGTGTTCCATTATCGGTAACCAGGATACGGGGAATTCCATACCGGCACATGATGTTTTCCCACAGGAATTGTACAACCTGCTTAGTTGTGATTTTGGCCAATGGCTTGGCTTCAATCCATTTAGTAAAATAATCAACTCAGGAACTTTCTTTGTGCCGTGGCCATGGGGAAAGGTCCAAATATATCCATTCCCCACATAGCAAAGGGGATAGGTGAGTTGATGGAGGTCAGCATCTCGGGGGTTGTCTAACGACTGGCGCATGCTTCTGACAGCGGTCACACTTTTTCACATAATCTTTGGCATCAGCCATCATTTATGACCAATAGAAGCCTAAACGGGTTATCTTATGAGCTAGCGCTCTGCCTCCCAAGTGTTGCCCACAGATACCTTCATGTACTTCTTCCAGAGCCAAGCCTGCCTCATCGGGCCTGAGACATCTTAAGTAGGGAACCACATAAGATCTTTTTTACAAAATCCCGTCTATGAAGGAGTATCTTAGTGCTCGAACAACCAACTTCCATGCTTCAGTAGCATCATTTGGCAACCAACCGGTTTGAATATGGGTCTTAATGGGATCTATCCATGACGTTTCCAGACCAATAAGATCTACAAGCTTAACATCAATGCTCCGTGTCTTCAAAATGCGGAAGTATACACTTCCTGAACTTTCCTCTATTTCAGATGAAGCAAACTTTGATAATGCATCTGCCTTAGCATTTTCCTCCCTTGGAATGTGCTCAACATGGCATTCATCGAATTGGGTCATCACAACCCTTACTTGGCGGACATACTTAGCCATTGTATCATCCCTTTCCTCAAACTCTCCCTTAACCTGGGATACGACCAACTTCGAGTCTCCACAGACCTTTAAGTTCTTGACTCTCAGTGTCCCTGCTAGGCCGAGGCCAGCTATCAGAGCTTCATATTCTGCCTCATTGTTTGTGGTTGGGAAGTCTAACTTCATAGCATATTCAATCAAGAATCCATCAAGGCTTTGTAAAACTAGACCTGCTCCACTTGAATTTGTTTTTGATGCTCCATCAAAATAGAGAACCCAATATTCCTTCTCCTTATCATCCTTCTCTTTTCCCTCCTTATTAACATCCTTGTCTTGCAGTATAGTATCTTCCTGCCCCCGACTTTTTGGTTAGGTATGGTACATTCCACCACGAAGTCAGCCAATGCCTCAGCTTTTATTTCCGTTCGTGGATTATACTTAATGTCGAATTCTCCCAACTCTATTGCCCACTTGATCAGCCTCCCACTAGCCTTGGGACTATGAATAATATTTCGTAAGGGCTGATTTGTTATTAGTTCAATCCTATGAGCCTGAAAGTAGGGACACAACTTTCTTGAAGCCATTACCAAGGCTAATGCAAATTTCTCAATAGTTGAATAATTCAACTCAGCTCCATGCAGAATTTTGCTGACATAATATACGGGTTTCTGGATTTTCAGTTCCTACTTAACCAACACAGTGCTCAAGGCACTCTCTGAAATGACCAAGTACAAGTATAAGACTTCATTCAAAGTTGGCTTGGCCAACAACGGGGCCTGAGCCATATATTTCTTTAATTCCTCGAATGCCTTCTGGATTTCCTCACTCCATACAAAATCTTTTACCTTCTTTAAGGACTTGAAGAACGGCAAGCACTTGTCCCCAGACTTGGAGATGAATCGTCCCAACGCAGCAACCCTTCCTGTGAGCTTTTGAACATCTTTGATAGTTTTTGGTGGTTCTATGTCCAGGATTGCCTTTATTTTATCGGGATTGGCCTCGATTCCTCTCTTGGAGACCATTAATCCCAAAAACTTTCCAGACCCTACTCCAAAAGCACACTTTCCAGGATTTAACATCATCTTATGGTATCTCAGGACCTCAAAAGCTTCCCTCAAAGGGGTTATATGGTCAGTCTTTACTAGACTCTTGACTAACATATCATCAACATAAACTTCCATGGTCTTGCCAATAAGATCCTTAAAGATTTTATTTACCAACCTTTGATAGGTGGCTCCTGCATTCTTGAGACCAAATGCCATAACAAGATAACAATAAACACCGAATTCAGTGATGAATGATACCTTTGGGATGTCGTCCTTGTACATCTTTGTAATAACCCCAATTTTTGGAAAATTTTTGAAACCCTTATGAATAGTGTTTTTGCTGAATGAGAAAACTTTTCATGCCACACTAGGTAGGGGTTCTTTTATGGATATTCTGAGATTTTGTTGGCACTCTATATGGTATATAAGTGTATGTAAAGATCGTCAGAATCCAATTCCGAACACTTTGATTTTTCCCGGAAATCCACTAGATACGGAAAGAATTGAGTATAAGGTAACATGATAAAAAGGATTTAAATTAAAGGATTATAAGAGAGGATCATAAAAGGAATATAATGTATTGAGAAAGGTTAAGGGAACCTAAGTAATAAGATCCCGGGTATGATCCTTCAAATGATAAACGAAAACGAAAGTTAAGCGAACCGTATAACAGATCAGCGGTCATTAGGCAAACAATTAGGAAGTTAATCAAAGGGATTAGAGAGGATGATGTCACCCAACCAATGAGAAGAGGACAAGGAGGGGAGGATGACATCATGAGGATGACACAAGCATGACATGGGAAGGAAGGAGATGTAGTGGCTTTTTAACCACACAAAATCAAGGGCAACAAGGTAATTAACTAAATCAAACACAAAACCAATCAACCAAGCCAAGCAAATCACTTTCATCAAAATCAAAAAAAAAGAAACCAAGGCATTGTTCTTCATGCTCTCGGCTTTTTACTATTGCAAATGGGCAAGAATTCAAAACTCAAGATCCAAGCCTCCTAAATTGGTAAGATAATTCCCTAATCATCTTTATGTTTAGTTAGGGCTATATCATGAGTTTAAGCCATCAATTCCTTCTCAATCTTCTTCATTTAATCAAAGAAGAAGACAATGAATAGTGTTTTCAAGTTTTTAACTTGAAATTTTTCTTGATTTCCTTGAAGATCCAAGCATTCCTAAGACTTCTCAAAGCTTCTTAAGGCTTCCTAGCTACTCCCACCACTTCAAGGAAGGTATATCATCTCCAAACCCTAGATTCCTATGTATTATAAGATGATTTTTATTAGTAGGGTGATATTGTAGCTTGATGTTTGTGATTTAGAGTTTGGGATTGAAATGGTATTGAATCGGATTGGTAAATGTTGTTGTTTTGATTAAAAGATTGTAGTATAGTTAAATTCAAGCTTAGGAATAAGTATGAATGTTAAAATTGAATTGGTTGGGGTTGTTATGATGTGATAAGGATGGATGTTGGTTGTATGTTGGATTTGAGGTTGAATTGGGTTGGTTTTGAATGGTTTTAAATTGGGAAATCGCGTAAACATAGCCGTCGTAACGTCCGGTTTTCTTTAGACTGTTTTTGTGCATAACATTAGGACCCGAGAACCCCCTGCTAGATTTTGACCATTGCCATGTTTAGATAGTTCGTGTTACGAGCTTCGTTTTGATATGTAGTTCGTTCGATTCCGATGAACGGTTTAGGAGAAACGACCGTTTCATGTAACGGCGTTTCGCGAACGAAACTTTTCCCCTCGCCTTACTTTGAAACCTTGGTTAAGGACCTTAAATGACTAATTGGGGTAAGAAACATTTATGGTAAGTGTGTTAGGCAGTTGTTAAGACACTCGCGAAGGAATCGCCTTAAAACTCGTAAAGGTTAAATTATTAAAAATGGTGGAGCCGAGGGTACTCGAGTGACTTAAGAAAATCAGTAAGCGCAAAACAAGCGTTAGAGTCTAAGTTAGTTAAAGTATAGATTTACAAGTGACTTTGGTTTAATTCCAACTTACTTGTTGTTATAGGTTACCAGACTCGTCCCGAGCCATTCGTAACCCCCAGTCGCTCAGGCAAGTTTTCTACCCGTTATAACTGTTATTGTGATGTATATATGTATATGCATTATCTTGCGATAGATGCATGTTGGTTAATTAGCAAATGTTGCAATATATTGAAGCATGCTGCTATGGTATATATATATATGCATGCCTGTTTCATATTCTTTCCATATATATCTGTTGATTCAGTTGATAATACCTATGCTAGAGGATAGCGGTAATTTGCATATACCCTTAGTATAGGGACCCAAAGGTGAAAACATATTTCTAAACCGGGAGTCGATGTTCCCGAGGATAATATATATATTTTTATATATATATGGTTATATATTAATCGAATAAGGTTTATTCGATAACTTTAACTTTATTTTATTATTGAATATTATTTAAATATTCATTCGAGGGCTTATGACTCAGTTTATATTATTTAATGATTATTAATTGGATATTCATTTGAGGATGTATTACTCCTTTATTTCATGAATATTAATTATAGTATTCATTCGAGGACTTATGACTCTGTTTATTCTATTTAATGAATATTATTTTGAATATTCATTGGAGGACTTATGACTCCGATTATTTACTAAATAATATTCTTTATTTTATTAAAGAATAATTTTTCGATAATCAAACTTATTTTCGATTATTCAAATAAAGATAGTACTTTCGTATAAGTATATCTTTGGTTATTTGCTATTCATTCAAGTATAAGTTTTCCAACTTCTACCTCAATTATTCTTATGGGAATATTATTTAAATAATAATATTCAGATATTCCTTTCATATCGGGACTGATTTATTTTAATAAATCAGTATTACTCCAAACGCTCTTTAAAGTGTTTTCGAGTCTTCAAAATGATTTTTAAAAGTTAGAGCGGATCCCAAAACTCATTTTTATATTTAAGATCTTCCTTTTTAAGGGGATTCAAATACCCGCTCAAAACCTGAGGGATCCGGCTCTGTGGTGTATTTTATATTCGCAACACGGTTGCAGTTTTGGTAAATGAATTGATTACTTACCCAACGTTCGGGAAGTAAGTCCATCTATTGATTCGGCATAAGCAACATGGGCTCAGTGGGCGTCCATGATAGTGTAAGTGGCTCAGTGGGAGTCCATCAAATGCATAAGTGGTTGAGTGGCAGTCCAGCATAAGGTCCTATTACGACCAGGGTGATGACCAGTGGGGAATTCGTCCATCTACTAGTAGAAAAGGTTACTTATGGGTATCTTTGCCTGATCAGCAAGATATCTGGTTTATGCCAAAATTCTTTTCCTTTCCAAATTTATTGGATATTGCAATTCTGTTCATACTTTACATGCAGAGGTTTTCAGGAAATGTATGAAGGAAGATGTATATGTGGATATATATATATATCAGAACTTAATGAAGTATGTCATAACTTCATTTCCTTTAATAATATTTTAAAGATTTAATCTATTCAAATCTTGTCTTGTAGTGTCATCTATGTGATGAACTGTTGAAAGCTCATTATACTTTGAACAATGGTAGTTCAAGTAGCTTTAGAAATGATATAAGTGTAGTGAAGTATTTGGTAACTTCATCTTTTAAACTTATATCTAGTTAATAATTCTCTTATGAATGACAAAGATTTTCAGAAAAACATTGAGACAAGGTTAGATATATGAGATCACCTTGCAACGATATTTTTTATACAGTTATACACTGGGACTTTGTGTATATTATGCATGGAAGAGGACTTCCAATATTTTGAAAAGTATATATGTATATATATATACTAAATATTTTGCGACTTCATCACATTAAGATATCAACTTGGTTCATTTCTTTTGACCAAGACTTTCATGAGTATTATGAGTAGGCTCATATATTGTTAATCATTATACATATTATTTTGGTGGGCTTGCTGCTCACCCTTGCTTTCTTCTTTCATCACACAACATCAGATAGATAAGATGAACAGGACCAAGCTCCCAATTCGCAAGCGATTAGGAGACGTTCCGCAGTTTTCTAGAAGCGTTGATGCCGCCATGGCTAAGGTAGGAGCTACCAATAGGCTAGGCTTTCAACTTTCGATGTACCAGATTTATGTATAATTATGAATTGTAATAATGGCAAAGAAAATGTTAATTTATTCAGAAAACCTTTTAAGGTGTATTGGCAGATAATTGTGGAATAAAATGACTTGTGATTATTTCTGGATATTCATCTCTGAGACTATAACTTGTGGTGTGTGTGTTATTGTGGGGTCACAGTACAGAGTAGTTGATTGTGTATTAAGATTGGGTGTTATTAAGGGAAATGGAACTCGTGACAACCCGGATGCCCGACCCCGGATTTGGGGGTGTTACAGAAGTGGTATCAGAGCTAAGCGTTATAAACCTCAGAGATGATGTGATGTTAAGATAATAAGTTCACTAAGATAATAAGAACTCTTGCCAAGTTCATAGTCGGGCTACCTAACGTAGTACTGACGGTTAAAACCCTTATGGGAACCCTTATAAATATCGTGATAGAAGCGTAGTTCGTTATCGTATATAGTAGTGGGACTCCGAACCCTGAGGTTGAGGAGCAACAGCGCGATGATGTTTTATTACTGATTGGGGATCGGATTGTGGATCCAATGGAACACCCTAATGAGGGACCGGATGATATTGATATTGAGGATGTAGCGGTTGAGGATGTTGTACTAGAAGGGATAGTTGTTGAGGAGGATCCCATGGAGGATCCTGAAAAGAATGAATAAAGGACCACTGATGAATTGATGACCATGGTTAGGTCGACTACGAGAGGTAGGATTGGTCGATCACTACCGGAGGTTCGTTCAAGTTTGTAAAGATAGTAGCCCCCTTTAACGTGGCTTACTCGTAAGACTGAGAAGTTTGAATGGACAGAGAAATGCGAGAACAACTTTCAAGAACTGAAGCAAAGGTTGGTGACGGCCCCTATGCTGGCATTGCCGGATGGAAAAGGAGATTTTGTGAAGTGTAGTGACGCTTCGCACAAGGGCTTAGGGTGCGTGCTTATGCAGCACGGTAAGGTAATCGCGTACACGTCAAGACAATTAAGGTAATATGAAATTCGATATCCCCACCCATGAGCTTGGGCTCGTGGAAATAGTTTTGCTCTAAATATTGGAGGCACTACTTGTATGGAGAGAAGTGCGAGATTTACCTAAGCCATAAGTGCTCTAGTACATTTTCCCGTAGAGAGAGCTCAGCATACGCCAGAGGAGGCGGTTAGAGCTAATCAAGAATTATGATTGAGAGATTCTTTATCATTCGGGGAAAGCCGATGTGGTGGCTGATACCCTTAGTAGAAAGGAGAGACTCAAGATGATAATGTCCTTGGGAGAGTTATAAGAGATTTTGAGAAAATGGAAATAGTAGTGAAGGTAACCGGAGCCGGTACCGAAAAGCTATTTGAGATTGCAATAGAGACCGAATTATTGGAAAAGAGCATATTGTGCCAGAAAAAGGTGATGAATGAAGGCATAGAGCCAATAAATAAATATGAGATTAATACCGAGAAAGATGATAAGGGAATAATGAGGTATTCCTATAGAATTGGGTTCCGAAAGTTCAAGAGCTTAAGGATGAGAACTTAGATGAGAGCCATAGTTTGAGGAATAGGATTTAGGGCAAACCCAGAATGTGATAGTCAGGGAGGTTGCCATCAAGAAAGAAAGAACCCATAACTAATAGAGTGGAAAACAAGGTTTTTAATGTATAAGATAACCCCGATATGGGAGAAGGTTGAAACATTTCATACTAAGGAAACAGAAAGTCGAGTAAGGAAAGGAGACACGAGACGGTACTCCTATACGGCAATTTATGGACCTGTCTAGACAGAACTTAGACTATTATCCCCAACCACCACCTTGAGGAAACAATGCGATAGGAAATTCTTTCAGGACCTTTAAGTCTCTAAGCTCTCAGAGTTCCAAGGAACAGGTTGACCTAGTCGAGGCAAGAGCCTGGTTAAAGGAAATAGAGGAATCATTTGAGATTCTGAATGATTGACGAACCACAAAAGACTGTTTTTGTCATTTACCCTCCTAAGAGAGAGACCACCCGCTGGTGAAAGACCAAGGAAGGCACGGAGCAAGAGATTATAATAAACTGATTTAAGTTCAGTCAATTGTTTTTAGGAAAGTACTTCCCAAGGTTATAGAGATAGAGTAAAAGCTTTAGAGCCAGAACAAAGACAGACGAGTATGATAAATTATGAATCTAAGTTGTAAAAGTTGTCAAGATTCGTTCTAAGGACACGAATCCAGAATGATGGGATGTTTGAAATCAATGCTTATGTTGTGTTGGTTCATGAAATAATGATAAGAGAAAGGGAAATAAAAAGGAACTGAAGTGGAAAGGGATATAAAGGCAATAGAGTTTGAGGTATGATAAGGGAGTCGGGTATGAGGAAACCCTAAAGACTCGTAGCAATAGAAATAGGAAAGTATGTAATCATTGGTATGAGGGTGATTCACCATGAGTTAAAGTTGATGGTTGAAGGCATACGAGTTATGTACATTTTATCCCCTTTAAGTTGGCAGGATTCAAGGAAACCTTTAGATAGTTCGAAGGATAAATAATAAGACGCGGATAGACTAAGGAGACAAGAAAGTAAGAAAGTAGGAAAATTGGATGAAGGAAGTGACCTTCAATAATGTGAAATGTAAGACCGGTGGCTCGATACTCAGAAAGGGAGACGCCAGGTATGAGAGGTATCCCAACATTGAGATGACTGTTGAGATAAACAACAAAAATAAATAAGGAATTATTAAGAAGAAGTTCACGTTGAACATGACCAATATCTTCCAGAACATCCATGTTATCATTACCAAATCAGGAAAGAAAAGCGGATGACCATTGTTATCTTTTGGAGGCCATATGGATTGACCTCAATTTGAATAAGGATGCTATTATGAAGTTAGGTATAGACTATCGAGGTGGGAATGATGAATAAGATAATCTATCAAGGATATATGACTTGATTTATCCATGGAAGGATGCAGGTACCTTTTAAAGGTGGAATTAAGGATAGAACATTGGTAACTTAAAATGAATCCTAGGGGACTGCATAAAGGTTGGCATGTCACCCTTAATAGGGACAGTATGAGTTTTGACAGTATGATTGGGAAAGGGTTAAGGTAACAACAACCTTTAAGAATCAGTGGAGAAATTTTTTAGAAGAATATAGACAATGGTTCTAGTATTAGTAAATGGTATTGTGATATGCCCTGTATCTAGGGAATACAGGAGGAACGATTGAAGGATAACCTTAGAGGTTTTACAAGGAGAAAGGTAATATTCAAAATTCTCAAGAATAGAAATGTTGATAAAGGAAATATGACGTAATTATAATGTTGCCAAGTGAGGCACGTGTTAAACCACGAGAAAGTATGAATCGAACCAGTAAAGGTCGAAATTGTTCAGGGCAATTAGGACCTAAGATAAAAGATGTTCTAAGTATGATTGAGAGTCAGTCGTGACAGTGATTAACCTCTAAAGATTGAGGCAATAACTTATGGAAAAATGATGATATTTTTTTTATTTACCCATCAGATATTAAAGAAAAGCATTTTCACATAAGCTATGATTGAAATAAGGTAGAAAATTTATTTGGAGGTGGTTAAAATGACATTGACTGTAAGGAAATTTTACTATCAGGAAAGGCCAAAGAGGTGGCCGACACTTTAAAGGTAAGAGGATAATTATAGGCGCGTGTGCCGAAGGAATACAGTGATGATGGTTGAAGCCGGGAAGGTTGTATTACGGTTCGGAAGATTGACATTCCTTCTGATGACTGTGCAATACTCAACCGTAATAGTAGTTGGGTAAAGGTTTAATTCGTGTAATCGCCATTAGCGGGCTACCTATCTTAGAAGGTACTATCTTGAGAATGAGCCTGGACCATGTTTCAAAAGGACTAAACGAACCTTTGAGTTAAGTCTTCTATCGAAGGCATAGGATTAAGAATGGTATTAACCTGCTATCATTACTTTGATTGAAATTCTTCTGCAATTTTATCTACTTCATGTCATGAAAGTACGTCAGAGTTTGGAGTGTTCTTCATGAATTGTGATTGGTGGTTATGTTAACTCCTTAGGAGAATTAGATACGAGATGTATGGACTCCGTATTGTTAGCTATTAAGACTTTATGGAAAATGAATGACTACAGTAGGTCAGTGGTGGACCATAGTAAGGCAGCAATGATTCTGCGAGTAATGAGCTGATTACAACCGTGAGAGTTGTATTGGAATGGGTGTTGAGATTGAGTACCACTAATGTAATAACCCCAAAAATTTTTTCAACTTTTTGTAACCCTTGTGAATAGTGTTTTAGCTGAATGAGAAAACTTTTCACGCCACACTATGTAGGGGTTCTGTTATGGATATTCTGGGATTTTATTAGTACTATATGAAGTATATAAGTGTATGTAAATATCGTCAGAACCCAATTCCGAACACTTTGGTTTTTCCCGGAAATCCACAAGATACGGAGAGAATTGAGTATAAGGTAACAGGATAAAAAGGATTTAAATTAAAGGATTATAATAGAGGATCATAAAAAGGAATATAATGTATTGAGAAAGGTCAAGGGAACCTAAGTAATAAGATCCCGGGTATGATCCTTCAAACGATAAACGAGAACGAAAGTTAAGCGAACCGTGCAACAGATCAGCGGTCATTAGGCAAACGATTAGGGAGTTAATCAAAGGGTTTAAGGGGAGTGATGTCATCCAACCAATAGAAAGGAGACAAGGAAGGGAGGATGACATCATAGGGGTGACATAAGCATGACATGGAAGGAAGGAAGTGTGGTTGATTTAAGACCACACAAATTCAAGGACAAGGTGGTAATTTGCTAAATCAAAAACAAAACCAAGCCAACCAACTAGCAAATCATTTCATCAAAAAATCAGCCAAGGCATATTCCTCATATTTGCTCTCGGCCTTCTTCATTTTCCAAGGCATAAAATTTCCAAAATCAAGATCCAAGCATCCTTAATTGGTAAGAAAATTCCCTAACCATCCTTATGCTTAGTAATGGCTATATCATAAGTTTAAGCCACAAATTCTTTCTCTAGCTTCTTGATTTAATCATTGGAGAAGACAATGAATAGTGTTTTCAAGTTTTAACTTGAGTTTTTTTTTTCTTGTTTTCTTGAAGATCCAAGCTTTCTTAAGACTACTCCAAGCTTATTAAGGCTTCCTAGCTTCACCCACCAATCCAAGGAAGGTATACCACTTTCAAACCCTAGGTTCATATATATTATAAAGTGATTTTGATGAGTAAGATGTTATGGTATCTTGTTGTTATGTTTAGAGTTGAGATTTGGAATGGTGGTGAAATGAAATGATAATTTAGTGGTTTTGATTTAAAGAAACTTAAAGCATGATTAAAGTTAGGTTAAGCATATGTATGAATGAGTAATATTGAATTGTTTGGGATTGTTATGATGTGGTAAGGATGGGTGTTTGATGTGTGTGGATTTGAGGATGGTTTGTGTTGATTGTGGGTAGTTTAAAAAATGGGAAATCGCGTAAACATAGCCGTCGTAATGTCCGATTTTCTTTGGACTGTTTTTGTGCATAGCATTAGGACCCGAGAACCCCCTGCTAAATTGTGACCACTGCCATGTTTAGATAGCTCATGTTACGAGCTTCGTTTTGATATGTAGTTCGTCCGATTCCGATTTACGGTTTAGGAGAAACGACCGTTTCAAGTAACGGTGTTTCACGAACGAAACTTTTTCCCTCGCCTTACTTTGGAATGTAGGTTAAAGACCAAAAAGGATTAATTAATGTGTGAAACATTTATGGTAAGTGTGTTAGGCAGTTGGTAAGTCATTCGCGAAGGAATCGCGTTAAAACTCGTAAAGGTCAAGTTATTAAAAATGGTGGAGCCGAGGGTACCCGAGTGACTTAAGCGAATCGGTGAGCGTAAAACTAGCATTAGAGTCTAAGTTAGTTAAAGCATAGACTTACAAGTGATTTTGGTTTAATTCCAACTTACTTGTTGTTTATAGGTTGCCAGACTCGTCCCGAGCCTTTCTCACCCCCAAGTCGCTCAGGCAAGTATTCTATCCGATACACTGTTGTTGTGATGTAAATGTATGTATATGCATTATCTTGTGATATTGCATGATTGTTATTTAGCAAATGTTGCGATATATTGTAGCATGTGATATGGTATATATGCATGCCTGTTTTATATTCTTGAGATATATATCTGTTGGTTTATTTGATAATACCTATGCTAGAGGATAGTTGTATCTTGCATATACCCTTAGTATAGGGACCCAAAGGTGAAAATATTTTCTAAAACCGGGAGTCGAGGATCCCGAGTAATCTTGTATATATGGATATGGATATATATATATATATATATATATATTTATATATATATATATGGTTATAGTTTTCCAAACTATTAATCGAATAAGGTTTATTCGATAACTTTAAACTTTATTTTATTATTGAATATTATTTCGAATATTATTCAAGGGCTTATGACTCTTTTATATTATTTATGAATATTATTTGAATATTCATTTGAGGATGTATGACTCCTTTATTTTATTTAATGAATATTATTTATAATATTCATTCGAGGTATTATGACTCAGCTTATTTTATTTATTGAATATTATTTGAATATTCATTTGAGGATCTATGACTCCGATTATTTGCTGAGATATATTCTTTATTTTATTAAAGAATAAGGTGTCGATAATCAAACTTATTTTTGATTATTCAAATAAAGATATTACTTTCGTATAAGTATATCTTTGATTATTTGCTATTCATTTCAAGTATAAGTTTTAATACTTCTACTTCAATTATTTTATAAAGATTATTTTTTTTTATGGGAATATTATTTAAATAATAATATTCAGACATTTTCTAAATATTCTGGGGACTGATTTACTTCATTAAATCAGTTTTACTCCAAACACTCTTTAAAGTGTTTTCGAGTCTTTAAAATGATTTTCAAAAGATAGAGCGGATCCCAAAACTATTTTTATATTTAAGATCTTCCTTTTAAAAAGGGGATTTAAATACTCGCTCAAAACATGGGGGATACGGCTCGGTGGTGTGTTTTATATTCGCAACAAGGTTGCTGTCTTGGTAAAAGAGTTTTTTTGATTACTTACCCAATATTCGGGAAGTAAAATTCTTGGAACAAGTTAATCCATTAACAGGCATCGCCTGGGAAATATCGGTGAGTTTTCCTTTCCAACTAGATACGACTTCTTGGTGGAGCCGTATCAACAAGTTTCTACTTGGGGAAAGGGGGAAACGAGCTTTACGTTTCAGAGTCATGGATTTCATCTGAACTAGGAGTGGCGTAAGTGGTCGAGTAGCGCCGGCCCAGCCTTATTATATTGGCCCAAATGGCCTGGAAGTTCCGCTAAGGCGGTCCATTCCTTAGGAGTTCAGTGTTCGGTTGACAAGTAAATCCGACAGGTTCTCCTCTACATGTAGAAAATGGTGGGGTTGTACTACTACGACTGATCATCGTAAGTGGTCTTCCTGGCGCGGTAAACTCCCGTAATGAGTTCATCATCCATTTGGATAATTCTGCAACACTACCCGTAGCATTTCGATCGAAAGGCTACTAATGGGTGGTTGCCGAAGCATTGACAGGGTCAAACATTTTTATTGGTGTATCCATTGAATGAAGTATCTCGTAACTTCATTTCTTTTCAAAATATTTCAAAGATCAAATATTTTCAAGTTTATTTGTGGTCTCATCTATGGGATGACCTCGTGAATTTAATTATACTTTGAACGGTGATAGTTCAAGTAGCTTTATAAATGATATAAGTGTGGGGAAGTATTGATAACTTCATTCCTTGTTTTTACTTATATCTAGTAAGTAATTATCTTACACACGATAAAGATTTTAGTAAGTATCCATTTAGATACTGGTATTATTGTTATCACTACATATTATCTTGCGAGCTGTAAGGCTCACTCTTGCTTTATTTCTTCATCACACAACAACAGTTAGGAGAGATGGCCAGACTCCAGCAGACCCAGCGCAAGCGCGTGGGAAGCGTCCCGCGTCTTCCCGCTGATATTGTAGCTGCTATAGCTGCAGAGGTAGATCCATTGTAGTTTAGACCATCTACTTTTGAGAATCCAATTATGTATAATTATAACTTGTGGCAGATAATGGCAATTAACTGTAAATTATCAAGTAATCATTTTGGGTTGTAATAATTTTAAATTGTGGATTCAAAGACTTGTACTTATTTCAATTTCATCTCTGAGACTATAACGAGTTGTGGTGTGTGTTAGTGTGGGGTCACAGCATGAGGGTATTTATTATTAATTAAGTAAAGTGATATTGTGGAAAGAAAGACCGTGACAACCCGGATTCCCGACCCCGGATCTGGGGGTGTTACAGAAATGGTATCAGAGCTAAGCGTTATAAACCTCAGAGATGATGCGACGATAAAATAATAAACTCACAAAGATAATAAGAACTCTTGCCAAGTTCATGGTCGGACTACTTAAAGTAGTACTGACAGCTAAAACCCTTACGGGAACCCTTATAAGTATCATGATAGTAACTTAGCTCGTTTAATGTGTAGGCGCCTGAGATGGAGGACCCTGAGATGTACGAGCGTGAGCATGATGAGGCATTGCTGGATGTTGAGGATCAGGAGGAGCCTGAGATGGAGGAGGATGAGGAGGACCCCCCAGAGGAGCCTGAGACGGAGGTCATTGTTGTTTCAGATGAGGAGGACCCCTCAGAGGAGTCAGAGACAGAGGTTATTGCTATTCCAGATGAGGAGGACCCGGATGAGGTCCCAGTAGCTGAGGAGCGTGTTGGATCTATGGTAGTGTATGCTGGTATCCCTTTACCCACACTTCCGGTGGTCAGAGCCCCTACCCCTCCACCACTATCTTGGATTCCTGATGATGACAGCTCAGAGACCCATACTTCCGAGCCTAGGCAGACCGAGGAGGCACCCTCAGCGGCTCCAGATTCACCACCTCTTGACCCTGCCCAGAGGCAGTCTTCGTTAGCTCATGGATATGTTCAGGATGTTTTGAGGACCCGAGTGGCTGTTGCCGAGGCCCGACTGGATGAGGCCAGGAGGGAGTTGGATGCAGAGAGGGCGGGTAGGCGTACCCGAGCTTATGAGACCAGGGCTTCTATACCCCGATCCTTGAGGAGGGAGCTTACAGGGATAGAGCTCACGTCCCGAGCGAGACTCAGATCTCTCCAGGGGGACAGGCATGGTAGGATCTCTAGGCGGCAGGCCGACTATATCTTCCGTCGTGCGATGGAAAGGGTTTGGGAGCTGACCCGTTCCGGTGTGTGATTCAGGATTGATGATGGAATAGTCTAGTTGTCTAGTTAGCCGAGGCCTTAGTAAGAGCCAATTTTCCGGGATAGTTGACTTGTATATAGCATCCCTTTTTCTGACTAGACAGATAGACTCTTGTGTATCACTTTTGGGACAGATGACTGTAGCACTGTTGTACTTTTGACCAGATCAAACTATGTATTCTCGCATTATGTATATATTTGTTTCCTTTCAGTTCAGTTCCATAGTGACGGGATCACTGTTTTATTATTGTTATTACTGCACTTCGTATTAGAACTTTCTTAAAATAATAGAATTGCGATATACGTTCTCCCCATTATAAGAGCTGTGCAAGGCACAATGTTGTATATGATTGTGACCTAACGTTGAATTTTTCCCAATAATTGTTTTTATTATTATCAGAATCATGCCGCCAAGAAAGATTGGAACTAGGGCGAACCCTGGGTCTGAGGACCAGGGAAGCCATAATCAGGACAATAGAAACCAAGATCACAGTGAAGAGGAAGATGAGGATTATGTGGAACAGGATGACTCCCTGTATGAAGAGGAAGAGGAAACGTATGATGTTGAGGGATTCGAGGTAGAGGCTGAAGAAGGAGAAACCGAGGTTGAGCAACCAGTACCAAACCCAGGCATGGATCCCATGAGCCAGTTCATGCAACTCCTAAGACAGAATTTGGAACGTCAACCCAACCCACCCCCTCAAGGAAGTAACAATGCAGTGGCAAACTCTTTCAGGGCTTTTAAGTCCCTTAAGCCCCCTGAGTTCCACGGATCAGCCGACCCAGTTGAGGCAAGGGCATGGTTAAAGGAGATGGAGAAATCTTTTGAGATTTTGAGTATCGATGAGGCACAGAAAACTGTATTTGCTACCTACCTTCTGAAAGGAGAAGCTAACTACTGGTGGGAGGCCAAGAAAAACATGGAGACAGATGCTATTATAACCTGGGAGAGATTTAGTCAGTTGTTTCTGGGAAAGTATTTCCCGAGGTTTATGGAAAACCAGATGGAGCTCAAGTTCTTGGAGCTAAAGCAGAATGATTTGTCTGTAGCAGAGTACGAAGCGAAATTTACCGAATTATCAAGGTTTGTGCCGGAGTTTGTGAGCACCGAGGAAAAGAAAGCTAGGAGGTTTCAGCAGGGACTGAAACCATGGATTCAGAATAGGGTGGCAATCCTTGAGCTTACGGACTATGCCACTCTGGTGCAAAAAGCAACGATTGTAGAAGTCGGAAGTGAACAGATGCAGAAGGAAAGAGAGAAGAAAGGATTAAAGAGGAAAAGTATGAGCATGGGTGGAGGTTCCGCAGGAAGGAGCTTCCCAACTAGGTTTAATCGAGGAGCAGTGTCCCTACCGGGAAAGAACACTGGGTTTAAGCGACCAATGAGTGTGAGTGTGAGCCAGGGCGGCCAGAAGTCAAGAATGTCCTATTCCAACCAGTCTCGACCCCCATTGCCAACCTGTAACACTTGTGGAAGGAATCACACTGGGGAGTGTAAAGGAAAGCCAGTAACCTGCTTTAAGTGTGGGCAAGTGGGCCACTATTCTCACAAATGCCCTTCGTCAGCCCCTGCCGTCATTCCAACCACCACTTGTCATCAGTGTGGACGCCAGGGTCATTGGAAGAGAGAATGCCCAATGAACAAACCAGCAGCTTCGGGAGCAAGCAGGGCTGCTTCTAATAAGCCACCTACTGCGAGGACTTTCAACATGACAGTCCAGGATGCTATGAAAGATTCAGATGTGATAGCAGGTACCCTTTCTCTAAATTCAGTCAGTGCAAATGTTTTATTTGATTCGGGAGCAACTAAATCTTTTATATCAAAGGACTTTGCGCGTAGGTTAAGACTTAAGGCTAAACCCTTGATAGAACCCTTGCAAGTAGAAATAGCCAATCATGAGATTATTCCTGTTAACCAGATTCACCCCGCCTGCGAGATAGGCATAGGGGAGCAATCTTTCAGTGTTGATCTGATTCCTTTTAAATTAGGGGAGTTTGATGTGATTTTGGGAATGGACTGGCTATCTAGCAACGATGCTCAGATAGACTGTAAAGGGAAGAAAGTTAAGTTAAATATCCCCGGGAAGAAAGAAATTATATTTAGAGGAAAGAGGCAGACGCAGAAATTTTTGACCATGGCTCAGGCCAGAAGGATGCTACGAAAAGGAAGTGAGGCTTACCTAGCCTATGTGGTGGACACACAGAAGGAGGTGCCCAACTTACAAGATATTCCAGTAGTCAACGAATTTGAAGATGTATTCCCCCAAGACCTTCCGGGATTACCACCCGATAGAGTGATTGAATTTGCTATTGAGTTGGCCCCAGGGACGGCGCCAGTTTCAAAAGCACCTTACCGGTTAGCCCCGTTAGAAATGAAGGAATTAGCTATCCAATTGCAGGAACTCTTGGATAAGGGTATGATAAGACCCAGTGTGTCTCCGTGGGGAGCACCAGTTTTATTTGTTAAGAAGAAAGATGGGAGCATGAGGTTGTGCATAGACTATCGAGAGTTGAACAAGCTAACCATAAAGAACAGGTACCCATTACCTAGAATAGATGATCTGTTCGACCAGCTAAAGGATGCTGTTTATTTTTCCAAGATTGACCTGAGAACTGGATATCACCAACTAAAGATTAAGCCCGAAGATATTTCCAAGACAGCGTTCCGTACCAGGTATGGGCATTATGAGTTCTTGGTAATGTCCTTTGGATTAACCAACGCCCCAGCGGCCTTCATGGATTTAATGAATAGAGTATTTAAGAAGTACTTGGACAAGTGTGTGATAGTTTTTATCGATGATATTTTGATCTACTCAAGGACTGAGGCAGAACATGCAGAGCATTTGAGGATAGCTCTAGGAATACTCAGAGAGGAGCAGTTATATGCCAAATTCTCGAAGTGTGAATTCTGGCGGAATGAAGTACAGTTTTTAGGACATGTGATCAATAAAGAAGGAGTATTGGTCGACCCCTCCAAGATAGAGGCAGTCTCAAATTGGGAAAGGCCAACCACACCCACAGAGGTGAGGAGTTTCATAGGATTGGCCGGCTACTATCGTAGATTTGTGCAGGACTTTGCGAAGATCGCAGCCCCTTTGACACGACTTACTCGTAAGACAGAGAAGTTTGAGTGGACGGAGAAATGGGAGAACAGTTTTCAGGAATTAAAGAAAAGGTTGATAACGGCTCCGGTACTGGCATTGCCGGATGGAAAAGGAGATTTTGTGATATATAGTGACGCGTCGCACAAAGGATTAGGATGTGTGCTTATGCAGCACGGAAAAGTTATTGCGTATGCGTCAAGACAATTGAAGGAATACGAGGTTAGATATCCTACTCATGACCTTGAGCTCGCAGCAATAGTATTTGCTTTAAAAATTTGGAGGCACTACTTGTATGGAGAGAAGTGCGAGATTTTCACAGACCATAAGAGCCTCAAGTACATATTTACGCAGAAAGAGCTCAACATGCGCCAGAGGAGATGGTTAGAACTAATCAAGGACTACGATTGTGAGATTCTCTATCATCCAGGGAAAGCCAATGTGGTGGCTGATGCCCTTAGTAGAAAGGAAAGACTCAGAATGATAACGACCTCGGAAGAGTTGATAAGGGATTTTGAGAAAATGGAAATAGAGGTAAAGGTAACCGGAACCGGAACTGAAAAGCTTTTTGAGATCTCAATGCAGCCAGAATTATTGGAAAAGATCAGATTGTGCCAAGAGAAAATAATGAATGAAGACAGAAAGTCAATGACTGGAGAAGAGATCCATACTGAGAAAGATGATAAAGGGATAATGAGGTACTCCTACCGAATTTGGGTTCCGAATGTTCAAGAACTTAAAGATGAGATTTTGGATGAAAGCCATAGTTCAAGGTATTCCATTCACCCAGGAAGTACCAAGATGTATAGGGATTTGAAGGAATATTACTGGTGGCCCAACATGAAGAGGGACGTAGCAGAATGGGTGAACAAGTGTTTGACTTGCCAAAGAGTAAAGGCAGAGCACCAGAGACCCAGTGGACTTTTGCGACCCCTGGAGATTCCCGAATGGAAATGGGAACAGATAGCGATGGATTTTGTTGTAGGCTTGCCAAGGACGAAAGCCAATCACGACGCCATTTGGGTAATTATAGACCGACTGACAAAGTCAGCTCATTTCATTCCTATCAACGAGAGATATACAGTCGATAGACTGGTGGACATTTACCTTAAGGAAATAGTGACGCGACATGGAGTCCCAGCGTCCATTGTCTCAGACCGAGACCCAAGGTTCAACTCCAGATTTTGGAGGAGCTTTCAGGAATGTGCGGGGACCAAGTTAAATATGAGTACCGCGTACCATCCCCAGACGGATGGACAGAGTGAAAGGACCATCCAGACACTAGAGGATATGTTGAGAGTCTGTGCAATAGACCTTAAAGGAAGTTGGGATGATCACCTGCCGTTGATCGAGTTTTCTTATAACAATAGCTTTCATGCTAGCATCGGGATGCCGCCTTATGAGGCCTTGTACGGAAGAAGGTGTCGATCTCCCTTATACTGGGATGAAGTAGGAGAGCGGAAGATGCTCGGACCCGAAGTGGTCCAAAGGACCAAAGATATAGTGGATCTTATCAGAGGGCGACTTGTAGCAGCCCAAGACAGACAGAAGAAATATGCAGACCTAGCCCGAAAGGACAAGGAATATGAGGTAGGGGACTTAGTACTGTTGAAAGTATCCCCTTGGAAGGGATTAATGAGGTTCGGAAAGAAAGGAAAACTAAGCCCAAGATACATTGGACCTTTTGAGATATTAAGACGGATTGGAAAGTTAGCTTACGAGCTAGCCCTACCCCCTAATTTGCAACAAGTTCATAATGTGTTCCACGTGTCAATGCTAAGGAGGTATCATCGAGATGCCAGGCACATAGTGGAGTACGAGCAGGTGGATATGCAGCCAGATCTAACTTACGTGGAGAAGCCAGTAAGGATTATGGATAAGAAGGAGCAGGTGCTTCGGAACAAGGTGATCAAGCTAGTCAGAGTACTATGGCAGAATCATAATGTGGAAGAATCGACTTGGGAACTAGAGAGCGCAATGCTAGAAAAGTACCCCCAATTGTTTTCTGTTTGATTCCGGGACGGAATCCTTTTAAGGAGGGGAGACTGTAATAACCCCAAAATTTTTTTCAACTTTTTGTAACCCTTGTGAATAGTGTTTTAGCTGAATGAGAAAACTTTTCACGCCACACTATGTAGGGGTTCTGTTATGGATATTCTGGGATTTTATTAGTACTATATGAAGTATATAAGTGTATGTAAATATCGTCAGAACCCAATTCCGAACACTTTGGTTTTTCCCGGAAATCCACAAGATACGGAGAGAATTGAGTATAAGGTAACAGGATAAAAAGGATTTAAATTAAAGGATTATAATAGAGGATCATAAAAAGGAATATAATGTATTGAGAAAGGTCAAGGGAACCTAAGTAATAAGATCCCGGGTATGATCCTTCAAACGATAAACGAGAACGAAAGTTAAGCGAACCGTGCAACAGATCAGCGGTCATTAGGCAAACGATTAGGGAGTTAATCAAAGGGTTTAAGGGGAGTGATGTCATCCAACCAATAGAAAGGAGACAAGGAAGGGAGGATGACATCATAGGGGTGACATAAGCATGACATGGAAGGAAGGAAGTGTGGTTGATTTAAGACCACACAAATTCAAGGACAAGGTGGTAATTTGCTAAATCAAAAACAAAACCAAGCCAACCAACTAGCAAATCATTTCATCAAAAAATCAGCCAAGGCATATTCCTCATATTTGCTCTCGGCCTTCTTCATTTTCCAAGGCATAAAATTTCCAAAATCAAGATCCAAGCATCCTTAATTGGTAAGAAAATTCCCTAACCATCCTTATGCTTAGTAATGGCTATATCATAAGTTTAAGCCACAAATTCTTTCTCTAGCTTCTTGATTTAATCATTGGAGAAGACAATGAATAGTGTTTTCAAGTTTTAACTTGAGTTTTTTTTTTCTTGTTTTCTTGAAGATCCAAGCTTTCTTAAGACTACTCCAAGCTTATTAAGGCTTCCTAGCTTCACCCACCAATCCAAGGAAGGTATACCACTTTCAAACCCTAGGTTCATATATATTATAAAGTGATTTTGATGAGTAAGATGTTATGGTATCTTGTTGTTATGTTTAGAGTTGAGATTTGGAATGGTGGTGAAATGAAATGATAATTTAGTGGTTTTGATTTAAAGAAACTTAAAGCATGATTAAAGTTAGGTTAAGCATATGTATGAATGAGTAATATTGAATTGTTTGGGATTGTTATGATGTGGTAAGGATGGGTGTTTGATGTGTGTGGATTTGAGGATGGTTTGTGTTGATTGTGGGTAGTTTAAAAAATGGGAAATCGCGTAAACATAGCCGTCGTAATGTCCGATTTTCTTTGGACTGTTTTTGTGCATAGCATTAGGACCCGAGAACCCCCTGCTAAATTGTGACCACTGCCATGTTTAGATAGCTCATGTTACGAGCTTCGTTTTGATATGTAGTTCGTCCGATTCCGATTTACGGTTTAGGAGAAACGACCGTTTCAAGTAACGGTGTTTCACGAACGAAACTTTTTCCCTCGCCTTACTTTGGAATGTAGGTTAAAGACCAAAAAGGATTAATTAATGTGTGAAACATTTATGGTAAGTGTGTTAGGCAGTTGGTAAGTCATTCGCGAAGGAATCGCGTTAAAACTCGTAAAGGTCAAGTTATTAAAAATGGTGGAGCCGAGGGTACCCGAGTGACTTAAGCGAATCGGTGAGCGTAAAACTAGCATTAGAGTCTAAGTTAGTTAAAGCATAGACTTACAAGTGATTTTGGTTTAATTCCAACTTACTTGTTGTTTATAGGTTGCCAGACTCGTCCCGAGCCTTTCTCACCCCCAAGTCGCTCAGGCAAGTATTCTATCCGATACACTGTTGTTGTGATGTAAATGTATGTATATGCATTATCTTGTGATATTGCATGATTGTTATTTAGCAAATGTTGCGATATATTGTAGCATGTGATATGGTATATATGCATGCCTGTTTTATATTCTTGAGATATATATCTGTTGGTTTATTTGATAATACCTATGCTAGAGGATAGTTGTATCTTGCATATACCCTTAGTATAGGGACCCAAAGGTGAAAATATTTTCTAAAACCGGGAGTCGAGGATCCCGAGTAATCTTGTATATATGGATATGGATATATATATATATATATATATATATTTATATATATATATATATGGTTATAGTTTTCCAAACTATTAATCGAATAAGGTTTATTCGATAACTTTAAACTTTATTTTATTATTGAATATTATTTCGAATATTATTCAAGGGCTTATGACTCTTTTATATTATTTATGAATATTATTTGAATATTCATTTGAGGATGTATGACTCCTTTATTTTATTTAATGAATATTATTTATAATATTCATTCGAGGTATTATGACTCAGCTTATTTTATTTATTGAATATTATTTGAATATTCATTTGAGGATCTATGACTCCGATTATTTGCTGAGATATATTCTTTATTTTATTAAAGAATAAGGTGTCGATAATCAAACTTATTTTTGATTATTCAAATAAAGATATTACTTTCGTATAAGTATATCTTTGATTATTTGCTATTCATTTCAAGTATAAGTTTTAATACTTCTACTTCAATTATTTTATAAAGATTATTTTTTTTATGGGAATATTATTTAAATAATAATATTCAGACATTTTCTAAATATTCTGGGGACTGATTTACTTCATTAAATCAGTTTTACTCCAAACACTCTTTAAAGTGTTTTCGAGTCTTTAAAATGATTTTCAAAAGATAGAGCGGATCCCAAAACTATTTTTATATTTAAGATCTTCCTTTTAAAAAGGGGATTTAAATACTCGCTCAAAACATGGGGGATCCGGCTCGGTGGTGTGTTTTATATTCGCAACAAGGTTGCTGTCTTGGTAAAAGAGTTTTTTTGATTACTTACCCAATATTCGGGAAGTAAAATTCTTGGAACAAGTTAATCCATTAACAGGCATCGCCTGGGAAATATCGGTGAGTTTTCCTTTCCAACTAGATACGACTTCTTGGTGGAGCCGTATCAACAAGTTTCTACTTGGGGAAAGGGGGAAACGAGCTTTACGTTTCAGAGTCATGGATTTCATCTGAACTAGGAGTGGCGTAAGTGGTCGAGTAGCGCCGGCCCAGCCTTATTATATTGGCCCAAATGGCCTGGAAGTTCCGCTAAGGCGGTCCATTCCTTAGGAGTTCAGTGTTCGGTTGACAAGTAAATCCGACAGGTTCTCCTCTACATGTAGAAAATGGTGGGGTTGTACTACTACGACTGATCATCGTAAGTGGTCTTCCTGGCGCGGTAAACTCCCGTAATGAGTTCATCATCCATTTGGATAATTCTGCAACACTACCCGTAGCATTTCGATCGAAAGGCTACTAATGGGTGGTTGCCGAAGCATTGACAGGGTCAAACATTTTTATTGGTGTATCCATTGAATGAAGTATCTCGTAACTTCATTTCTTTTCAAAATATTTCAAAGATCAAATATTTTCAAGTTTATTTGTGGTCTCATCTATGGGATGACCTCGTGAATTTAATTATACTTTGAACGGTGATAGTTCAAGTAGCTTTATAAATGATATAAGTGTGGGGAAGTATTGATAACTTCATTCCTTGTTTTTACTTATATCTAGTAAGTAATTATCTTACACACGATAAAGATTTTAGTAAGTATCCATTTAGATACTGGTATTATTGTTATCACTACATATTATCTTGCGAGCTGTAAGGCTCACTCTTGCTTTATTTCTTCATCACACAACAACAGTTAGGAGAGATGGCCAGACTCCAGCAGACCCAGCGCAAGCGCGTGGGAAGCGTCCCGCGTCTTCCCGCTGATATTGTAGCTGCTATAGCTGCAGAGGTAGATCCATTGTAGTTTAGACCATCTACTTTTGAGAATCCAATTATGTATAATTATAACTTGTGGCAGATAATGGCAATTAACTGTAAATTATCAAGTAATCATTTTGGGTTGTAATAATTTTAAATTGTGGATTCAAAGACTTGTACTTATTTCAATTTCATCTCTGAGACTATAACGAGTTGTGGTGTGTGTTAGTGTGGGGTCACAGCATGAGGGTATTTATTATTAATTAAGTAAAGTGATATTGTGGAAAGAAAGACCGTGACAACCCGGATTCCCGACCCCGGATCTGGGGGTGTTACAACTAATTGGGTCGTGGTAGTGTATAAGTTATCATTGATAGACTAATTAAGTACAGTATCTACCTATTGAATATTATTCTTTCTTATCAATAGAGAGTCGTATTACTATACGAGGAAGGTTGCGGTGCAAGCATAGAATTCTATTAACGATGATGTATAAAATGAGATTCCAGATTCGATTTTCGATGTCGAGGGAGTTTCATAGGTGATTGAGTATAAGCTCGAGGAAGAGCATGGGTCCATAGAATGATGGTCGGAATAACAAAAATATTTAAGCATGTGAAATGCGATGCGATAATACTTGATGTTGATATATATACATATATGTTTTGTTCTCCTATGACAAACCTCTATAATTCAGAGGTAGGTTCCAAGCCAGATATTTTATGGCAATATTTTTTTCATATATACAATTCTCTTCAGTTCGTTCTTTTCTCTTCTTTTCATTTCATGTAAACTGAGAAGAACAACCCTTCCAGAAGGGGAGGTATTGCCGAATGACTATCTATCTGTGTGATAGAAGTCGAGTAGGATACCAGCTATTGTTTAATTGCTTGTCAAGTACTGAAGGCTGGCCACCTTCTGTACTAACTATGCGATATAACAAGTGTTCATGATCATAGTGATCTCTCAACAAATTCCTTTACTTCTATTTGATTGATCAAATTTTGGAAAATAGAAACAACTGAAAAAGGAGTAATAAAGTGGTGGTAGTATGCGGAATGGAAGCACATTCGTGATACTAAGGTTGACGTGGTTATTAAAAGGTTATAGAACACTAGCGAGCAAAAGTATAACCCGTATAATATTAGGAACGGAAGGTAGTAGCGATTACGAACTGGAAAAGAATGGGTATTGAGAAGCAAAAGTTCTAATGCTAAAAGCTATAATGAGAGTCTGTGCAATAGACTTGAAAGAATTTGGAATGATCACCTAACACGGATTGAGTTTTCTTACGACAATAGATCATATGTCAGTATTGAGATATCGCCTTATGAGATCCTTGAGGGAAGACAATGTCGATCTCCCTTATGTTAGGATGAAGTTGTAGAGCGCAAGATGCTCAGACCAGCAGTGGTCCAAAGGACCAAGGATATGATAGATCTAATCAGAGGACGGCTGGTAGTAGCCCAAGATGGACATGATAAGTATGTTGATTTGACACGAAAGGATAAAGAGTATGAAATAGGGGACCTAGTAATGTTATAGGTATCCCTTGGAAAGGATTGATGAGGTTCGGAAAGAAAGGAAAGCTAAGTCTATAATTTGTTGGACCCTTGGATATATTAAGACGTTTGGGAAGTTAGCATATGAGCTAGCCCTACCCCCGAACATGTAGCAAGTCATAACATGTTTCACGTATCAATATTAAGGAAGTGTAATTCGGATGCCAGATAAATAGGGGCATATGAGCGCATAGGCATGCGACCAGACATAACCTATAGGGAGCAACCAGAAAGGGTTATAGATCGAAAAGGAACAAGTGCTTAGGAGAAGGGTTATCAAACTAGTCAGAGTTTGATGGAAGAACCACAATGTGGGAAAATTTACTCGAGGGTTAGAAAGTGCAATGTTAAAAAAAAAAGTATCCCTATTCATTTTCTATCTGATTCCGGGACGGAATCCTTTTAAGGAGGGGAGACTGTAATAACCCCAATTTTTGGAAAATTTTTGAAACCCTTATGAATAGTGTTTTTGCTGAATGAGAAAACTTTTCATGCCACACTAGGTAGGGGTTCTTTTATGGATATTCTGAGATTTTATTGGCACTCTATATGGTATATAAGTGTATGTAAAGATCGTCAGAATCCAATTCCGAACACTTTGATTTTTCCCGGAAATCCACTAGATACGGAAAGAATTGAGTATAAGGTAACATGATAAAAAGGATTTAAATTAAAGGATTATAAGAGAGGATCATAAAAGGAATATAATGTATTGAGAAATGTTAAGGGGACCTAAGTAATAAGATCCCGGGTATGATCCTTCAAACGATAAACGAAAACGAAAGTTAAGCGAACCGTATAACAGATCAGCGGTCATTAGGCAAACAATTAGGAAGTTAATCAAAGGGATTAGAGAGGATGATGTCACCCAACCAATGAGAAGAGGACAAGGAGGGGAGGATGATATCATGAGGATGACACAAGCATGACATGGGAAGGAAGGAGATGTGGTGGCTTTTTAACCACACAAAATCAAGGGCAACAAGGTAATTAACTAAATTAAACACAAAACCAATCAACCAATCCAAGCAAATCACTTTCATCAAAATCAAAAAAAAAAGAAACCAAGGCATTGTTCTTCATGCTCTCGGATTTTTACTATTGCAAATGGGCAAGAATTCAAAACTCAAGATCCAAGCCTCCTAAATTGGTAAGATAATTCCCTTATCATCTTTATATTTAGTTAGGGCTATATCATGAGTTTAAGCCATCAATTCCTTCTCAATCTTCTTCATTTAATCAAAGAAGAAGACAATGAATAGTGTTTTCAAGTTTTTAACTTGAAATTTTTCTTGATTTCCTTGAAGATCCAAGCATTCCTAAGACTTCTCAAAGCTTCTTAAGGCTTCCTAGCTACTCCCACCACTTCAAGGAAGGTATATCATCTCCAAACCCTAGATTCCTATGTATTATAAGATGATTTTGATTAGTAGGGTGATATTGTAGCTTGATGTTTGTGATTTAGAGTTTGGGATTGAAATGGTATTGAATCGGATTGGTAAATGTTGTTGTTTTGATTAAAAGATTGTAGTATAGTTAAATTCAAGCTTAGGCATAAGTATGAATGTTAAAATTGAATTGGTTGGGGTTGTTATGATGTGATAAGGATGGATGTTGGTTGTATGTTGGATTTGAGGTTGAATTGGGTTGGTTTTGAATGGTTTTAAATTGGGAAATCGCGTAAACATAGCCGTGGTAACGTCCGGTTTTCTTTAGACTGTTTTTGTGCATAACATTAGGACCCGAGAACCCCCTGCTAGATTTTGACCATTGCCTTGTTTAGATAGTTCGTGTTACGAGCTTCGTTTTAATATGTAGTTCGTTTGATTCCGATGAACGGTTTAGGAGAAACGACCATTTCATGTAACGGCGTTTCGCGAACGAAACTTTTCCCCTCGCCTTACTTTGAAACCTTGGTTAAGGACCTTAAATGACTAATTGGGGTAAGAAACATTTATGGTAAGTGTGTTAGGCAGTTGTTAAGACACTCGCGAAGGAATCGCCTTAAAACTCATAAAGGTTAAATTATTAAAAATGGTGGAGCCGAGGGTACTCGAGTGACTTAAGAAAATCAGTAAGCGCAAAACAAGCGTTAGAGTCTAAGTTAGTTAAAGTATAAATTTACAAGTGACTTTGGTTTAATTCCAACTTACTTGTTGTTATAGGTTACCAGACTCGTCCCGAGCCATTCGTAACCCCCAGTCGCTCAGGCAAGTTTTCTACCCGTTATAACTGTTGTTGTGATGTATATATGTATATGCATTATCTTGCGATAGATGCATGTTGGTTAATTAGCAAATGTTGCAATATATTGAAGCATGCTGCTATGGTATATATATATGCATGCCTGTTTCATATTCTTTCCATATATATATGTTGATTCAGTTGATAATACCTATGCTAGAGGATAGCGGTAATTTGCATATACCCTTAGTATAGGGACCCAAAGGTGAAAACATATTTCTAAACCGGGAGTCGATGTTCCCGAGGATAATATATATATATTTTTATATATATATGGTTATATATTAATCGAATAAGGTTTATTCGATAACTTTAACTTTATTTTATTATTGAATATTATTTGAATATTCATTCGAGGGCTTATGACTCAGTTTATATTATTTAATGATTATTAATTGGATATTCATTTGAGGATGTATGACTCCTTTATTTCATGAATATTAATTATAGTATTCATTCGAGGACTTATGACTCTGTTTATTCTATTTAATGAATATTATTTTGAATATTCATTCGAGGACTTATGACTCCGATTATTTACTAAATAATATTCTTTATTTTATTAAAGAATAATTTTTCGATAATCAAACTTATTTTCGATTATTCAAATAAAGATAGTACTTTCGTATAAGTATATCTTTGGTTATTTTCTATTCATTCAAGTATAAGTTTTCCAACTTCTACCTCAATTATTCTTATGGGAATATTATTTAAATAATAATATTCAGATATTCCTTTCATATCGGGACTGATTTATTTTAATAAATCAGTATTACTCCAAACGCTCTTTAAAGTGTTTTCGAGTCTTCAAAATGATTTTTAAAAGTTAGAGCGGATCCCAAAACTCATTTTTATATTTAAGATCTTCCTTTTTAAGGGGATTCAAATACTCGCTCAAAACCTGAGGGATCCGGCTCTGTGGTGTATTTTATATTCGCAACACGGTTGCAGTTTTGGTAAATGAATTGATTACTTACCCAACGTTCGGGAAGTAAGTCCATCTATTGATTCGGCATAAGCAACATGGGCTCAGTGGGCGTCCATGATAGTGTAAGTGGCTCAGTGGGAGTCCATCAAATGCATAAGTGGCTGAGTGGCAGTCCAGCATAAGGTCCTATTACGACCAGGGTGATGACCAGTGGGGAATTCGTCCATCTACTAGTAGAAAAGGTTACTTATGGGTATCTTTGCCTGATCAGCAAGATATCTGGTTTATGCCAAAATTCTTTTCCTTTCCAAATTTATTGGATATTGCAATTCTGTTCATACTTTACATGCAGAGGTTTTCAGGAAATGTATGAAGGAAGATGTATATGTGGATATATATATATATATATCAGAACTTAATGAAGTATGTCATAACTTCATTTCCTTTAATAATATTTTAAAGATTTAATCTATTCAAATCTTGTCTTGTAGTGTCATCTATGTGATGAACTGTTGAAAGCTCATTATACTTTGAACAATGGTAGTTCAAGTAGCTTTAGAAATGATATAAGTGTAGTGAAGTATTTGGGAACTTCATCTTTTAAGCTTATATCTAGTTAATAATTGTCTTATGAATGACAAAGATTTTCAGAAAAACGTTGAGACAAGGTTAGATATATGAGATCACCTTGCAACGATATTTTTTATACAGTTATACACTGGGACTTTGTGTATATTATGCATGGAAGAGGACTTCCAATATTTTGAAAAGTATATATGCATATATATACTGAATATTTTGCGACTTCATCGCATTAAGATATCAACTTGGTTCATTTCTTTTGACCAAGACATTCATGAGTATTATGAGTAGGCTCATATATTGTTAATCATTATACATATTATTTTGGTGGACTTGCTGCTCACCCTTGCTTTCTTCTTTCATCACACAACATCAGATAGATAAGATGAACAGGACCAAGCTCCCGATTCGCAAGCGATTAGGAGACGTTCCGCAGTTTTCTAGAAGCGTTGATGCCGCCATGGCTGAGGTAGGAGCTACCAATAGGCTAGGCTTTCAACTTTCGATGTACCAGATTTATGTATAATTATGAATTGTAATAATGGCAAAGAAAATGTAAATTTATTCAGAAAACCTTTTAAGGTGTATTGGCAGATATTTGTGGAATAAAATGACTTGTGATTATTTCTGGATATTCATCTCTGAGACTATAACTTATGGTGTGTGTGTTATTGTGGGGTCACAGTACAGAGTAGTTGATTGTGTATTAAGATTGGGTGTTATTAAGGGAAATGGAACTCGTGACAACCCGGATCCCCGACCCCGGATTTGGGGGTGTTACAATCTTGATCTGATTGTATCCACTGAATCCGTCCATAAAAGTCAGCATCTCATGTCCGGCAGTGGCATCTATCAAATTGTCTATCCTCGGCAACGGGAAATAGTCCTTAGGGCATGCGTCATTCAAATTAGTAAAGTCCACACACATCCTCCATTTTCCATTGGCCTTCTTTACCATTACAAGGTTTGCTAACCATTCCGGAAATTGAATTTCTTCAATGAAACCAGCCTCCAAGAGCTTATCTACTTCTTGCTTAATAGCTTCTTGCCTCTCTGGAGCAAAACTTCTTTTCTTTTGCTTAACTTTTTTCCGACTTGGATCCATATTCAGCTTGTGAGTGATTAGTTCCAGGTCTATTCCTGGCATATCAGCTACAGACCATGCGAACACATCACTACTTTCTTGCAAAATCTTCACCAACTTCCCTCTAAGGGGCTCTTCTAGTGTTGCTCCAATGAAAGTCACTTTCTCAGGATCGTCAGGAGCCAAAGGAATCGTAACCAAATCTTCTGCTGGCTTCCCTCATTTCTCATTATTCTCTCGGATATCCAGATCTTCAATAGGCAGAAGTTGCCCCCCAACTCCATCTGCCCTGTAATAACCCCCAAAATTTTGAACTTTTTTGTGACCCTTATGAATAGTGTTTTTGCTGCATGAGAAAACTTTTCATGCCACACTATGTAGAGGTTCTGTTATGGATATTCTGAGATTTTATTAGTACTCTATATGGTATATAAGTGTATGTAAAGATTGTCAGAATCCAATTCCGAACACTTTGATTTTTCCCGGAAATCCACTAGATACGGAAGGAATTGAGTATAAGGTAACAGGATAAAAAGGATTTAAATTAAAGGATTATAAGAGAGGATCATAAAAGGAATATAATGCATTGAGAAAGGTTAAGGAAACCCAAGTAATAAGATCCCGGGTATGATCCCTCAAACGAGAAACGAGAACGAAAGTTAAGCGAACCGTATAACAGATCAGCGGTCATTAGGCAAACAATTAGGAAGTTAATCAAGGAGGTTAGTTATGATGATGTCATCCAACCAATAAGGAGAGGGCAAGTAAGGGAGGGTGACATCATAAGCATGACATAAGCATGACATAAGGGGAAGGAGATGTGGATGGCTTATAACCACACAAAGACAAGGTTAATAAGGAAATTAACCAAAACAAAAACAAAACTACATCCACCAAGCCAAAACAAATCATTTCATCAAAACAAAAATTGTATTTCTCTTCACCAAGAATATTTGCTCTCGGCTTTTTCCCTTTTCAAGAAGCAAGATTTTCAAAATCCAAGTTCCAAGCTTCCTAAATTGGTAAGATAATTCTCTAGTACTCCTTATGCATAGTTATGGCTATCTTATGAGTTTAAGCCTCCAATTCATTCTCAATATTCTCCAAGAAATCAATGAAGAAGACAATGAATAGTGATTTCAAGGTTTTTAACTTGATTTTTCTTGTTTTTCCTTTAAGATCTAAGCATCTCTAAGACATCTCAAGGCTTCTTAAAGCTTCCTAGCTACTCACACCACTTCAAGGAAGGTATATCATCTCCAAACCCTAGCTTTACTTTGTATATTAGGATGATTTTGATAGTTATGGTAAAGAGTAGCTTGAAGCTTGTTTGTTTAGAGTTTGGGTTGGAATGGTGGTGAATGGAGTGTTGAAATCTTATGGTTTGGTTAAAGAATTTAAGTATAGTTAAATTCAAGTTTTAGGAATAAGTATAATTGTTAATAATGAGTTGATTGGGGCTGTTGTAGTGTGATATGGATGGACTTTGGTTGTATGAATGGATTGGGGTTGTTTGGTGATTGAATTGGAATGGTATAAAATTGGGAAATCGCGTAAACATAGCCTTAGACTGCTTTTGTTCATAACATTAGGACCCGAGAACTCCCTGCTAGGTTTTGACCATTGCCATGTTTAGATAGTTCATGTTACGAGCTTCGTTTTGATATGTGGTTCGTTTGATTCCGATGTACGGTTTAGGAGAAACGGCCGTTTTAAGTAACGACGTTTCGCGAACGAAACATTACCCCTCGCCTTACTTTGAAACATAGGTTAAAGACCTAAAAAGGGTTAATTAGTGTATGAATTAATTATGTTAAGTGTGTTAGGCAGTTGGTAAGACACTCGCGAAGGAATCGCCTTAAAACTCGTAATGGGTAATTTATTAAAAATGGTGGAGCCGAGGGTACTCGAGTGACTTAAGAGAATCAGTAAGCGCAAAACGAGCGTTAGAGTCTAAGTTGGTTAGAGTATAGATTTACAAGTGACTTTGGTTTAATTCCAACTTACTTGTTGTTTATAGGTTACCAGACTCGTCCCGAGCCATTCGTAACCCCCAGTCGCTTAGGCAAGTTTTCTACCCGTATAACTGTTGTTGTGATGTATATGTGTATATGCATGATCTTGCGATAAATGCATATTGGTTATTAGCAAATTCTTGCGATATATTGTAGCATTTGATATGGTATATATGCATGCCTGTTTCATACTCTTGATTATATATCTGTTGGTTCAAATGCTTAGAGTTGCATAATACCTATCCTAGAGATAAGCGGTATTTGAGTTTACCCTTAGTATAGGGGATCAAAAGGTGAACATATTTCTAAACCGGGAGTCGATGTTCCCGAGTATAATATATATATTTTTATATATATGGTTATAGTTTTCAAAACTATTAATCGAATAAGGTTTATTCGATAACTTTAACTTTATTTTATTATTGAATATTATTTTGAATATTCATTCGAGGGCTTATTACTCAGTTTATATTATTTAATGATTATTAATTGGATATTCATTTGAGGATGTATGACTCCTTTATTTTATTTAATGAATATTATTTATAATATTAATTCGAGGTATTATGACTCCGCTTATTATATAATAATATTCTTTATTTTATTAAAGAATAATGTTCGATAATCAAACTTACTTTTGATTATTCAAATAAAGAAATTACTTTCGTATAAGGATATCTTTGATTATTTACTATTCATTTCAAGTATAAGTTTTCCAACTTCTACCTCAATTATTCTTTATGGGAATATTATTTAAATAATAATATTCAGATATTTTCTAAATATATTGGGACTGATTTATTTTATTAAATCAGCATTACTCCAAACACTCTTTAAAGTGTTTTCGAGTCTTCAAAATGATTTTAAAAGTTAGAGCGGATCCCAAAACTCATTTTTTTTATATTTAAGATCTTCCTTTTAAAGGGGATTTAAATACTCGCTCAAAACCTGAGGGATCCGGCTCTATGTTGTATTTTATATTCGCAACAAGGTTACAGTTTTGGTAAATGAATTGATTACTTACCCAACGTTCAGGAAGTAAGTCCATCTATCGAGTCGGCATAAGCAACATGGGCTCAGTGGGCATCCATGATAGTGTAAGTGGCTCAGTGGGAGTCCATCAAATGCATAAGTGGCTGAGTGGCAGTCCAGCATAAGGTCCTATTGCGACCAGGGTGATGACCAGTGGGGAATTCGTCCATCTACTAGTAGAAAAGGTTACTTATTGGTATCTTTGCCTGATCAGCAAGATATCGGGTTTATGCCACAATTCTTTTTCCTTCCAAAAATTTATTGGATGTTACAAACTCTGTCCATACTTTTCATGACAGAGATTTTCAGGAAATATATAAAGAAGATGTATATGTGGATATATATATCGGAACGTAAGGAAGTATATCATAACTTCATTTCCTTCAATAATACTTCAAAGATTTAATCTATTCAAATCTTATCTTGTAGTCTCATCTATGTGATGAATTGTTGAAAGCTCATTATACTTTGAACAGTGGTAGTTCAAGTAGCTTTATAAATGATATAGGTATAGTGAAGTATTTGGTAACTTCATCCCTTGTTTTTACTTATATCCAGTAAGTAATTATCTTACACCTGATAAAGGTTTCCAGCAAGTTATCCATTTAGATACTTGCGTTATTGTTTACACTATATATATTATCTTGCGAGCTGTAAGGCTCACTCTTGCTTTATTTCTTCATCACACAACAACAGTTAGGAAAGATGGCCAGACTCCAGCAGACCCAGCACAAGCGCGTGGGAAGCGTCCCGCGTCTTCCCGTTGATGTTGTAGCTGCTATAGCTGCAGAGGTAGATCTATTGATAGATCAGGCATTCTACTTTTGGGAACCAAATATTGTATAATTATAACTTGTGGCAGATAATGGCAATTAACTGTAAATTTATCAAGTAATCATTTTGGGTTGTGATAACTTTTAAATTATGGATTCAAAGACTTGTACTTATTTCAATTTCATCTCTGAGACTATAACGGGTTATGGTGTGTGTTAGTGTGGGGTCACAGCATGAGGTTATTTATTATTAATTCAGTTAAGTGATATTGTGGAAAGAAAGACCGTGACGACCCGGATCCCAGACCCCGGATCTGGGGGTGTTACATGCCCTCAGAGACGCTACATAAAAACTTCTAGCCATTTTTTGATCTCCTCTCTCTTCTCCAATCCCATTTGTAATATCCGGGATATATTGTGTGATTATTTTGCAATTAAATAATTATTATGTGTGTTCAGTATCTATTCTGTGAGTTAATTGTTAAATATGTTATCTGTACTTGGATATTCAAAAATAATATTAATTGAGTATTTTAATTTTTATATGTCCAAAATAAAACATAGATAATTGTCATATCTTCCTAATTATTTTTATGTTGATTTATGGATTTATAAGAATCATATGGAATTTCTAAAATCTTTTTCCGAGTATTTAAAACCTATTTTATAAAAACGGGAACCAACCGACGTCACCCGTTGTTACATTTTTGGAACCCGAAACTCTTCCGAGAACTCCTTCCTAACCTAATTGTAATATTCCGAGCATATTCCATGTTTCGACTTTTTCGATCCGGCGTACGGTTTGTTCTGCGCGGGTCCCGGCGCAACATTTTCGATACACTATTCGTTCTGATAAATCAATAAAACCCGTATTTTCGATAAACGGGAGCTTTTTATTAAACTATCCCAATTATCACTTCGTAGTACATGTAACCAGACACTGAGACCAAGACCGCAGTACAAATTGTACTGGTTTGGATAATTATCCCGAAAACCGATACCGTTTGGATCAATTTTTATAAATAAACTGTACCATTTTATATCCGAAATGATCCAACGGGATACTACTTTTCCGTAATTATAAATAGCCTTTTACCGTATTTTATTTCGTATCAAAATCATTTGCAGATAGTTAATTTTATAATTTTCAGAGAAAAACCCTAGTTACATAAACTGTTCTAAGAATCAAACAGCAAAACGAAGGCGTTACTGATCTCTGTTTTCAAAGCTTGAGTAACCAAAACGAAGGATTTGAAGTGTTCTACCAGATTCTGAGCTTCGTTTTACTACAGAAATCAAGGTTTATTTTCTATAATTTTATTTTTTTCGAATTAAATTTATTAAAAAATATGAATTTTTGTTCGGATGATTGTTTGTATGATTTGATGATTGCATGTTGTAGAGCTTGTTTTCCTGATGATTTTGATATATTATACGTCTGATTTGGAGTTCAATAACATGCTCAAAAGTGGGTTTAATTTTCGAATTTCAAAATTAGGGTTTATAACCCGTATGAATGTTCTTAATTGAAATTTGGGGGTTTCTTATTCTGGAATAGATTGATGTTGTGATATAGTGGATTGTATTCTCTGTGAAATTTGCAATCTAGTCGTATAAGTTTCATGAATCACCGAGGTCTGTAGAGAAGGGAGTTGTCTTTTGAAATTTTCCGAAGTTCGCCGGAAACTGGCAAATTCACGGCCAAATTAAGGCCAACTCAGGGATGATTAGAACGATTTGTTGGCATTGTTGAATTCCTGGTAAAGTATAGATGTGATCTGGAGGTGATGGTGGGGTGAGGACGCCGGGAACGTGTTCTCCGGCCACCCTTGTATTTTCCGGCGACGGGGCTGAAAAATTACAGTTTAGTACCTATAGTTTTGAAAACGATGCAGTTTGGTCCCTGAAGTTTCCAGAGTTTGCAAATTTAGGATTCCTGTTTTAAAAATGTTTAAAAATCATATTTCCTATTTATTTTTATTATAAAAATTTGTTTTAAATTTCTGAAAATTCTAAAATTTAGTATTTTTAATTCAAAAATAAATCTGAATTAATTAGTTAATTAATTTCAGTTAATTTTTAATTGATTAATTGGTCAATTAATTCGAAAATTAATTGAATAATTGATTTAATTAATTAATAATTTATTTTAATTAATTACTTAATTAGATTTAATTAATTACAAATGATTTAAAAATTCCGAAAAATAGTTTCGAGCTTTAAAATATTATTCTAAATTATTTTTAAGGCTCGATAATTATTCTAAAATTGTTTCGGAGCCAGAATTGGCCAACCGAACCCTGTTTATTAACCCAAAATTGATCCAACGACCCGTTTTAATTCCGAAAAATGTTTTAAAAATCATTTTAAATACCAGAAAGCCTATTTATGACCCGATACTTCTTTATAAACGATATGTCATTGATCATTATTCTCAGTTTTGTCATTGTGACTTGCTGAGCTAGTTAGCTCATTTGTGTGATATTGTTTCTGTTCTTTTCCAGTTAAGAAGGAACCAGTTGGTACCGCGGATCCCCAGTCCAGCGCGAGAGCTAGGGGTTCAGGTTAATTGAGCTGAGCTAGTAGGCTTCTTTTGGGATAATTTAAGTCTGTAAAAGTTTGTAATAATGTTTAATACTCAGTTTTGAGTTTGGAATAGTTGGGATTTGAACGGTATGTAATATAAGTAGATGTGTGGCTTGTGTGCATACTTTAACCTGTTGCGATCCGTGGTAGTTGGTAAGTAGGGTCACTGCATATTATGATTATCTTTATTGTTATTATAAGCAGGTTATAAATAAGGCGTGAGTGGACCCCAAACTTCTGACCCGGGTTTGGAGGGTGCCATAGGTTTGGTATCAGAGCTACAGGTTATAAGTCACTGACACAAGTCTAGGTTGACGGGAATGGGTAGAGGGTTAGGATTAGAAGTAAGGAATAGAAAGATAGAACGTCGAGAGGTTGAGTGCTTCAGTATATTAGGTATTAGTGTCCAGGTGTTTTGTAGAGCAGCTGCTACGAGGATTGCTGAGGCTACACATGAGGACATCACCCCTGAGTTCCTAGTGGAGTGGGCTAAGTGGGTTCTAGAGGAGCTTGAGGAGATAGGAGGTCCAGATTTGCCATGAGCCAGAGATCAGAGATGGAGATGTTGAGCAGTGTTGTTATGGTTATGTAGTATGTATAGTAGTGTGTAGTGTGTATCAGTAGACTTTTGAGTTGTATTTATAAACTAGCTATGCTGACTAGTGAGTAGGTTGTTGTACCCTTTTTGTTTTTACTTCCGAAGCGTCTTTACGCTTGTACTACCTAAAACTTTTGATCTATATATATCAGTACCTTTTCCTTTCCATTACTGTCATTTACTTTATTGCACCAGTTATACCCCTGTGATACCATGTACCCTGTTTTCCATAACTGTTTATATTCTGTAATGAAACATGCAATTTACTTAGTTACAACTATTTTCAAAAAGAGATATTTCTGTTTTGCAAAACTGTTCTTCTATGCAAAAGATTGATTCAAAAGCTAAATAAGTTGATTGATTCTTTACAGAAAATGCCTCCTAGAAGAAATACCCGCACCAACACCCAGAATGAAGAAACCAACAACAACAACAATAACAACCAAGATGATACAAATCCAAATGTGAACCCAGGACCCATGGACCCAGCAATAGCCCAGATTCTCCAAATCTTGGCCCAATAAACAGTTCACCTGGCACAACAACAACAAAGACAGACCAACCCCCAGGTAACTTTTAAAACTTTTCAAGCAGTAAACCCACCAGAATTCAAGGGTTCCATAGAGCCAATTGAAGCAAATGTTTGGTTAAAGGAAATAGAGAAGGCATTTGCCTTAGTGAAAGTAAAGGAAGAACAGAAGGTTGAGTTTGCAAGTTACTATTTGAAGAATGAGGCCACATATTGGTGGGAGATGGTGAAGACATTGGAAGGTACAGATGTAATTACTTGGGAAAGGTTTAAGGAATTGTTTTTAGAAAAGTATTTTCCTCAGTTTGTTCAGGATCAAATGGAGCTGAAGTTTTTAGAATTAAAGCAAGGGAACATGTCAGTAACAGATTATGAGGGTAAGTTTGAGGAATTGTCAAGGTATGTACCGTTGTATGTGGATACTGACAGGAAGAAGGCTAAAAGATTCCAGCAAGGTTTGAAACAATGGATCAGAGGGAAGGTAGCCATTTTTGAATTGGATACCTATGCAGGAGTAGTACAGAAGGCTATGATCGCAGAGACAGAGAGTGAGATGTTTCAGAAGGAAAATGAAAGCAAGAAAAGGAAATTTGAAGGGAATGAGGGCCTGTCACAACCAGGGAAGTTTCTAAATTTTAAGAAGGGCAAGTTTCAGCCAGGGAAAAATTTTAATATCAGAAGACAGAATGCAGGAGACGGAGGCCAGAGCAACCGTCCAGTTAATGCAAATCAGCCGAATCAGTTGAGACTAACTTTTCCGGATTGTCAGGTATGTGGGAATAAGCATGGGGAGTTTGTAATAAGTTGAATGTGGTATGTTTCAAATGTAACCAGAAAGGGCACTATTCGAGGGAGTGCCGAAATCAGCCAGCAAGAGAGCCAGCAAACAAGGATCAGTCTATCCGGAATCCAGCAGTAAAGGTTCCGGCCATTGGATTTACGTGTTTTAAATGTGGGAAGCCAGGACATATGGCCAGGGATTGCAAGACACCAGCCCCAGTCAGTAATACATTAAGGATCATGGGATCTACCCCAACAGTGAATGAGACTCCAAGGGCTAGAGTTTTTGATATGTCTGTGAAAGATGCTATCCAGGATACGGATGTCGTGGCAGGTATGCTTAATGTGAATTCTTTATGTGCCAAAGTGTTAATAGATTCGGGAGCAACCCGATCGTTTATTTCACAAGATTTTGTTAGTAAGTTAAATTGTCCAGTTGAGTGTTTAAATGAAATAATGATTGTGGAATTAGCAAATCAAGAACGTGTATCTGCTAATCAAGTTTTTGGGAATTGTGAGTTTGAGATTTCTGGTAGTAAGTTTTGCGTAGATTTGATACCATTTAAGTTAGGGGAGTTTGACGTTATATTAGGAATGGATTGGTTATCTAAGCATGATGCCCAGATAGATTGTCGCAATAAGAAGGTAATGGTGAAAACGCTAGACGAAAGGATAGTAACGTTCAAGGGACAGAAGCAAGTAAAGAAGTTCTTAACAATGATTCAAGCTAAGAAGTTATTACGGCAAGGATGCGAGCATTTTATAGCATATGTGATTGACAGAAGTCAAGAACCAACAAAACTTGAAGATATTCCAGTTGTGAATGAATTTCCAGACGTGTTTCCCGACGAGTTACCAGGACTTCCTCCAGATAGAGAAATTGAATTTGCGATCGACTTAGCACCTGGAACAGAACCAGTATCCAAGGCCCCGTACAGATGGCGCCTGTTGAGATGAAAGAGCTAGCAAAGCAGTTGCAGGAGTTGTTAGAGAAAGGAGTAATCAGACCCAGTGTATCCCTGTGGGGAGCCCCGGTATTATTCGTCAAGAAGAAAGATGGAAGCATGAGACTGTGCATCGACTATAGGGAGCTCAACAAGCTGTCAATCAAGAACAAGTATCCGTTACCCAGAATTGACGATTTGTTTGACCAGTTGAAGGGAGCCAAGTACTTCTCCAAAATTGATTTAAGATCAGGATATCATCAACTGAAGATCAAGCCAGAAGATATACCAAAGACAGCTTTTAGAACAAGGTATGGACATTACGAATTTTTAGTGATGTCTTTTGGGTTGACCAATGCCCCGGCAACGTTTATGGACCTGATGAACAGAATTTTCAAGGAGTATTTGGATAAGTTTTTTATTGTGTTTATAGACGATATTTTAATTTATTCAAAAACGGAAGAGCATCATGCAGAACATTTGAGGACAACTTTGGAGATTTTAAGGAAAAAGAAGTTATATGCTAAATTCTCGAAGTGTGAGTTTTGGCTACAGGAAGTTCAGTTCTTAGGACACAGAGTCAGTAACGAAGGGATCAAACTGGACCCGGCAAAGATCGAGGCAATTACGAATTAGGAGAGACCAAGAACACCCACTGAGGTAAGAAGTTTCTTGGGATTGGTAGGATATTATCGATGATTTGTTCATAATTTCTCAAGGATTGCAACACCATTGACAAAGTTTACACGAAAGAATGAAAAGTTTATATGGAACGACAAGTGTGAAGGAAGTATTTAGGAGTTGAAGCGGAGATTAATCACGGCACCTGTTTTGTCACTTCCAGACGATCAAGGGAATTTCGTAATTTATAGCGATGCTTCTCACAAAGGACTAGGATGTGTTTTAATGCAGCACGAAAAGGTGATTGCGTATGCGTCAAGGCAATTGAAACCACACGAACAAAAGTATCCTACTCATGATTTGGAGCTAGCAGCCATAGTTTTCGCTTTGAAGATTTGGAGACATTATTTATATGGAGAAAAGTGAGAGATTTTCACGGATCACAAAAGCTTAAAGTACATATTCACACAGAAGGAACTTAATATGAGGCAAAGGAGATGGTTATAGTTGATCAAAGACTATGATTGCTCGATTAATTATCATCCCGGTAAGGCTAACGTTGTGGCAGACGCATTGAGTCGGAAGGAAAGGTTGAATGTGTTATCAGTACCTGAAGATATATATAAGGAATTTCAGAAATTGGAATTGGAAATTAGAGTTTACAAGCCTGAGGAAGCGAAAGTATACAGTATGACTTTTCAACCGGAGTTATTGGAGAAAATAAAGAAATGTCAGGAAGATGTAATAGATGAAGATATAAATCATTTGGTAGGTGAAGAGTTATGCACGCAAAAGGATGATCAAGGTATTTTGAGGTTCTCATCTAGAATTTGGATTCCACCAGTGACGGAGCTGAAAAATGAAATTTTACAAGAGGCACATAGTTCAAGATATTCCATCCATCCAGGGAGTACCAAAATGTACTGAGATTTAAAGAAGAATTATTGGTGGCCAGACATGAAGAAGGAAACTGCGGAATGGATTAGCAAATGTTATACGTATCAGAGAGTTAAAGCTAAGCATCAGAGACCAAGTGGATTGTTACAGCCATTGGAGATTCCAGAGTGGAAGTGGGAACATATTGCCATGGATTTCATAGTTGGATTACCAAGGACAAGGGCTAATCATGATGCCATTTGGGTTATAGTGGATAGACTTAGCAAGTCAGCTCATTTTCTGCTTATAAATGAAAAAATTTTGCTCGACAAGTTGGTCCATATGTACTTGAAGGAAATTGTAGTTCGTCATGGAGTTCCTGTGTCTATTGTATCTGATCGAGACCCAAGGTTTAATTCAAGATTTTGGAAGAGTTTTCAAGAATGTTTCGGAACAAGACTGAATATGAGTACGGCCTATCACCCCTAGACGGATGGCCAAAGTGAAAGAACGATCCAGACAATCGAGGACATGTTGCGTGTTTGTGCTATTGACTTTAAAGGTCGTTGGGACGAACATTTACCTTTGGTAGAGTTTGCTTACAATAATAGTTATCATGCCAGTATTGGGGATGCCACCCTATGAAGCCCTTTATGGACGCAAATGTAGATCTCCAATATATTGGGACGAAGTAGGAGAACGCAAGATACTTGGACCTGAACTGGTACAGCAGACAAAGGAAATTGTTGAAATTATCCAGAAGAGATTGATAGCCGCACAAGATCGTCAGAGGAAATATGCAGATCAGTCAAGGAAAGACATGGAATTTGAAGAAGAAAGCTTGGTATTACTGAAAGTATCACCATGGAAAGGACTAACGAGGTTTGGGAAGAATGGGAAGCTAAGCCCAAGATATGTCGGACCTTTTGAGATCCTAAAGCGCGTTGGCAAAGTAGCTTACGAGTTAGCGTTACCACCGCACATGGAGCACATTCATAAAGTTTTTCATATATCAATGCTCAAGAAATATAATCCAGACTCCAGGCATGTAATAGAATATGAGCCAATAGAGCTTCAGGCAGATTTATCATATGTAGAGAGTCCGATAGAGATTCTAGAGGAGAGAGAGAAAGTATTGAGAAATAAAGTGGTAAAGTTAGTAAGAGTGTTGTGGAGAAACCCAAAGGTTGAAGAGTCAACCTGGGAGTTAGAAAATGATATGAGAGAAAAGTACCCTCATTTGTTTTCTTAGGAGATTCTGAGGACAGAATCCTTTTAAGGGGGGAAGGATGTAATATCCGGGATATATCGTGTGATTATTTTGCTTTTAAATAATTATTATGTGTGTTCAGTATCTATTCTGTGAGTTAGTTGTTAAATATGTTATCTGTACTTGGATATTCAAATATAATATTAATTGAGTATTTTAATTTTTATATGTCCAAAATAAAACATAGATAATTGTCATATCTTTCTAATTATTTTTAAGTTGATTTATGGATTTATAAGAATCATATGAAATTTCTAAAATCTTTTTCCGAGTATTTAAAACCTATTTTATAAAAACGGGAACCAACCGATGTCACCCGTTGTTACGTTTTTGGAACCCGAAACTCTTCTGAGAACTCCTTCCTAACCCAATTGTAATATTCCGAGCATATTCCATGTTTCGACTTTTTCGATCCGGCGTACGGTTTGTTCTGCGCGGGTCCCGGCGCAACATTTTCGATACACTATTCGTTCCGATAAATCAATAAAACCCGTATTTTCGATAAACGGGAGCTTTTTATTAAACTATCCCAATTATCACTTCGTAGTACGTGTAACCAGACGCTGAGACCAAGATAGCAGTACAAATTGTACTGGTTTGGATAATTATCCCGAAAACCGATACCGTTTGGATCAGTTTTTATAAATAAATGTACCGTTTTATATCCGGAATGATCCAACGGGATACTAATTTTCCGTAATAATAAATAGCCTTTTACCGTATTTTATTTCGTATCAAAATCATTTGCAGATAGTTAATTTTATAATTTTCAGAGAAAAACCCTAATTACATAAACTGTTCTAAGAATCAAACAGCAAAACGAAGGCGTTACTGATCTCTGTTTTCAAAGCTTGAGTAACCAAAACGAAGGATTTGAAGTGTTCTACCAGATTCTGAGCTTCGTTTTACAGCAGAAATCAAGGTTTATTTTCTATAATTTTATTTATTTTCGAATTGAATTTATTAAAAATATGAATTTTTGTTCGGATGATTGTTTGTATGATTTGATGATTGCATGTTGTAGAGCTTGTTTTCCTGATGATTTTAATATATTATATGTCTGATTTGGAGTTCAATAACATGCTCAAAAGTGGGTTTAATTTTCGAATTTCAAAATTAGGGTTTATAACCCGTATGAATGTTCTTAATTGAAATTTGGGGGTTTCTTATTCTGGAATAGATTGATGTTGTGATATAGTGGATTGTATTCTCTGTGAAATTTGCAATCTAGTCGTATAAGTTTCATGAATCACCGAGGTCTGTAGAGAAGGGAGTTGTCTATTGAAATTTTCCGAAGTTCGCCGGAAACTGGCAAACTTCACGGCCAAATTCCGGCCAACTCAGGGATGATTAGAACGATTTGTTGGCATGGTTGAATTCCTGGTAAAGTATAGATGTGATCTGGAGGTGTTGGTGGGGTGAGGACTCCGGGAACGTGTTCTCCGGCCACCCCTGTATTTTCCGGCGATGGGGCTGGAAAATTACAGTTTAGTACCTATAGTTTTGAAAACGATGCAGTTTGGTCCCTGAAGTTTCCAGAGTTTGCAAATTTAGGATTCATGTTTTAAAAATGTTTAAAAATCATATTTCCTATTTATTTTTATTGTAAAAATTTGTTTTTAATTTCTGAAAATTATAAAAATTAGTATTTTAATTCCAAAAATTATTTTTAATTCAAAAATAAATCTGAATTAATTAGTTAATTAATTTCAGTTAATTTTTAATTGATTAATTGGTCAATTAATTCAAAAATTAATTGATTAATAGATTTAATTAATTATTAATTGATTTTCATTAATTACTTAATTAGATTTAATAAATTACAAATGATTTAAAAATTCCGAAAAATAGTTTCGAGCTTTAAAATATTATTCTAAATTATTTTTAAGGCTCGATAATTATTCTAAAATTGTTTCGGAGCCAGAATTGGCCAACCGAACCCTGTTTATTAACCCGAAATTGATCCAACGACCCGTTTTAATTCCGAAAAATGTTTTAAAAATCATTTTAAATACCAGAATGCCTATTTATGACCCGAGACTTCTTTATAAACGATATGTCATTGATTACGTGATTTATTATGTGTTATACGTGACTTGTTGATTGACTATCGGTTTATATATTCGGTGTTTACTTGATTATTGCATAACTTTCAATCCGTTAATCGGATTTGGGTGAAACGAAGGGTAAATAGAAGTATGTGCTGAATAGAATTGTTTGAGTTGATTATTGATAGATGCTTATGATATGTGAGCAGAAGAGGCAAGACGTAGGAAAGGGAAACAAGTAGTTGAGGAGTAAGACGATTGTGATTGGAAGCGAGTGCAGGATAGTATGCTAATACCAGGCAAGTGTTCTGAACTTTCTCGAGATATTGTAGTACTTGATAGTCTTGTTGATATTGCAAGTGCTTTGAAGCACTGAAACCCAAACCCTGATTCCAGTTATTATTCTTGAGCCATGAACCTTATTCTTTCTATACCCTTGATTGTTGTATACCCAAACACGAACCTCAAGTATACGATATTTCTCCACAAATTCATACAAACTAAATATTAAACACTGAACCAGATTGCTTACACATTCAAATCTTTGTATTTTATGCTGTGGAAGACCAAATCCTTGAAACCCTGAAACATTGATTCATTTTATCCAATTCTTTCATTACCTAGCATCCAAACTTTAAAAATACTCTGTTGATCCTTATGCAGATTAAAACCATTTCATTATGGAACATCAAATGTTGTTAATGATTCTGGTTATTACTTATTATTGTTTATTCTGTTATTATGTTAGAATTGGATTGTTTTTATAAAATTATGGACCAGATTCGTGGTCAGACCATATAATGGTCAAGTTAGGCTAATGTGTGCCTTGGATCCAGCAGTTAGAGCAGTGTTGTGTGCTTTGCTCGGGGTTAGTGCGTGACTGATCAGCAGCCTAACCTTGGTTTTTAATATGAAAATATTGTTATTCCTAGAGGACTAACAATGAGATTTACAGAAGGGGGGTTGAATGTAAATCTCAAAACTTTTTCAGTTTTTGAGAAGTTTATTTAAAGCAGTGTGTTCTAGATGAACAAGTGTATGAATTGCTTTGAGCTAATGCAGACAGATATATATTCAAACACAAAATGTAAGGAACACAACAAACTTTAAAAACTTTTCTGGTGGATTTGTTGTTCCACCAGAGATGGTATATTAGAAAATCTGTGTTCAACAATGTTGATCACAGCTGCATCCTAGTACAAACTAGATGAATTTTCTCTCAATGTTTTTCTAAACAGCTCTGGAAAATCCTCTCTAATTACTAGCTTCTACTTGGTTTATATATTCCCAAGTGTACAAGTGAAGAACAATATAAAATACAGTAAGATCTTCACTTGCTTCTTTTCCTGTTCACTCCAGTACTTTGTTGACTATTGCATCTTTGTACCAGAGAAGAACGGCTGCTTTTTCTGTTGTTCCTGAAATTCGGCTACCACATCTCAGTTGTCTCTATCAACCCATGTGCCTCTGTCTGTAGGTACAACTACCTCTTATCAACGGCTAATCATCAGAACATCCGTTGAAGCTTTCATCCGTTGATGCACTCATCCGTTGAAGGATGTTATCCGTTGATGACTTTATCCGTTGAAGCTTTAGAGACATCCGTTGAAGCTTAGCTTCTCATCCGTTGAAGGTCTTTAAGTCATCCGTTGATACCACTTCATTTATACAAAATTACAAGGCATGAAGTATTTACAATTGGCCTTCCTATCTGCATATCATCTAGTAGTCAACATGACTCATAGTTTCTCTCAACTTCTAAGAATTACATTTTAAATACAGAGACTGAAATATGCTACAATACTAGACTTATTTCTAAGTAAAGCTACACCATCAACGGATAGCCAAAGTGGTCTTATCCGTTGAGGCTACAGACACTAAATTTCTACTTAAGTGTTTTGTTAAACATATCATCAAACTAATGCACATATATTCCTAACAATCTCCCCCTATTTATGTCTATAAGAATTGTAGGCATAAATTCAGGGTTAACTTGATGATAACAAAACACTTAACAAATATTTGAATTGAAACTAAGTAGAAATATAAAAGTGCTGCAAAAGTGTATGTACTAGGAGGTAATTGAAGATTTACAGTATTTCCAAGGGTGCTCCTCTAGCCTGAGCAAATCATCATTTTCTTCTTTGTTCCCTGGTTTTCTTTCCTAGCCCTTTGTCATTTTCCTCAAATTGGAGTTGGAGTTGTCTAAAGAATTCAGCTTCATCTTCATCACTGATATCCAACTTAGATTGCATTTCCTTGAGAGTTTCATTGCTGGCAATCTTGAGTTGGTCTTCAAGTCTGAAAAATCTTCTGACTCCTTTGTCATCTCTAAATTCCATCAACCAATGAGGTGATTTGTGAATTTTAGTTCCCCTTTCTTGTATGAGTAAGGTTCTGGGCAAAGCATTTGGTTCCCTCCAAGTCTTCCTTATGTTGGCAATCTTGTTGAGAATTTCAGTCTTGGCTGTTCTGGTAAAGCCAGAATCCTTTTTGATGGCTGAAAAGACTCTGATCAAGGTAGAGTAGCCTTCATTTAGAATCCTGTAGAGAGGCCATGTTCTTTCCCCAGCTCCCTTATATCTGAAAACCAATCTCTCTGGTAGCTGTCTGTAGGCAGCTATTCCCCTTACTTCCTCCAGCTCATCCAGATAGAGATTAATGTCTGAAGCTTCTTTTATGTCACAGATGTGAACATAATCATCTTTAGAAATGGGTGGCTTAGGGTTAGGTTTTTGTTTTTGAGTGAATTTCTTAGAGGTTAGGGGAGGTGTAGATTTAGATTTTCTTTTCTGTTTCTTTGGTAGTGGTAGAGTGGTTAAAAAGGTAGGCAATGTGATGTTGTCCCAATCAATAGGTTCCTCTTTTGGAATGATTGGTTCACCATGGATATTTATAGAGGGATCAGCAACAAAAGGTTCAGGTATGGAAGGTAGTGGTTTAGATATAGATTTGGTATCTTCAGGGTTATCTTCACTCCTTCTGTGTGCCTTGGCTTTTCTTCTGTTTCCCTTCTGCCATTCCTCACTTTCCTCCATATTTTCACCAAATATGCTCCCAAGAACCTCATCTAAGTTAGCAATCTTTTCTTCACCCCTGACTTCAATTCCTTTCATTTCTTCAACTTGGCTTGACTTTAGCTGTTTTTCAAGCTTTGCTTGTGCTCTTTTGTCAGCCTTTAATTGCTTGTCTTCTTCCTTCTTGGCTATTGAGAATTTGGGATGTCCTTGCATCACACATATGCTCTTTCCCTCTCTAATGATAATAGCTCTATTTCTCCTTACAGCCTCATCCATGGACTTTTTGAGATAGGCAATACTCCTGCCTAAAATCTTGTTCTTATCATCTTTTGGAGGAGGAAAGTCCACTTCTTTTAAAGGATTCTTTGTTGAGTCCTTATTGGATCTTTCATTGGGCTTGAGGATTATAGCTTGTAGTTCTTTGGAAGAAGCTTCTCCATCCTTATGACTCCCTACTGGCATGAGCTCCATGTTGATTGGTTCAATTTTTGTGCTGTGTTTCACAGATGTTGATTTGTCTAGTGTAGAACCAAACAACAGTTGCAACCTTTCATCAATTCTCCTCCTTTGTTCTTTCACTTGAATTTCAGCTGCTGCTAGCTGAATCAAATAAATTCCATCAGATTTTCCCTTGATTTGAATGATTGGAGAGGTAGTGATGGCAGGAACTAGCACTTTAGATATCTGAATCTTTGTAGAGGGCTCTCCTTCCCCTTCCCTTTTATTCTCCCCCTTTTTGTTATCATCAAGGAGAGGGGTCAAGCCTTGTGCTTTTGCCAGCTGCATTAGGAGATTGGTTTGAGATTGTTGGTTGAGAAGAAGGGTGGCCACAGAATCTTCAATTCCTTGAACTCTGTCTTCCAACTTGGCCAGCCTTTGTTCAGTAACTGATTCCTTTTTCAATCTCGAAACCAAGTCCTGCAAAGTACCATAGGGCATGACTGAATCCAATTTTTCTGAAGTGAAGGATTTCAAGTCAGCAATATCTTTCCTGAGATCATCTAGACTCATATTTTGCTTTACTTTCTGCAACTTCATGAGATGCAGTGAGTCCAGGTGAGCTTGGAGGATAGCCTTGATATTTGCATTTGAAGTGTTCTGAATGGCCTGTTGAATAGTGATGATTTGTTTGACCAAGTGGACATTGAATTCACCTGTTCTATGCTCCTTAGTCAAGGCCCATTCAGGTAGATTTGGAATTGAACTAGGGCCTTCATCTCCCCCTAAGTTCATGCTTCCATCAAAAGAAATAGAGTCATCATCATCAGAATTTACTCCAAATTCCTCAGATGGCTCACCAGCTGTAGAAGGCATCCTGTTAATAGCAGCTTTATCCCTTTGAAGAGATTCTGTTATGTGCACTAGATGTAGTGTCCTTTCTGCCTCCTCATTGCCCTGAGCAGCCAACATTTGATAGGCTGTCACAGGATGAGTAAAAGTGTCAGCATCCAAGGAAATGTTATCAATTACAGCTTTGTAATGTTGCTGTAACTGTCTTTCCTTTTCAGCATCATCCACAATCATTGACTCATGAGCAATGGCTGGTTTCACCCTTGTATCAACTGTACCTGCTTTTCTCTCTTTTTCTCTATGTTCTTGCATCAGGGGCTCCCCCTGGCTCACACATCTCACTCCCTCACCTTCACCTTCTAAGGTGGTACTCCACTCACTGACTTTTGCCATGCTGGAAGAAATAGCATGCATTTTTGTGCTCTCAATCTCTCCTTTTGCCTGGGAGCAACCCAGCCTCTCACTCAAATTTTCACTCCCTGCCCTCAATCCTAAAAGTGATTGCACAGTATTCATGTCTTCTACACTTGGAATCATTTCAGTTATATGTGTAGAGACTATCAACGGATGTGGAATATCCGTTGAAGTTGAAACTGTTGTTATCAACGGATAACTGCTGTTAAGCTTATCCGTTGAAGAGCAACCACTTGTCAACGGATGAGTGATATCCGTTGAAGAAGGAAAAGAAGTTGAAATTGAAAGTGATATAACTGTTGAATCTGTGTAGATTGATTTAATATGTGTTGATACAGATCCTTCAATTATATCTGAAAGAATTTGCGGGTGATCCAACAAATCATCTAAAAGATGATGATCACCTGTATTTGAGTGGGGCTCCTCCCTGAGTTGTAAAGAGGGAGAATCAGGAATTGATGGGAATAACATATCCACATCCAGAGATGGTGAAGAAGTATTTGGTGATTGATGTGTAGTTATTGTGAGAGAATGGGGCTGTGACTCCACATTTATTGGAGTCACATCAAACTGAGTTTGAGAAGGCACAGAGACAGATGGATGTATCTGTGCAGTGTGTGCACCCTGTGTAGAAGATTGGGTTCTAGCCTTCTTTCTTCTAATAAAAGCTTTTGTAGGTGAGTGTTTGGCTTTAGTGTCCCTCCCTCTTTTGTTCTATGTTCCTGGTTGGGAACTCTTTTCAATAGTAACATCCTTTTGGGAGGATGCTACTAGGGATGTGCTAGAAACCTTTTCAACCACCACAGCTTTTTGAGAAGCTGGGGCTTGGCTAGCTTGGGAAGCACTCAACTCTCCTTCCTTATCCTGGGGGTTTCTTTGATGTTCACCCCTCCCCTCACCACTCACACCCTGTTCACTCACCTCAGGGTTAATAGTTGGTGTTACAACTGTTGTCTTTTGAGAAACAACAGAGGTGGATTTCTTTGTCTTGGATTTTGAAAGTTTAGATTTGGTGACCTTGGTAGAAATCTGTTGGGGCATTGACACAGATTTCATGGCCACACTAGAAGATAAAGAAATAGAGGGGTTGGAAGAAGTAGGAGTTGTAGAAGCAATTACCTCACCTACCTGGGGTGCATTCATGATTGGTAAATATACCAATTGCACACTGCTGTTGAGATCCATTCTCTTCAAGTCTGCAAGAACTCTTTTCTCTTGTGCCCAGCACTTGAGTTTATTATTCTCATTGATAATGACTAAACCTTCAGCAACATGGTTAGCCAATAACATAAAGAATCTAGCATAATAGATGTTATTAGGTCTATTAACTTTGTTACCTAATCTAGTACCTAATTCTAGCATCACATAGTTGCTAAAGTTAAAGTACCTATCAGAAATAAGCATATAGAACATATTAACAAGAGATGAAGTTATGGCATCAAAATTACTAATTTTCCCAGAGAAAACCTTTATGAAGGCATCCCCAAGAAAACTCCATTCTTTCCTAAGGCCTTTTCTTCTAATACTCCCTAAATTAGCAGAGTTAAGAGAGTAACCTATGGAATCTAACATGCTGGATACATCACTGTCAGTGTGTGGTGTCATGGCATTGTTCTCAGGTAATTTAAAACATGCTTGTAAGTCATCACAGTTAATACAGTGATTTTTACCTTTGAGAGTGAAGGAGATAGTCATATCCATGGAGTTGAACTCAGCAGTTGTCCAAATCTCCTCAACTACTTCACAGAAAATCGTTGGGGCTTCCAGCATTGCATAGCTAAGTTTACAGTTTTTGATGAAGTCCATCATTTTGTGATAATCTGAGTGGGCTTCATTCTTTTCTACCAGAGCTATGAAATTGTTCTTCTCGTAGATGAACCCAGATTGAGACATAATCTTCACGACTGGTGCCATTTTTGTGAGTAGAAATTGCAGAGAATAACTTGAAGTTTTTGCAGAGAGAAAATGGTAAATGCTTGAAATTTTAAGAAAGCGTAAAGTAAAAATGAACAATCAGAAGGGCTTATATGCTTTCAAAGAAAAAGAAATAAATAAAGGATTAATCAATAAATAGGTGTTAGTGAATTTCAGCCGTTTAAGAATAAACTGTAAGTATTCTAATAACTACCTTTAAAACCAATACATACAGATGTATGTATGGTATCAACGGTTAAGAAAATAGAATCAACGGCTGTGAAACACCTCAAACGTCTGATGTGACATTTCAACGGATAATGTAAATTGTCATCCGTTGAAAGGTACTTCAGCTTTATCCGTTGACGGATAAAAGTTCCAGAGATATACTTGTCTTTCAACGGATAATGAATATCCGTTGATAGAGCAATTTTGACTTTCAACGGATAGGGAACATCCGTTGATGGAATAAACTTTGTTAAAAGTCAAATTTGTTCTAGCAACTAATATATTTCAGGCTTCAAGTCAAATTGCAAAGAAGACATGAATTTTAAGAGTAATTAAGCATACCTAGCTCACTTACCAATCTTGTGAATGTTGATTCATCAAGTGGCTTGGTAAATATGTCAGCAATTTGTTGTTCACTTGGAACAAAATGTAGTTCCACTGTACCATTCATGACATGCTCCCTGATGAAGTGGTATTTAATATCAATGTGCTTGGTCCTTGAGTGCTGCACAGGATTCTCTGTTATGGCTATGGCACTTGTGTTGTCACAAAAGATAGGAATTCTATCAACATGAAGTCCATAGTCAAGGAGTTGGTTCCTCATCCATAACACTTGAGAACAGCAACTTCCAGCAGCAATGTATTCAGCCTCAGCTGTAGAAGTAGAGACTGAATTTTGCTTTTTGCTAAACCATGATACAAGCTTGTTTCCCAGGAATTGGCAGGAGCCTGTTGTACTTTTCCTATCTATTTTGCAACCTGCATAGTCTGCATCTGAATAACCAATTAGATCAAAGCCAGATTCTCTAGGATACCAAATACCTAAATTTGGTGTACCCTTGAGATATCTGAAAATCCTTTTGATAGCAATTAAGTGAGACTCCCTAGGATCAGCTTGGAATCTAGCACAAAGACATGTAGCAAACATTATATCTGGTCTACTAGCAGTTAAATATAAAAGTGAACCAACCATGCCTCTATAACTTGTAATATCCACAGACCTTTCAGTCTTATTTAATTCAAGTTTGGTGGCAGTGGCCATGGGAGTTTTTGCAGATGAACATTCCATTAAGTCAAACTTCTTTAAAAGATCATAAATATATTTAGTTTGACTAATGAAAATTCCATCACTAACTTGTTTAACTTGTAAACCAAGAAAATAGGTTAGTTCTCCCATTAGGCTCATTTCATATTTACTTTGCATTAGCTTAGCAAACTTTTTGCAAAGTTTATCATCTATAGAGCCAAATATTATGTCATCTACATAAATTTGAACAAGTATACTAGAGCCATTAACATCCCTAAAGAAGAGAGTTTTATCAACAGCACCTCTAGTGAAGTGATTCTCCAAAAGAAATTTTGATAAGGTTTCATACCAGGCTCTAGGTGCTTGCTTCAGTCCATAGAGTGCTTTCAACAGATAATACACATAGTCTGGAAAATTTGGATCTTCAAATCCTGGAGGTTGACTTACATAGACTTCTTCCTCTAATTTCCCATTTAGAAATGCACTCTTGACATCCATTTGATAGACTTTGAAATTGGCATGGGCTGCATAGGCTAGAAAGATTCTGATAGCTTCAAGTCTTGCAACAGGAGCATATGTCTCATCAAAATCTATTCCCTCTTGCTGAGAATAGCCTTTAGCAACCAATCTGGCTTTATTCCTTATGATAATGCCATTTTCATCCATCTTGTTTCTGAATACCCACTTTGTGTCAATTGGACTCTTGTTCTTTGGTTTGGGTACCAGCTTCCATACTTGGTTTCTCTCAAATTGGTTCAACTCTTCCTGCATAGCTAATATCCAATCTGGATCCAATAGAGCTTCTTCCACTTTCTTAGGTTCCTCCTGAGACAGAAAACTACTATACAGACATTCATCTTGAGTGGCTTTTCTTGTTTGCACTTTAGATGATGCATCACCAATGATCAGTTCAAAGGGATGATTCTTGGTCCATTTCCTTTGTGGTGGAAGATGTGCTCTAGATGAGGTGACCTCAGTATTGTCATGATGTGAGACAGAGTGTTGACTAGTTGAAACTCCCCCTGAGTTGTTGGTCCTTTGCAGGGAACTTGGAGTTCTATCAACTGATGATGTAAATCGATTATCCGTTGATGAACTATGATCAACGGATGCTTCATTTTGTACTTCAACGGATGATGCACTATGTCTTTCAACGGATACTGCATTGCCTCTATCAACGGATGCAGTATTTTGTGCATTATCCAGGGGCATGTTTTGAATCCCTTTTGAAGTGTCATCTCCATCAGTCTCATCTTCACTATCATCACAATATATCTCAATGTTGTCAAATTTGAGTCTCTCATTATGTCCCTCATCTGTTAGTCCATCAATCTTTTTATCATCAAACACAACATGCACAGATTCCATAACAATGTTGGTTCTTAGATTGTAGACCCTATAAGATTTTCCAGCTGAGTAACCAACAAATATCCCTTCATCAGCCTTTGCATCAAACTTCCCTTTATGGTCAGATTGATTCCTCAGTATAAAGCATTTACATCCAAAGACATGAAGAAAGTTTAGAGTTGGTTTTCTTCTCTTGAACAACTGATAAGGAGTCATGCCTTTAGCTTGATTGATCAAAGAAATATTCTGAGTGAAGCAGGCACAATTAACAGCTTCAGCCCAGAAATATGTTGGTAACTTTGATTCTTCAAGCATTGTTCTGGCAGCTTCAATTAAAGATCTGTTCTTTCTTTCAACAACCCCATTTTGCTGAGGTGTTCTTGGAGCTGAGAACTCATGCATGATTCCATTTTCTTCACAGAACAGCCTTAATGTCAAATTCTTGAACTCAGTTCCATTGTCACTCCTGATATTTCTAACCTTCAAGTCAGGATGATTGTTGATTTGCCTGATGTGATTGATAATGATTTCACTTGCTTCATCCTTTGATCCAAGAAAATAGACCCATGAGAACTTTGAGAAATCATCTACAATCACTAAGCAATATCTTTTTCTTGCAATAGACAATACATTGACTGGTCCAAACAAATCCATATGTAGCAGCTGTAATGGTTCATCAATTGTTGTTTCAAGCTTCTTTTTGAATGATGCTTTCCTTTGTTTGCCTTTCTGACAAGCATCACACAAACCATCCCTTGAGAATTCAACTAGAGGGATTCCTCTAACTAAGTCCTTTTTGACTAGATCATTCATTGTCTTGAAATTCAAGTGAGATAGCTTCTTGTGCCATAGCCAACTTTCAACAGAGCTTGCTTTGCTGAAGAGACAAGTAATGGATTCTGCATCTGTAGAGTTGAAGTCAGCTATGTACACATTTCCTTTTCTAACTCCAGTTAGAACCACTTTGTTGTCTTTCTTACTTGTGACAACACAGGCTTCAGAATTGAAGGAAACTGTATTCCCTCTATCACATAGTTGACTGATGCTCAGTAAATTGTGCTTGAGACCATCAACTAATGCAACTTCATTAATGATGACATTCCTTGTTGAAATCAAGCCATATCCCATAGTAAACCCTTTGCTGTCATCTCCAAAGGTTATGCTAGGGCCAGCTCTCTCTTTAAACTCTGTGAGCAGGGAGAAATCTCCAGTCATGTGTCTTGAACAGCCACTGTCCAAGTACCATAGATTTCTTCTATTTTCCTGCACACCACAAAATCAATCAATTTGATTTTGGTACCCAAGTTTCCTTGGGTCCATTCTTGTTAGCCTTTCTCCTAGACTTCATTCCTCCTGCATCTTTAGACTTAGGTGAGTTTGAGTCAACCTTGGTCTTAGATGTAGTTGGTTGAGGTGTAGGGTTAGTCACAACATTATCCAGCACATTTATAGAATTATTAGGCATGGATTGTGCATACATGTTATTCCACATTGGCATATTGTATGGCAATTGAGGCATACTGAATGCAGTAAGATAAGGATTGTTAAAATATGGCATGTTTGCAAAATGTGCATAAGGATTTTGTTGAGACATAACAGGCATAGCAAGTAGAGGTGATACAGACATGTTAGGCATGGAAGAGGGTACAGTTATGGGAGATTTCTTAATAGATTTACAATTAGCAGATAGATGATTAACACTACTACAATGCACACAGCTTTTTCTAGGAGCATACTTATCAGGTGTGTAATTGTTATGTTTGTTAACTCCTACCTTCCCATTTCTGTTGGATTTCCTTTTGGATTCCTTTTTATCCTCAACCATCTTGAGCCTATTGTTTAACTGTTCTAAGGTCATGTGCCCTACATTCACCTTTCTGACATCTTTGGATGTGCTTGCTTCTTCTTTGACAAAGTTCTTTGAAGTTGAACCAAACTTTTTGTTGAGTTTCTTTAGATTTTCTCTTTTAGAAACATTTGCCTGTTTTAATTGAGGAACCTTCAACGGATGTTCCTTTTCTTCCTTCAACGGATAACTTTCATCATCCGTTGATTCCGCATCCGTTGACAGTCCATCAATTAATTCCAGTTTCTTTTTATTTTTATCCCAGGCAGTTTCACAGAATGATTCAATTCCTTGGACTTTGGCAATTTGAGCACTTACATCCCTAGATGTTTTCCAGGCTTTAATCACCTCTTGCTCTTTCTCTAATTGATTGGAAAGTATTTCTACTTTCTTAACAGATTCAGCTAGTTCATTCTCAACAGATATACAATGCAATTTGGTTTTCTCTAGGTCAATCAACTTATTTTCTAACACAGTATTTCTATTGCTTAAAAACAGATTGTTCTCTTTAATCCTACTATTTTCTTTAGCAAGAGATTTAAGAGACACACGCAAATGATACAATTCAGTAGATGTAATAACCCCAAAATTTTTCAACTTTTTGTAACCCTTGTGAATAGTGTTTTAGCTGAATGAGAAAACTTTTCACGCCACACTATATAGGGGTTCTGTTATGGATATTCTGGGATTTTATTAGTACTATATGAAGTATATAAGTGTATGTAAATATCGTCAGAACCCAATTCCGAACACTTTGGTTTTTCCCGGAAATCCACAAGATACGGAGAGAATTGAGTATAAGGTAACAGGATAAAAAGGATTTAAATTAAAGGATTATAATAGAGGATCATAAAAAGGAATATAACGTATTGAGAAAGGTTAAGGGAACCTAAGTAATAAGATCCCGGGTATGATCCTTCAAACGATAAACGAGAACGAAAGTTAAGCGAACCGTACAACAGATCAGCGGTCATTAGGCAAACGATTAGGAAGCTAATCAAAGGGTTTAATGGGAGTGATGTCATCCAACCAATAGAAAGGAGACAAGGAAGGGAGGATGACATCATAAGGGTGACATAAGCATGACATGGAAGAAGGGAGGTGTGGTTGATTAAGGACCACACAAATTCAAGGGCAAGGTGGTAATTTGCTAAATCAAAAACAAAACCAAGCCAACCAAGCTAGCAAATCATTTCATCAAGAATCAAAAAAATCAGCCAAGGCATTTGTTCCTCACCTAGCTCTCGGCTTTTCATTTTTTTCAAAGAAAAAAATTTCCAAAATCAAGATCCAAGCATCCTTAATTGGTAAGAAAATTCCCTAACCATCTTTATGCTTAGTTATGGCTATATCATGAGTTTAAGCCATTAATTCTTTCTCTAGCTTCTCCATTTAATCAATGAAGAAGACAATGAATAGTGTTTTCAAGTTTTAACTTGAACTTTTTCTTGTTTTTCTTGAAGATCCAAGCTTTCCTAAGGCTTCTCCAAGCTTCTTAAGGCTTCCTAGCTCAACCCACCACTTCAAGGAAGGTATACCATTTTCAAACCCTAGGTTCATATATATTATAAGGTGATTTTGATGAGTAGGATGTTATTGTAGTTGATGTTATGATTAGAGTTTGAGATTTGGAATGGTAGTGAAATGAAATGGTAAATTGTGGTTTTGATTTAAAGAAACTTAAGAATGATTAAAGTAAAGTTTAAGCATAAGTATGAATGGTTAAATTGAATTGGTTGGGGTTGTTATGATGTGATAAGGATGGATGTTGGTTGTATGTTGGATTTGAGGTTGGTTTGTGGTTGGTTTTGTATGGTTTAAAATTTGGAAATCGCGTAAACATAGCCGTCGTAACGTCCGATTTTCTTTGGACTGTTTTTGTGCATAGCATTAGGACCCGAGAACCCCCTGCTAGATTATGACCACTGCCATGATTAGATAGCTCATGTTACGAGCTTCGTTTTGATATGTAGTTCGTTCGATTCCGATGCACGGTTTAGGAGAAACGACCGTTTCAAGTAACGGCGTTTCGTGATCGGAACTTTTTCCCTCGCCTTACTTTGAAACATAGGTTAAAGACCAAAAAGGGTTAATTAATGTATGAAACATTTATGGTAAGTGTGTTAGGCAGTTGGTAAGACATTCGCGAAGGAATCGCTTTAAAACTCGTAAAGGTTAAATTATTAAAAATGGTGGAGCCGAGGGTACCCGAGTGACTTAAGCGAATCGGTGAGCGCAAAACAAGCGTTAGAGTCTAAGTTAGTTAAAGTATAGATTTACAAGTGATTTTGGTTTAATTCCAACTTACTTGTTGTTTATAGGTTACCAGACTCGTCCCGAGCCTTTCTCACCCCCAAGTCGCTCAGGCAAGTATTCTATCCGTTATACTGTTGTTGTGATGAATACACTTGTATATGCATTATCTTGCGATAGATGCATGTTGGTTATTTAGCAAATTCTTGCGATATATTGTAGCATGTGATATGGTATATATGCATGCCTGTTTCATATTCTTGAAATATATATCTGTTGGTTCAGTTGATAATACCTATGCTAGAGGATAGCGGTATCTTGCATATACCCTTAGTATAGGGACCCAAAGGTGAAAATATTTTCTAAAACCGGGAGTCGAGGATCCCGAGTAATCTTGTATATATGGATATGGATATATATATATATATATATATTTATATATATATATATATGGTTATAGTTTTCCAAACTATTAATCGAATAAGGTTTATTCGATAACTTTAAACTTTATTTTATTTATTGAATATTATTTGAATATTCATTTGAGGATGTATGACTCCTTTATTTTATTTAATGAATATTATTTATAATATTCATTCGAGGTATTATGACTCAGCTTATTTTATTTATTGAATATTATTTGAATATTCATTTGAGGATGTATGACTCCTTTATTTTATTTAATGAATATTATTTATAATATTCATTCGAGGTATTATGACTCAGCTTATTTTATTTATTGAATATTATTTGAATATTCATTTGAGGATCTATGACTCCGATTATTTGCTGAAATATATTCTTTATTTTATTAAAGAATAAGGTGTTAATAATCAAACTTATTTTCGATTATTCAAATAAAGATAATACTTTCATATAAGTATATCTTTGGTTATTTAATACTCGTTTCAAGTATAAATTTTAATACATCTACTTCAATTATTTTTATAAAGACTATTCTTTATGGGAATATTATTTAATTAATAATATTCAGATATTTTCTAATATTCTGGGGACTGATTTACTTCATTAAATCAGCCTTACTCCAAACACTCTTTAAAGTGTTTTCGAGTCTTCAAAATGATTTTTAAAAGTCAGAGCGGATCCCAAAACTCATTTTTATATTTAAGATCTTCCTTTTTAAAGGGGATTTAAATACTCGCTCAAAACCTGGGAAATCCGGCTCTGTGGTGTATTTTATACTCGCAACAAGGTTGCAGATTTGGTAAATGAATTGATTACTTGCCCAACGTTTGGGAAGTAAGCCCCTCTCATTGAGTCGGCATAAGCGACAGGCCGAGGTACGGTCTATTATTGTGTAAGTGGCTCAGTGGGAGTCCATCAAATGCATAGGTGGCTGAGTGGCAGTCCAGCATAGGTCTTAATTATGACCAGGGTGATGACCAGGGGGGAATTCGTCCATCTACTAGTAGAAAAGGTTACTTATTGGTATCTTTGCCTGATCAGCGAGATATCGGGTTTATGCCAAAATTCTTTTCCTTTCCAAAATTCATTGGATGTTTCAAACTCTGTTCATACTTTGCATAACAGAGGTTCCAGGAAATGTTTAAAGGGATATATATATGTGGATATATATATATCGGGACTAAATAAAGTATCTCATAACTTTTTCATTCAATAATATTTCAAAGATTGAATCTATTCAAGTCTTAACTTGTGGTCTCATCTATGGGATGCTTTTCTTAAAACTTATAATACTTTGAACGATGGCAGTTCAAGTAACTTTATATGATATAAGTGTGGTGAAGTATTGGTAGCTTCATTCCTTGTTTTTACTTATATCTAGCAAGTAATTATCTTGCATATGATAGAGATGCTATTAAGTATCCATTTAGATACTTATATTATTGTTATCACTATACATATTATCTTGCGAGCTGTAAGGCTCACTCTTGCTTTATTTCTTCATCACACAACAACAGTTAGGAGAGATGGCCAGACTCCAGCAGACCCAGCGCAAGCGCGTGGGAAGCGTCCCGCGTCTTCCCGCTGATATTGTAGCTGCTATAGCTGCAGAGGTAGATCCATTGTAGTTTAGACCATCTACTTTTGAGAATCCAATTATGTATAATTATAACTTGTGGCAGATAATGGCAATTAACTGTAAATTATCAAGTAATCATTTTGGGTTGTAATAATTTTAAATTGTGGATTCAAAGACTTGTACTTATTTCAATTTCATCTCTGAGACTATAACGAGTTGTGGTGTGTGTTAGTGTGGGGTCACAGCATGAGGGTATTTATTATTAATTAAGTAAAGTGATATTGTGGAAAGAAAGACCGTGACAACCCGGATTCCCGACCCCGGATCTGGGGGTGTTACAGAAATGGTATCAGAGCTAAGCGTTATAAACCTCAGAGATGATGCGACGATATAATAATAAACTCACAAAGATAATAAGAACTCTTGCCAAGTTCATGGTCGGACTACTTAAAGTAGTGCTGACAGTTAAAACCCTTACGGGAACCCTTATAAGTATCATGATAGTAACTTAGCTCGTTTAATGTGTAGGCGCCTGAGATAGAGGACCCAGAGATGTTCGAGCGTGAGCATGATGAGGCATTGCTAGATGTTGAGGATCAGGAGGAGCCTGAGATGGAGGAGGATGAGGAGGACCCCCCAGAGGAGCCTGAGACGGAGGTCATTGCTGTTTCAGATGAGGAGGACCCCTCAGAGGAGTCAGAGACAGAGGTTATTGCTATTCCAGATGAGGAGGACCCGGATGAGGTCCCAGTAGCTGAGGAGCGTGTTGGATCTATGGTAGTGTATGCTGGTATCCCTTTACCCACACTTCCGGTGGTCAGAGCCCCTACCCCTCCACCACTATCTTGGATTCCTGTTGATGACAGCTCAGAGACCCATACTTCCTAGCCTAGGCAGACCGAGGAGGCACCCTCAGCGGCTCCAGATTCACCACCTCTTGACCCTGCCCAGAGGCAGTCTTCGTTAGCTCATGGATATGTTCAGGATGTTTTGAGGACCCGAGTGGCTGTTGCCGAGGCCCGACTGGATGAGGCCAGGAGGGAGTTGGATGCAGAGAGGGCGGGTAGGCGTACCCGAGCTTATGAGACCAGGGCTTCTATACCCCGATCCTTGAGGAGGGAGCTTACGGGGATAGAGCTCACGTCCCGATCGAGACTCAGATCTCTCCAGGGGGACAGGCATGGTAGGATCTCCAGGCGGCAGGCCGACTATATCTTCCGTCGTGCGATGGAAAGGGTTTGGGAGCTGACCCGCTCCGGTGTGTGATTCAGGATTGATGATGGAATAGTCTAGTTGTCTAGTTAGCCGAGGCCTTAGTAAGAGCCAATTTTCCGGGATAGTTGACTTGTATATAGCATCCCTTTTTCTGACTAGACAGATAGACTCTGGTGTATCACTTTTGGGACAGATGACTGTAGCACTGTTGTACTTTTGACCAAATCAAACTATGTATTTCTCGCATTATGTATATATTTGTTTCCTTTCAGTTCAGTTTCATAGTGACGGGATCACTGTTTTATTATTATTATTACTGCACTTCGTATTAGAACTTTCTTAAAATAATAGAATTGCGATATACGTTCTCCCCATTATAAGAGCTGTGCAAGGCACAATGTTGTATATGATTGTGACCTAACGTTGAATTTTCCCAATAATTGTTTTTATTATTATCAGAATTATGCCGCCAAGAAAGATTGGAACTAGGGCGAACCCTGGGTCTGAGGACCAGGGAAGCCATAATCAGGACAATAGAAACCAAGAACACAGTGAAGAGGAAGATGAGGATTATGTGGAACAGGATGACTCCCTGTATGAAGAGGAAGAGGAAACGTATGATGTTGAGGGATTCGAGATAGAGGCTGAAGAAGGAGAAACCGAGGTCGAGCAACCAGTACCAAACCCAGGCATGGATCCCATGGGCCAGTTTATGCAACTCCTAAGACAGAATTTGGAACGTCAACCCAACCCACCCCCTCAAGGAAGTAACAATGCAGTGGCAAACTCTTTCAGGGCTTTTAAGTCCCTTAAGCCCCCTGAGTTCCACGGATCAGCCGACCCAGTCGAGGCAAGGGCATGGTTAAAGGAAATGGAGAAATCTTTTGAGATTTTGAGTATCGATGAGGCACAGAAAACTGTATTTGCTACCTACCTTCTGAAAGGAGAAGCTAACTACTGGTGGGAGGCCAAGAAAAACATGGAGACAGATGCTATTATAACCTGGGAGAGATTTAGTCAGTTGTTTCTGGGAAAGTATTTCCCGAGGTTTATGGAAAACCAGATGGAGCTCAAGTTCTTGGAGCTAAAGCAGAATGATTTGTCTGTAGCAGAGTACGAAGCGAAATTTACTGAATTATCAAGGTTTGTGCCGGAGTTTGTGAGTACTGAGGAAAAGAAAGCTAGGAGGTTTCAGCAGGGACTGAAACCATGGATTCAGAATAGGGTGGCAATCCTTGAGCTTACGGACTATGCCACTCTGGTGCAAAAAGCAACGATTGTAGAAGTTGGAAGTGAGCAGATGCAGAAGGAAAGAGAGAAGAAAGGAATAAAGAGGAAAAGTATGAGCATGGGTGGAGGTTCCGCAGGAAGGAGCTTCCCAACTAGGTTTAATCGAGGAGCAGTGTCCCTGCCAGGAAGGAACACTGGGTTTAAGCGGCCAATGAGTGTGAGTGTGAGCCAGGGCGGCCAGAAGTCAAGAATGTCCTATTCCAACCAGTCTCGACCCCCATTGCCAGCCTGTAACAGATGTGGAAGGAACCACACTGGGGAGTGTAAAGGAAGGCCAGTAACCTGTTTTAAGTGCGGTCGGGAGGGCCACTATTCAACTAGGTGCCCATCATCAACCCCTGCCGTTGTTCCAACCACCAATTGTCATCAGTGTGGACGCCAGGGTCATTGGAAGAAGGATTGCCCAATGAACAAACCAGCAGCTTCGGGAGCAAGCAGGGCTGCTTCTAATAAGCCACCTACTGCGAGGACTTTCAACATGACAGTCCAGGATGCTATGAAAGATTCAGATGTGATAGCAGGTACCCTTTCTCTAAATTCAGTCAGTGCAAATGTTTTATTTGATTCGGGAGCAACTAAATCTTTTATATCAAAGGACTTTGCGCGTAAGTTAAGACTTAAGGCTAAACCCTTGATAGAACCCTTACAAGTAGAAATAGCCAATCATGAAATTATTCCTGTTAACCAGATTCACCCCGCCTGTGAGATAGGCATAGGGGAGCAATCTTTCAGTGTTGATCTGATTCCTTTTAAATTAGGGGAGTTTGATGTGATTTTGGGGATGGACTGGCTATCTAGCAACGATGCTCAGATAGACTGTAAAGGGAAGAAAGTTAAGTTAAATATCCCCGGGAAGAAAGAAGTTATATTTAGAGGAAAGAGGCAGACGCAGAAATTTTTGACCATGGCTCAGGCCAAAAGGATGCTACGAAAAGGAAGTGAGGCCTACCTAGCTTATGTGGTGGACACGCAGAAGGAGGTGCCCAACTTACAAGATATTCCAGTAGTCAACGAATTTGAGGATGTATTCCCCCAAGACCTTCCGGGATTACCACCCGATAGAGTGATTGAATTTGCTATTGAGTTGGCCCCAGGGACAGCGCCAGTTTCAAAAGCACCTTACCGGTTAGCCCCGTTAGAAATGAAGGAATTAGCTATCCAATTGCAGGAACTCTTGGATAAGGGTATGATAAGACCCAGTGTGTCCCCGTGGGGAGCACCAGTTTTATTTGTTAAGAAGAAAGATGGGAGCATGAGGTTGTGCATAGACTATCGAGAGTTGAACAAGCTAACCATAAAGAACAGGTACCCATTACCTAGAATAGACGATCTGTTCGACCAGCTAAAGGATGCTGTTTATTTTTCCAAGATTGACCTGAGAACTGGATATCACCAACTAAAGATTAAACCCGAAGATATTTCCAAGACAGCGTTCCGTACCAGGTATGGGCATTATGAGTTCTTGGTAATGTCCTTTGGATTAACCAACGCCCCAGCAGCTTTCATGGATTTAATGAATAGAGTATTTAAGAAGTACTTGGACAAGTGTGTGATAGTTTTTATCGATGATATTTTGATCTACTCAAGGACTGAGGCAGAACATGCAGAGCATTTGAGGATAGCTCTAGGAATACTCAGAGAGGAGCAGTTATATGCCAAATTCTCGAAGTGTGAATTCTGGCGGAATGAAGTACAGTTTTTAGGACATGTGATCAATAAAGAAGGAGTATTGGTCGACCCCTCCAAGATAGAGGCAGTCTCAAATTGGGAAAGGCCAACCACACCCACAGAGGTAAGGAGTTTCATAGGATTGGCCGGCTACTATCGTAGATTTGTGCAGGACTTTGCGAAGATCGCAGCCCCTTTGACACGACTTACTCGTAAGACAGAGAAGTTTGAATGGACGGAGAAATGCGAGAACAGTTTTCAGGAATTAAAGAAAAGGTTGATAACGGCTCCGGTATTGGCATTGCCGGATGGAAAAGGAGATTTTGTGATATATAGTGACGCATCGCACAAAGGATTAGGATGTGTGCTTATGCAGCACGGTAAAGTCATTGCGTATGCGTCGAGACAACTGAAGGAATACGAGGTTAGATATCCTACTCATGACCTCGAGCTCGCAGCAATAGTATTTGCTTTAAAAATTTGGAGGCACTACTTGTATGGAGAGAAGTGCGAGATTTTCACAGACCATAAGAGCCTCAAGTACATATTTACGCAGAAAGAGCTCAACATGCGCCAGAGGAGATGGCTAGAACTAATCAAGGACTATGATTGTGAGATTCTCTATCATCCAGGGAAAGCCAATGTGGTGGCTGATGCCCTTAGTAGAAAGGAAAGACTCAGAATGATAACGACCTCGGAAGAGTTGATAAGGGATTTTGAGAAAATGGAAATAGAGGTAAAGGTAACCGGAACCGGAACTGAAAAGCTTTTTGAGATCTCAATGCAGCCAGAATTATTGGAAAAGATCAGATTGTGCCAAGAGAAAATAATGAATGAAGACAGAAAGTCAATGACTGGAGAGGAGATCCATACTGAGAAAGATGATAAAGGGATAATGAGGTATTCCTACCGAATTTGGGTTCCGAATGTTCAAGAACTCAAAGATGAGATTTTGGATGAAAGCCATAGTTCAAGGTATTCCATTCACCCGGGAAGTACCAAGATGTATAGGGATTTGAAGGAATATTACTGGTGGCCCAACATGAAGAGGGACGTAGCAGAATGGGTAAACAAGTGTTTGACTTGCCAAAGAGTAAAGACAGAGCACCAGAGACCCAGTGGACTTTTGCGACCCCTGGAGATTCCCGAATGGAAATGGGAACAGATAGCGATGGATTTTGTTGTAGGCTTGCCAAGGACGAAAGCCAACCACGATGCCATTTGGGTAATTATAGACCGATTGACAAAGTCAGCTCATTTCATTCCTATCAATGAGAGATACACAGTCGATAGACTGGTGGACATTTACCTTAAGGAAATAGTGACACGACATGGAGTCCCAGCGTCCATTGTCTCAGACCGAGACCCTAGGTTCAACTCCAGATTTTGGAGGAGCTTTCAGGAATGTGCGGGGACCAAGTTAAATATGAGTACCGCGTACCATCCCCAGACGGATGGACAGAGTGAAAGGACCATCCAGACACTAGAGGATATGTTGAGAGTCTGTGCAATAGACCTTAAAGGAAGTTGGGATGATCACCTGCCGTTGATCGAGTTTTCTTATAACAATAGCTTTCATGCTAGCATCGGGATGCCGCCTTATGAGGCCTTGTACGGAAGAAGGTGTCGATCTCCCTTATACTGGGATGAAGTAGGAGAGCGGAAGATGCTCGGACCCGAAGTGGTCCAAAGGACCAGAGATATAGTGGATCTTATCAGAGGGCGACTTGTAGCAGCCCAAGACAGACAGAAGAAATATGCAGACCTAGCCCGAAAGGACAAGGAATATGAAGTAGGGGACTTAGTACTGTTGAAAGTATCCCCTTGGAAGGGATTAATGAGGTTCGGAAAGAAAGGAAAACTAAGCCCAAGATACATTGGACCTTTTGAGATATTAAGACGGATTGGAAAGTTAGCTTACGAGCTAGCCCTACCCCCTAATTTGCAACAAGTTCATAATGTGTTCCATGTGTCAATGCTAAGGAGGTATCATCGGGATGCCAGGCACATAGTGGAGTACGAGCAGGTGGATATGCAGCCAGATCTAACTTACGTGGAGAAGCCAGTAAGGATTATGGATAAGAAGGAGCAGGTGCTTCGGAACAAAGTGATCAAGCTAGTCAGAGTACTATGGCAGAATCATAATGTGGAAGAATCGACTTGGGAACTAGAGAGCGCAATGCTAGAAAAGTACCCCCAATTGTTTTCTGTTTGATTCCGGGACGGAATCCTTTTAAGGAGGGGAGACTGTAATAACCCCAAAATTTTTCAACTTTTTGTAACCCTTGTGAATAGTGTTTTAGCTGAATGAGAAAACTTTTCACGCCACACTATATAGGGGTTCTGTTATGGATATTCTGGGATTTTATTAGTACTATATGAAGTATATAAGTGTATGTAAATATCGTCAGAACCCAATTCCGAACACTTTGGTTTTTCCCGGAAATCCACAAGATACGGAGAGAATTGAGTATAAGGTAACAGGATAAAAAGGATTTAAATTAAAGGATTATAATAGAGGATCATAAAAAGGAATATAACGTATTGAGAAAGGTTAAGGGAACCTAAGTAATAAGATCCCGGGTATGATCCTTCAAACGATAAACGAGAACGAAAGTTAAGCGAACCGTACAACAGATCAGCGGTCATTAGGCAAACGATTAGGAAGCTAATCAAAGGGTTTAATGGGAGTGATGTCATCCAACCAATAGAAAGGAGACAAGGAAGGGAGGATGACATCATAAGGGTGACATAAGCATGACATGGAAGAAGGGAGGTGTGGTTGATTAAGGACCACACAAATTCAAGGGCAAGGTGGTAATTTGCTAAATCAAAAACAAAACCAAGCCAACCAAGCTAGCAAATCATTTCATCAAGAATCAAAAAAATCAGCCAAGGCATTTGTTCCTCACCTAGCTCTCGGCTTTTCATTTTTTTCAAAGAAAAAAATTTCCAAAATCAAGATCCAAGCATCCTTAATTGGTAAGAAAATTCCCTAACCATCTTTATGCTTAGTTATGGCTATATCATGAGTTTAAGCCATTAATTCTTTCTCTAGCTTCTCCATTTAATCAATGAAGAAGACAATGAATAGTGTTTTCAAGTTTTAACTTGAACTTTTTCTTGTTTTTCTTGAAGATCCAAGCTTTCCTAAGGCTTCTCCAAGCTTCTTAAGGCTTCCTAGCTCAACCCACCACTTCAAGGAAGGTATACCATTTTCAAACCCTAGGTTCATATATATTATAAGGTGATTTTGATGAGTAGGATGTTATTGTAGTTGATGTTATGATTAGAGTTTGAGATTTGGAATGGTAGTGAAATGAAATGGTAAATTGTGGTTTTGATTTAAAGAAACTTAAGAATGATTAAAGTAAAGTTTAAGCATAAGTATGAATGGTTAAATTGAATTGGTTGGGGTTGTTATGATGTGATAAGGATGGATGTTGGTTGTATGTTGGATTTGAGGTTGGTTTGTGGTTGGTTTTGTATGGTTTAAAATTTGGAAATCGCGTAAACATAGCCGTCGTAACGTCCGATTTTCTTTGGACTGTTTTTGTGCATAGCATTAGGACCCGAGAACCCCCTGCTAGATTATGACCACTGCCATGATTAGATAGCTCATGTTACGAGCTTCGTTTTGATATGTAGTTCGTTCGATTCCGATGCACGGTTTAGGAGAAACGACCGTTTCAAGTAACGGCGTTTCGTGATCGGAACTTTTTCCCTCGCCTTACTTTGAAACATAGGTTAAAGACCAAAAAGGGTTAATTAATGTATGAAACATTTATGGTAAGTGTGTTAGGCAGTTGGTAAGACATTCGCGAAGGAATCGCTTTAAAACTCGTAAAGGTTAAATTATTAAAAATGGTGGAGCCGAGGGTACCCGAGTGACTTAAGCGAATCGGTGAGCGCAAAACAAGCGTTAGAGTCTAAGTTAGTTAAAGTATAGATTTACAAGTGATTTTGGTTTAATTCCAACTTACTTGTTGTTTATAGGTTACCAGACTCGTCCCGAGCCTTTCTCACCCCCAAGTCGCTCAGGCAAGTATTCTATCTGTTATACTGTTGTTGTGATGAATACACTTGTATATGCATTATCTTGCGATAGATGCATGTTGGTTATTTAGCAAATTCTTGCGATATATTGTAGCATGTGATATGGTATATATGCATGCCTGTTTCATATTCTTGAAATATATATCTGTTGGTTCAGTTGATAATACCTATGCTAGAGGATAGCGGTATCTTGCATATACCCTTAGTATAGGGACCCAAAGGTGAAAATATTTTCTAAAACCGGGAGTCGAGGATCCCGAGTAATCTTGTATATATGGATATGGATATATATATATATATATATATATATATTTATATATATATATATGGTTATAGTTTTCCAAACTATTAATCGAATAAGGTTTATTCGATAACTTTAAACTTTATTTTATTTATTGAATATTATTTGAATATTCATTTGAGGATGTATGACTCCTTTATTTTATTTAATGAATATTATTTATAATATTCATTCGAGGTATTATGACTCAGCTTATTTTATTTATTGAATATTATTTGAATATTCATTTGAGGATGTATGACTCCTTTATTTTATTTAATGAATATTATTTATAATATTCATTCGAGGTATTATGACTCAGCTTATTTTATTTATTGAATATTATTTGAATATTTATTTGAGGATCTATGACTCCGATTATTTGCTGAAATATATTCTTTATTTTATTAAAGAATAAGGTGTTAATAATCAAACTTATTTTCGATTATTCAAATAAAGATAATACTTTCATATAAGTATATCTTTGGTTATTTAATACTCGTTTCAAGTATAAATTTTAATACATCTACTTCAATTATTTTTATAAAGACTATTCTTTATGGGAATATTATTTAATTAATAATATTCAGATATTTTCTAATATTCTGGGGACTGATTTACTTCATTAAATCAGCCTTACTCCAAACACTCTTTAAAGTGTTTTCGAGTCTTCAAAATGATTTTTAAAAGTCAGAGCGGATCCCAAAACTCATTTTTATATTTAAGATCTTCCTTTTTAAAGGGGATTTAAATACTCGCTCAAAACCTGGGAAATCCGGCTCTGTGGTGTATTTTATACTCGCAACAAGGTTGCAGATTTGGTAAATGAATTGATTACTTGCCCAACGTTCGGGAAGTAAGCCCCTCTCATTGAGTCGGCATAAGCGACAGGCCGAGGTACGGTCTATTATTGTGTAAGTGGCTCAGTGGGAGTCCATCAAATGCATAGGTGGCTGAGTGGCAGTCCAGCATAGGTCTTAATTATGACCAGGGTGATGACCAGGGGGGAATTCGTCCATCTACTAGTAGAAAAGGTTACTTATTGGTATCTTTGCCTGATCAGCGAGATATCGGGTTTATGCCAAAATTCTTTTCCTTTCCAAAATTCATTGGATGTTTCAAACTCTGTTCATACTTTGCATAACAGAGGTTCCAGGAAATGTTTAAAGGGATATATATATATGTGGATATATATATATCGGGACTAAATAAAGTATCTCATAACTTTTTCATTCAATAATATTTCAAAGATTGAATTTATTCAAGTCTTAACTTGTGGTCTCATCTATGGGATGCTTTTCTTAAAACTTATAATACTTTGAACGATGGCAGTTCAAGTAACTTTATATGATATAAGTGTGGTGAAGTATTGGTAGCTTCATTCCTTGTTTTTACTTATATCTAGCAAGTAATTATCTTGCATATGATAGAGATGCTATTAAGTATCCATTTAGATACTTATATTATTGTTATCACTATACATATTATCTTGCGAGCTGTAAGGCTCACTCTTGCTTTATTTCTTCATCACACAACAACAGTTAGGAGAGATGGCCAGACTCCAGCAGACCCAGCGCAAGCGCGTGGGAAGCGTCCCGCGTCTTCCCGCTGATATTGTAGCTGCTATAGCTGCAGAGGTAGATCCATTGTAGTTTAGACCATCTACTTTTGAGAATCCAATTATGTATAATTATAACTTGTGGCAGATAATGGCAATTAACTGTAAATTATCAAGTAATCATTTTGGGTTGTAATAATTTTAAATTGTGGATTCAAAGACTTGTACTTATTTCAATTTCATCTCTGAGACTATAACGAGTTGTGGTGTGTGTTAGTGTGGGGTCACAGCATGAGGGTATTTATTATTAATTAAGTAAAGTGATATTGTGGAAAGAAAGACCGTGACAACCCGGATTCCCGACCCCGGATCTGGGGGTGTTACAGTAGACATGTCATTGAAAGCATCATTGCACTCTTCTTTAGTAAGCTGTGTTAAATCAGTAGTGATTACCTGATTGCTTGATGAACTAACTTCGTTTTCTTCAGAATCAGCCATGAGAGCAAGGTTGACATAATCCACATCTTCATCCTCTTCATCTCCATCAGCTGCCCAGTCCTTTTCTTGAGTAATGAAAGCCCTTTCCTTCTGTTTAAGCAGATCAAAATATTTCTTTTTGTAATCTACTTGTTCAAATTTCTTCTTTTCAGAGGTTGGCTTTCTGCACTCACCTGCAAAGTGTCCACTTATACCACAATTAAAACACTTGAACTTGGATTTGTCCACCATGTTCTTATAGGGTTTAGTGGCTCTAGTGTTTTTCCTGAACTTCATCTTTGCAAATCTCCTGGACAGAAATGCAAGATGCTCATCAATACCATCAGGGTCATCTTGACTGGAGTTGTCTTCATTTTCAGCAACTTGCCCTTTACCCTTGTCTGATTCTGGATTTCTTACACCATCTTTGGAGCTTGATGTAGATCTCACAGTTTCTTTTCTGAATTCTTTCTCATTTTCAGCTACCAATGCAACTGAACCTCCTTTCTTTCTCCCTCTCTCCAATACCTCATCCTGTTCCAACTCTAGTTCATAAGTCTTCAAGATTCCATATAATCTTTCAAGAGTGAAGTCCTTATAATCCTGAGAGTTTCTTAAGGAAACAGTCATGGGTTTCCATTCCTTTGGTAAGGATCTCAAAAATTTAAGATTTGAATCCTTCACCTGGTACACTCTACCATACAGCTTCAGTCCATTCAACAGCTTTTGGAACCTATTGAATGTTTCATTTAAAGATTCATTTTCTTCAAAATGAAAGTATTCATACTGTTGAATGAGAAGCTGCATTTTGTTTTCTTTCACTTGTTCTGTACCTTCACACAGTAGTTGAACTGTGTCCCAAACCTCTTTGGCAGTTGTGCAATTTATCACATTATCAAACATATCCATGTTAAGACCATTAAACAAAATGTTCATAGCCTTCTTATCCTTGTGGACTTCTTCTGTGTCTTCCATTGTCCATTCTGCTCTAGGTTTTGGAATGGATTGACCAACAGCAACTGTGGCTGTAGCAACTGTTGCTACTTTGTGGGGAATGTGAGGACCATTCTCAATGCAGTTTACATAACCTTCATCTTGGGAGAGTAGATGAAGGTGCATTTTCACCTTCCAATGGTGATAACTGTCTTTGTCAAGAACTGGGATCTTTACTCCAATATCCTTCTTACTCATCTTTGTTAGATTCCAAGATCTTTAAACTCTTTGTATGTCAAGAGCCTGCTCTGATACCAATTGTTATTCCTAGAGGACTAACAATGAGATTTACAGAAGGGGGGTTGAATGTAAATCTCAAAACTTTTTCAGTTTTTGAGAAGTTTATTTAAAGCAGTGTGTTCTAGATGAACAAGTGTATGAATTGCTTTGAGCTAATGCAGACAGATATATATTCAAACACAAAATGTAAGGAACACAACAAACTTTAAAAACTTTTCTGGTGGATTTGTTGTTCCACCAGAGATGGTATATTAGAAAATCTGTGTTCAACAATGTTGATCACAGCTGCATCCTAGTACAAACTAGATGAATTTTCTCTCAATGTTTTTCTAAACAGCTCTGGAAAATCCTCTCTAATTACTAGCTTCTACTTGGTTTATATATTCCCAAGTGTACAAGTGAAGAACAATATAAAATACAGTAAGATCTTCACTTGCTTCTTTTCCTGTTCACTCCAGTACTTTGTTGACTATTGCATCTTTGTACCAGAGAAGAACGGCTGCTTTTTCTGTTATTCCTGAAATTCGGCTACCACATCTCAGTTGTCTCTATCAACCCATGTGCCTCTGTCTGTAGGTACAACTACCTCTTATCAACGGCTAATCATCAGAACATCCGTTGAAGCTTTCATCCGTTGATGCACTCATCCGTTGAAGGATGTTATCCGTTGATGACTTTATCCGTTGAAGCTTTAGAGACATCCGTTGAAGCTTAGCTTCTCATCCGTTGAAGGTCTTTAAGTCATCCGTTGATACCACTTCATTTATACAAAATTACAAGGCATGAAGTATTTATAATTGGCCTTCCTATCTGCATATCATCTAGTAGTCAACATGACTCATAGTTTCTCTCAACTTCTAAGAATTACATTTTAAATACAGAGACTGAAATATGCTACAATACTAGACTTATTTCTAAGTAAAGCTACACCATCAACGGATAGCCAAAGTGGTCTTATCCGTTGAGGCTACAGACACTAAATTTCTACTTAAGTGTTTTGTTAAACATATCATCAAACTAATGCACATATATTCCTAACAAATATAATATCCAATTCTAAATCATAATCCATTGTTCACTTGATATCATAATCATGTTCACTTGATGATCATTATTCTCAGTTTTGTCATTGTGACTTGCTGAGCTAGTTAGCTCATTTGTGCGATATTGTTTCTGTTCTTTTCCAGTTAAGAAGGAACCAGTTGGTACCGCGGATCCCCAGTCTAGCGCGAGAGCTAGGGGTTCCGGTTGATTGAGCTGAGCTAGTAGGCTTCTTTTGGGATAATTGAAGTTTGTAAAAGTTTGTAATAATGTTTAATACTCAGTTTTGAGTTTGGAATAGTTAGGATTTGAACGGTATGTAATATAAGTAGATGTGTGGCTTGTGTGCATACTTTAACCTGTTGCGATCCGTGGTAGTTGGTAAGTAGGGTCACTACATATTATGATTATCTTTATTATTGTTATAAGCAGGTTATAAATAAGGCGTGTGAGTGGACCCCGAACTTCTGACCCGGGTTTGGAGGGCGGCACACCATTCCGGGTGGGAAACTTCATAACTGAATGGTAGGAAGAAGGGACTGCCTTGAAGGCATGTTTCCCTGTTCTCCCCATAATAGCATTATAAGTTGAACTAGCCTTTACTACCACAAAGTCCAACATCTGTGTTGCTTGCCTTGGTTCCTGTCCTATGGTTGTTAGCAACTTTATTATCCCTTCCACGGGGTACTCCACTCCCGCAAATCCATATATCGGCATGTCGGTTGGGGTCAATTGGGAGTCATTATATCCCATCCTTAAAAAGGTGTCATGGAGAAAGATATCCACCAAAGCACCATTATCCACAAGGACCCTCTTTACCGGGCTGTTCACTATTATTAGGGTTATGACCAATGGGTCGTCATGGGGAAATTTCACACCCTCTAGATCAGAATCATCGAAAGCCATTATTATTCCTGTCCTGGACCTCTTCGGGGCTTCTCCAACAATATGCATAACTTCTTAGGTATACGCTTTCCTGGAGTTCTTGGATAATCCAGCAGCGGTTGGTCCTCCAAAAATTGCGTTTATCACAGGCCCTCGGGGTCGCGGTCCTCCGAAGATTGCATTTATCAGCGGTCCCCTAGCTTGGGGATTATGCCCTTGATCATCTTGATCTCTTCTTCGATCATCAAAGTTCTTTCTCACATTATTGCTCCTATCTCCTCCATCTCCAGTGTATTTGTTCAATCTTCATTTTCTAATGAGGAATTCAATTTCATCTTTCAATTGTCTACACTTATCGGTGTCATGGCCAACATCTTTGTGAAATCTACAATACTTTCTCTTATCTAGCTTGGTAGGATCTTCCTTCAAGGGCTTAGGCCAACGAATATCCCAATCTTTCTCGATTTCCATCAAAATCTGGCTTCTTGGAGCATTCAGCTTAGCATACTCAGTGAACTTTTGTCCAGTCCTCCCTTCTTTGGGGTTGAGTCATTGTTTTGCTCAGTTCTAGGATACTTGTCCTTTGTAATATATTCCAGATCGGTTTTCCGTTTCTTGCCTCTAGCAGCCTCGTTACTTACTACTGTCTTCCTCATGCTCTCTTCCACCTTGATGTACTTCCCGGCTCTGTCTTGGAGCTATAACATGCTTTCAGGGGGGCGCTTGGCCAAGGACATTTTGAAAAACTCATCCCTAGTTCCCTGTTGCAGTGCTATCATGGCTACCTTGTCATCAAGGTCCGGTAATTTAAAGCTTCCTTTGTAAAATGATTCAGGTAGTCTCTCAAGGATTCCTTCCCTCCCTGCACAATGCTCATGAGGGATGCTGAACTTTTCTCATACACTCTCCCGCTGATGAACTGCTTAATAAAAGCCTGACTTAATTCTCTGAAGGACCCAATAGAGTTTGGGGATAAACGACTATACCATCTTTGAGTCATACCCGACAGGGTTTGAGGAAAGGCCCGACACTTAATATCGTCATTTATGGGCTGCAACAACAGTGCATTGGAGAAGGTTCTGACGTGATTAGCTGGATCTCCCGCTCCATCATAAGCTTTGATAGTGGGCATCTTGAACTTCCTTGAGATATGGGCATTTATTATCTCTTCAGTGAATGGTGGAGTGGGATCATCAGGATCTCCAAGGGGAAGAAGAGTGCTTGGATCAGCTCTCGGGGCTACTGCCCTTCTTTGTGGTGGACCATCCAGGTCTATGATTGGAGGAGGATTTCTCCCCTAGGCGGTAGTGGGAGTCTGAGAGCCTGGTGTGCCTCCAAGTCGCGCTTTAGCCTCTGAATTTCTGCCTCGTGCACCTTAATTCTCTCCTGCACCTCTTGGGGATTCACCCTTCGGGTACTCCTAGGGCGTTGGCTGCCATCATCCATAGGTTCTTTGCCAGTATGTCTTCTTCTTGGGGCCACTTCATCATCTGAAGGTTCGGAATCTCTCTCAGTATAAGGACCAGAAAATTCCTGATCCTCCGGGATAGGATCCAAACCTTGAATGTAAGGGGGTTTTTGCCTCCGTGCTTTACTCCATCCAGCATGCCCACTTCCTCTGACCTCGGGGTAAAGAAGCATCCCATTAGGAGGGTTAGTAGTCACAATAGTTGAATACTCATACCCAATGGGTTGAGAATTCAAAGGTGCGTGCAACTGCTGAAGTTGAGAATTCGTCCCTTGAATAGCTGAGGGAATTGTCCCTTGAGGTTGAGGTTCAATTGCCCCTACCTGGGCTCCTCCTTGGGTGATGGCATAGGTTGAATACGGAGGTATCTCCATTGTTGACAAAATCGCTTGGGTTGTTGCAGCTGGTGTACTTCCATGGGTACTGTTGCCACTCCGTGTTCTTGCCATGGTTATTGTTGTGCTTTCCCACAGACGGCGCCAAATGTTATGGATACAAATCTAGAGTATATTAATTGCTATGTTTATTACTAAGGTACGGGAGCTCAAGGCCTTTAATGGCTGTTCTCGTATTTCGTGACTTAACTCTGCCTTTACGAGATGCCTACGTATCTCTGTGAATTAGTGAATCAAGCCAAAAATATAGTTCTGATTGGTGGGGGTGAGATCCCTTATATAGATGTTGGGAGTCCTTGAATTGGACTTGGGATAGGAGACTTGGTGGACAAGTCTTGGAATTAGAATGGACTTTGGAGTCCTAGGAAGTAGGAAGCTGATTCCTTATCCCATGAGGTTCCTTGGAGGCCAATCTACAAGGATTTATATCCCCACCAGGACTCATCTTAATATCTATTTTTTCCCTCATTAATTAATTACGAAATTAATTGATATTCCGGGTTTTGGGCCTTCTTTGTTCCATCAGGCCTGATCTGGTCCATCAGGCCTGATCAATGTGTTAACCTTTTTGGTCTGAATGTCATACATCTTCTTATTGGGCCTTATAGCCCAATTCAAGTGTAATTAATGCAATATTAATTACATAATCATGATTTATTTACTCCCTATCAACTATAATCAACTAAACAAGTAGTCTCATCAAACACAAAATTGTCATCAATTGCTAAATAAGAATCATGGATTGTTGGAAAATTGACACAAGGAGGAACTTGAAGACAACCATCATGCATCATAAGTTAAACTTTCATAATAAAACTATTCCTTTTAGCATTCTCCTCGTACCAACCTATTGATTCTACTTCACATGGAATATCACCTTTATTAGCAATCTCAAAATTTGAGTCATCAAAGTGTTTAAAAAGTCCCAAAGAAAGTAAAGAAGGATTAGAATGACTCAAACTCTTATCAACACCATTGCATACATATGAATCATCACGGTATTCATTATCAAAAGAATATGAAAAATATGTACTATGAGGGTATGGAGCATAATATGAGTTGTAAAAATCGAACGAGTTCACCTGATACGCATTAAAATTCTGAAAAGAATTGAAATTTTCATATCGTTCTTGATTGTTAATAAAGTCTTGAGCGTTATGCCAGCCAAAATTGTTGTGCATGTTGTCTCCCAAACTCAAAACTGTACGCTGTCTACCTCAAAGAAACCTGTAGACACACCAAAGAAAAACAAAAAAGGAAAAAAAACTATATACAAAGATAAAATCCAAACTATAAGAAACAATTAACTCAAAATCAATATTGCTGCCTTCCTCGGCAGCGACGCCAATTTATTGTTGTGTATTTTTAGAGTATCGTTCACAGGGAAGGACTGATATAAACAATAATTTCAAGTCTTTTATTTCTTATAGTTCAGAAGTATGGGGAAAAATTTGTGGATGTGTGTAATTAACAACTAATTAATCTAATAAATAAATAAAACTATATAAATACCATGAGAGAAAACAATCCAAGAATCAGGGTTCTTCAATGGCTATCATGAATGTCTAATTTGTATCTCTTATTTTGTAAAAGACAATCCTTCTAATATTTATAAAATCCTCTCCCAAGGTAGATTATAGTGCCTATAATTATCCCTTGAACGCCACTCCCTTGGTCATACAAAGTATAATTATAAGTTGTTAAGAACCAAGGATTTTTAGTCTCACAATTTGTAGATTAATCTCCCGATCTAATACTTAAATTATGTCTATCATATCATGTACTAGAATTGCAACTCCTCTCCCGATTCGTTATAACTCCTAAAATTTCAATTAAAAGTTAGCTACTCCTCTAATGGTATAAAGCGCTCAATGACAAATTAACAATAATAAGAAAATCACAATATAATCAAACCAACATATTAATCCAATTGAATACTACCCAACTCTTGGAAAAGGAATTAGCTACTCATGATAAGATAAACAAAATATTTATTAAGAATGCAGACCATGAGTTTAAGAATTGATGCATAAAGAATACAAATTTAAAGTTCCTTTGGAATCTGGATGAATCCCTTCACTCCTTCCAATCTCCCCCTCAAGATGCTTCTCTCCCTTCTCTCAAGTACGGCTATCTATCGTCCTCTCTTATTAAAACCCTAATACCTATGTTTATATATACTTGGATGGGCTTTTAAAAATCATATAAGGTAACTAAAAGAGAATTCAAAACAAGTTGGGAAAACTATTTGATTACAATTTTCGTCAGGTTCAGGCCCTGAACCTCAATATCAGGGAGGTCCTGAGCTTTATCGAATTTTTGCCACTGCTATGCTCAGGCCCTGAGCCTCCAAGCTCAGGTCCTGAGGTATATGTTTTTTTCCCACTGATTTTTTTAGGCCCTGAGCCTCCCTGCTCAGGTCCTGAACTCCTCTAAATTCTTCTTTTATCATATACTTTTCTCTTTTGCACCTCGTTCTTCCATAATATTCTATAAACATAGAAAATTAAGACTTAACATCCATCCAAGTTAAATAACAACTAGTACTTGTTATTTAGGACTAAAGTATCATAAAAAAGGTTAAAAGAAGAATAACATGGCATAAAATATCTATAAATTGGTCATGTATCATGTTGTATTCAATATCTAACAAAATACTTGTTTGCTCATATTATATTCGGAACTCCCCTTCTCCATTCTTTACTTTATGTTTTCTAATTTCTAAATAATTTATATATTTTTAGGTCTCATACAACCAAAGTATGTTCCCGTTTGAGTGATCAGCATCTAGTATGCCATTTGAAGACCTTTAATGTCCATTTGAGTTTTGTTATTTATGTGTTTTTCTCAGACCTTGTTTAGTATATGTGGAAGGGTAAATTGTTATCAAAGTTTTATTGCTACTTTATTGACTTGTAAAATTCTTATTATGTATACCATAACACCAATGTTTCTTTTATGTATCAAAGATTCAAAGGTTTTCTGGCAAGAAAATTATGTATTGCTTGTTCTCTGTTAAAGCTTACAATACTCTCAAGGCATGAGTACACCACGGACAAAGGTGGTTGCCTGTTCAGTTCCAGTTCCCGTAGAGTAATGACCAAAATAACTTTCTTTTCAATCTATTTTTTAGTAAACAAGATCAAAATTATTTTTTATATTAGATAAGAGAATAATTTTAATTATTAAAATATATCTATTTATCTTTGAAACAAAATCGAATTGTAACAACTACAAAAAAAATAAGTATATAAATATATCATATTCAGTTTCAAATTAAAATCTGAACTATTTCAGGTTTGAAAGATAGCCTTGTTTCGTAATGTTACAGAATGTTCTATGTAAAAGATAACCCCACCAAGAGATGCACAAAAATCCGAATCCGAAAAACCCATCCCACTTGATACGAAAAAATTCTAATTAAACTAATTTAAGGTATAACATGAAGACATTGTTTTAATTTTTTAGGTCATACACACTGTAGAAGGGGCTTGAATACAGTGTCTAGCACAATCAAATTGAATTAAGAACACAAGTATGAAACACAGAATAATCTTATTAATAAAACAGTATTACAATGGAACCGTCCTCTCTCAGTGATGAACAAATATCACGAGAGCTGCTAGGGTTACAATAAATAATATTCTTGATTAAGATAACATATATAGTGTAAACCCTATGCGGTGTTTATATAGACACACAGTTACAAGATAATCTTCTAATTGATATCGAATATGATTCTGCATCCTAAAATATATCAACTAGTTATCTTTTCTTCCAAGTATTCTATTCTTCATAGAATTCTTCTTCACACATATCTCTTCTTGTTTTAGTCTCGATCTTCTTTCCTTTCAATCTGCCACCTTTCTTATCTGAACATCTTCTTAAGTCCTGATATTATCTCCTGATAAATATCTTCTGATAACTTAAGTTCTGATAACTTAAGTTCGGATATCTTAAGTCCTGACTTCAGTATAAGTACTGATTTCCAGTTAAGTACTGATTTGTCCTGTTAAGTAAGATCTGAAAACTAAACACAAATCATATTAGACATGACATCACAAATATATCTAACAATCTCCCCCAACTTGTAAATTAACATAATATACAAGTTCAATAGATATTTGATGATGTCAAAAACATTAAGTACAAATGCATGAGAATTTGACTAGATAACTACAACTTACAGTCCTTGTAGCTTTACCATCCCCAAAGTCTGATATCAGCTTCAGTCTGTATATCCTTCAGAATTTAAGCAGTTGTAGATCTTTGACTTGGCTTCAATTTCTGATCTCTTTGATATCAGGAGTTGTTCTGAGATACTTCTTCAACAGACTTCTCTCAGCATATTCAAGTTCATTGACCATCCTCCTTTTAACATTTTTTAGTTTAATTGTATCTTCACCAGTTTGAAAGATAGCAGCCCTGAGATAATTTATTTTAGCTTTTCTTATATCCTGATCTAGTCTGATGATATAGGCTTTATCAGACTCTAGATTGAATTCAAGTCCCTTAATACCAGAAAATGTAGTGATGATTTTAGCAGTATTAGGCTTCATTTCAACAATATCTCCACTGTGAGATCTGTACTTAGGATAGTATGGGTTGTCAGACTTTACAGAGTAAAGCCTCTTCTGTCTTTTAATATTTGATTTTAAATTACCTGCAACACCATCTGTTGATCTATTTTTCACTTGAAGTAAAAATAGAACATATTCCAGTTCTTCAAAATACTTCAATGGAATAACATTCTCCCTGATATGGAATACCCTCCCATCTGTCATAAAGTATAACATGATATCTTCTTTCAAAACATAGTGGTAAACCATTTGTACAGACTCCAATTGATTCAATATTTCAGGAGTTGCTCCTACACGTGGTTCACTTAAGGAAGTTGGATCATTGGTAGTATTGTTTACTCTCTTCTCTTTAGAACTACCCAATCCTGATTTGTCTCTTGCTTCCTTTCCTTGAACAACTCTTGCTTCAAAACCACTTGATGTAGTCTTCAAAGGTTGAGTCTGTTGAGCTTTTGTGAATCCTGGTAGTAGCATCTTTGAATGTTTAACATGAGCAATGTCAGAGGTTTCCTTTTCTTTATCTTCTGATATCAAGCCAACTTGAGCTATGTCAAAGGTTGCTTGCTTCACTGTAATATCAGAATTTACTAAGTCCTGATCTTGAACAACATGAGCTCTGTCAGAGGTTGTTTAAATATTCTTTTTCTTTGAAATCAGACTAGCATCTTCATCAGATTTTGTTTCCAGATCCATGATTAGCATATATACCTTTACAGATTCATCATTTTTTGCTTTTCCCATGGATCTAGGATCTACCTCCACTTGTGATTTGGCTTTGGTTGCCTCAGAATTTGACTTTTCTTTTATCACAATGCCCTTAGGCTTAGGTGGCTTCTTTTCCATGATTTGAGATTTAGACTTTGACTTGACATTTTATGCTTGAAGTCTGGCTTCTTCTTCCTTCAGACTTTCAATATCCATGCCTGGATTGTCCTTTAGGAATAGTCTTTTGGAAATCTCTTCATCAAGTTCCAGAGTTTGATCACTAGAACTTATTCTTTTACCAGTATCAGAACTTATTCTTCTCCCAACATCAGAACTTGTTCTTTGACTTGTAGTTCCAGCTTTGCTTGATGAAAAACCTTTGCCTTGACCATGACCTCTACCCCTTTCAGAGTTTCCCTGGTCATCATTTCCATCATCCTTACCCTTAAGTACTTGACTAGATTTGCATTTGGACTTAATCACTTTCTCCCCCTTTTTGGCATCAGCAGGTAGAAGAAGAGAGACAATCAATTTCACTGAGGATTGGATCTCATTGAGTTGAGTTTGCTGAGAAGCTTGATTCTTTAGAATTTCAGAAAACTAATCTTGTTGCTTCTCCTGAGTCTTTTCAATATACCCAATTCGGTCAAAGGCTGGCTTAAAAAACCTGTTCTTTTCCAATTTTACATTCATATTTTGCTGGATCAGTGATTCTTGAATTTTGTTCACCTTGTCATGAGTTATTAAGTGTTGACCTTGAAGGTGCCTAGTACTCAATGCAGTAACTCTCAACTGTGCCTTGAAATAATCATTTATCAGCATTTCATCAGCTTTGGCCAGGTGCTCAGCAATAATTTTTTCAGTAGGAACAATATTAACTTTGTTCCACTCATTAGTCCACTCCTTTCCTCTAGGAATTTCACTCCAAGGTACTGGTGCATCCTCTCTAACAAACTTCTTGATTAGATCAGCTTTGTATGGAGCTTGTTAAGGTGCATGTCCAGATGGACCAGTTCCATCAGCATCTATATTTGTAGCAGCTTCACCAGTAATTGCAGCATTGTTAGCATCAGAACTTACAGAGCCTGCAGTATCAGCGTCCTCTGATAGAATAACAGTATGTGAGGCTATTGAGGTTTCAACATCATCCTCTAAATTCTGATATGCAACTAAGTTCTGATCAACATCCAAATTTTGATGCCCACCTATAATCTGATCTTCATGATCTAGATTCAGAACTGGTGTTGTTGGAATAACTGCATTAAAATCAGCATCCAAAATTGGTGTTATTGGTGGAGTGAGTTGAGTTGGTGGAGCTTCCAAGTATAGAACCTTGGGCATAACCAAGTTATGTATGTCTATTTCATCACTTGTACCTGGATCTTCAACATGTACTGGATCATTAATAGGAGACATAGGAGGTGTAGAACATTTTTCTGGAATATCTTCTTATTCTTGAATAGGAGACTTGTGAGCTAATTCAGTAGTAGGAAGTAATTCAATTACTATAGGTTTTTTTGGGATCAGAGATTCCTGACCCCCTTCCTTAGCTGTTGCTTCCAGAACTTCTTCAGAGTGTGTTTATTCACTTACAGCCCTCCTGGCTCTTTGCTTTTTAAGTCTCTTTGCTGAAGTAGAGACTTTGAGAGCTTCATCATCAGAATTTAGCTTTCTAAGCCTTTTGAGGGGCCTAGAACTCCTAGTTTTAGTATCTTTATGAGAAGAGATCTTCTCAGCTTCTACAACAACAGGTTCTGATAGTGGAACCTGTTCCTCAGTGTCTGACTCATCTCTCAGAATAATTCTCCTTCTCTCCTGCTGAGACTGAGGCACAGTCTATGTCCTCTTTGGTTTTGAAGATGAAGGCTTCACTGGATGTGCTGAAGGTTGAGGTTGAGATGACTGTGTTGGTTTGTAATATGTCCTGATGGAGGGTTGAATTGGTTGAGGTTGAGAAGTTTGAGGTATTTGTGTAGTTGTGGTAGGTGCGGATGGAGATTGGGTTGGTTTTGATGAGTTGATGGGTTGGACATCAGGATAGACAGATGTATATGCTTGTGGATCAGCATTTACCAAGATCTGTTTTACCGACTGAGGAATCTGTAAGGGTCTCAACACTTGTTTCTTATTGTTAGCATTTAACAAATCATTAAAAGCCCTCTTTGCAAGCTTAAAGGGTGGAACTAAATCACTGGCTAGTGGGGGCTCATCAGCACAACAAAAAGTCTATATAAGCTGACAGAATCTAGCAAAGTATACTACATTCCTATCCTCTATCATCCTATCCCCTATGAAACCTAGCACAACACTTGCAAAATCAAAATGAGTTTGATGGATAAGAGCATACCCGATTTGCTGACTCATGATGGGAATAACATCAAAGTTGGAGCATTTATTGGCGAACGCCTTGGTGATACAATCATAGAAAAAGCTCCATTCATTTCTGATATTTGATCTTTTCAGTTGACCCAGCTTTCCCAAACTTTTCTCATAGCCCAGACTGGCAATAAGCTACTGTAAAATAGGATCCTCCACAGTTGAGAATGTACGACCTTCAGGTAAGTGGAGAGCTTTACGAACTGCTCCTGGAGTAACCACATGCTCGACATCTCCTGATGTGAAAATTATGCTTGGTGAACCAGCAGCACCACCATTATCAAAAAGTCCAGTTCGCCAAAATGTCAGCACTTGTTTGCTTGAAATAGTTTGAGGTTAGGTCAAAGCGTACCCAATCTCACTATTAGCTAAGAAATCTTGCACAAAGTGCAGATCTGATGGAGTTTCAGCCTTGTTCAGGATTGCAGCATAGTTATTTGGTACAAACTTGGCTCAATCAACAATTAAATCCTTGGGCGCCATCAGAAATAATTGAGAAATTAGTTTTCCTGAAAGGTGTTTGATGATATGTCTGTATAGAAAACTGTGGTGCCCTCCAAACCCGGGTCAAAAGTTTGGGGTCCACACACATATACCTTATTTATAACCTGCTTATAACAATAATAAAGATAATAATAATAATATGCAGTGACCCTACTTACCAGCTACCACGGACCGCAACAGGTTAAAGTATGCACACAATCCAGACATACCTACTTATATTACAAACGTTCAAATCCCAACTATCCAAACTCCGAACTGAGTATTAAACATTATTACAAACTTTTACAAACTTAAATTACTCCAAAAGGTGCCTACTAGCATAACTCGATCAACCTGAACCCCTAGCTCTCGCGCTGGACTGGGGATCCTCGGTACCAACTGGTTCCTTCTTAACCGGAAAAGAACATAAACAAAATTGCACAAATGAGCTAATTAGCTCAGTAAGTCACAATGACAAAACTGAGAATAATGATTATCAGGTGAAAATGGTTATGATATCAAGTGAACAATGGATTATGATTTAGAATTGGATATTATATTTTCATTTTAAAAACCAAGGTTAGGTTGCTGATCAGTCACGCACTAACCCCGAGCAAAGCACACAACACTGCTCTAACTACTGGATCCAAGGCACACATTGGCCTAACTTGACCATTATATGGTCTGACCATGAATCTGGTCCACAATTTTATAAAAACAATCCAATTCTAACATAATAACAAAATAAACAGTAATAAGCAATAAACAAAATCATTAACAACATTGGACGTTCAATAATGAAATGGTTTCAATCTTCATAAGGATCAATATGGCAATTTCAAAGCTTGGTTATTAGGTAATGGAAGAATTGGATAGCAAAGGAATTCAGGGTTTCAAGGATTTGGTATTTTAAAGCATAAGGTATAATGGTTTGAATATGTAAGTAATCCGGTTCAGTGCCTGGTATTTAGTTTGTATGTATTTGTGGAGTAGTATCGTATATCTGTGGTTCGTATTTGGGTGTACAACAATTTACGGTTTAGAAAGAATAAGGTTTACGGCTCAAGATCAATAACTGGAATCAGGGTTTAGGGTTTAGTATTTCAAAGCACTTGCAGTATAAAACAGGACTATCAACTACAGTAAATCTCGAGAAAGTTTAGAACACTTGCCTGGTATTAGCTTGCTATACTTCTCTAACTTTCAATCACAACCGTCCACTCCTCGACTATCTGTTTCCCTTTCCTACGCCTTGCCTCTTCTGCTCACATATAATAAGTATCTATCAATATTCAACTCATATGATTCTATTCGACATATACTTCTATCTACCCTTCGTTTTACCCAAATCCGATTAACGGATTGAAAGTTACGCTAATAACAAGTAAACATCCAACATATAGACCGACATTCAACCACCGAGTCACATATAGCACATAACACGTCAAACAGTCAATGATATATCATTTATAAAGAAGCCTCGGGTTATAAACAGGCTTTCAGGTATTTAAAATGATTTTTAAAACATTTTTCGGAATTAAAACGGGTTGTTGGATCAATTTTAAAATAATAAACAGGGTTCGGTTGGCCAAGTCTGGCTTCAAAACAATTTTATAATAATTATCAAGCCTTGAAAACAATTTAAAATAATATTTTAAAGCTCGAAACTATTTTTCAGAATTTTTTAATCATTTTTAAATAATGAAATCTAATTAAATAATTAATTAAAATCAATTAATAATTAATTAAATCAATTAATCAATTAATTTTCAAATTAATTGACCAATTACTCAATTAAATATTAACTGAAATTAATTAACTAATTAATTCAGATTTATTTTTTAATTAAAAATAATTTTTGGAATTAAAATAATAATTTTTGGAATTTTAAGAAAATTAAAAACGGATTTTATAATTAAAATAAATAGAAAATATGATATTTGAATATTTTTGAAATAGGAATCCTATTCATGCAAACTCCGGAAAGTTCAGGGACTAAACTTCACCATCTTCAAAAGTACAGGGACTAAACTGCAATTTTTACAGGGGGTCGCCGGAAAACTTCGGGGATGGCCGGAGAACACGTTTCTAGCATCCTCACCCCACCACAAGCTCCAGATATGATCTACAGACAACCAGGAATCTATTCATGCAATCAAAACACATTAATAACCCCTGAGCTGGCCGGAAAATGGCCGGGAAGTTCGTCGGTTTCCGGCGAGCTTGACGTAAACTTAAAAACACAACCCACTATAACGAGCTATACACCAATCGATTGCAAATTTCATAAGGAACACAACCCACTATAACACAACTGCTAATAACCCCTAAATCAAAAAGGCCCAAATTTTAATTAAGAACATTCATACGGGTTATAAACCCTAATTTCAAAATTCGAAAATCAAACTTAATTTTGAACATGTTATTGAACTCCAAATCAGTCATATAATATATCAAAATCATCAGGAGAACAAGCTCTACAACATGCAATCATCAAATCATTCAAACAATCATCCGAACAAAAATTCATATTTTTAATCAAAATAATTCGAAAATAAATAAATTTACAGGAAATAAACCTTTGATTCTGCAGGTGTATGGATCACAGATTCTGATAGTACTCTTCAAGACCTTTGATTTGGTTACTCGAGCGTTGAAAACAAAGATCACTAACACCTTCGAATTGCTGTTTGATTCTCCGAAAGGTTTATGAATATATGAATTTTCTCTGGAAAATTATATAATTACTGTCTGCAAATGATTTTTGATACGGAATAAAATACGGTAAACGCTATTTATAATTACGGAAAATTAGTATCCCATTGGATCATTCGGGATATAAAATGGTACGTTTATTTATAAAAACTGATCCAAACGGTACCGGTTTTCGGGATAATTATCCAAACTAGTACAATTTGTACTGCGGTCTTGGTCTTAGCACCTGGTTACACGTATCACGAGGTGATAATTGTGATAGTTTAATAAAAAGATCCCGTTTATCGAAAATATGAGTTTTATTGATTTACCGAAACGAATAATGTATCGAAAATGTTGCGTCGGGACCCGCGCAAGACAAACCGTATGCCGGATCGAAAAGTCGAAACATGGAAAATGCTCGGAATATTGCAATTAGGTTAGGAAGGAGTTCTCGGAAGAGTTTCGGGTTATAAAAACGTAAAAATGGATGACGTGGGTTGGTTCCCGATTCTATAAAATAGTTTTAATATACTCGGAAAAAGATTTTATAAAATTCATATATTTCCTATAAAATCATAAATCAACATAAAAATAATTAGGAAGATAGGACAATTATCTATATTTTATTTTGGACATATAAAAATTAAAATACTCAATTAATATTATTTTTAAACATCCAAACACATTTAACACTTAACAAATAATTCACAGAATAAACACTGAACATTCATAATAATTATTTATTAGCAAAATAATTACACGATATATCCCGGATATTACATCATCACTATCAGGACTTAATGACTCAGTATCAGACTTTGTGATGAGAGCCTTTCCTTTTCCTTTCTTTGAGACAGCCACTTTAGGGGATTCCTCCTCAGCCTTAAGATCAACTATTCTTGATTTTCTCCCATGCCTCTTGCTTCTTTGATCCATCTCAAGTTCATGAGTTTTGGGAATGCCATAAATTTCATCAAGAGCATAGTTGTCTCTTATAGTAGTTGTTAGATATATTTGAGATGTCATGTCTAATGTGTTTCATGTTTAGTTTTCAGATCTTAACAAACAAGAAATATCAGTACATACTGAAATCAGCACCTACTGGAAGTCAGAACTTAAGGATATCAGTACTTAAATTATCAGGAGATAATTATCAGAAGATGGATATCAGAACTTAAGTGCGGGAGGACGAACAGTTAAGGAAAGGCTGATTGAAAGGAAAGAAGATCATGACTATATAAAGAAGAGATATGCATGGAGAAGATTTTTATGGAAAATAGAAGACTTGGAAAAGAAGATATCTAATCGATATATTTTAGGATACATAATCATATTCAATATCAATTAGAGATTATCTTGTAACTGTGTAGTATATAAACCCAGACATAGGGTTTACACTATATGTGTTATCATAATCGAAGTTATTATATATTGTAATCCTAGAAGCTCTCGTGATAATTGTTCATCACTGAGAGAGGACAGTTCCATATTGTAACAAAGTTTATTGTGTTAAATAAAATCTGTTTTTTGTGTTCTTATATTTGATTTGATTGTGATAAACACTATATTCAACTCGCTTCTACAGTGTGTGAGACCTAACAAGTGGTATCAGAGCAATCTGTTAACACACAAACAGTTTAAATCCAAAAACAATCATGTCTGAAGAAGAACAAACTCCAACCAAGCCCACCAAAACTGAAGAACCTCCAAAGACTCAAATCCATAGTCGATATGAGACTATTAGAGTTCCCATACTTAAACCATCTGAATATCCCATATGGAAGGTGAGGATGTCTATGTTTCTGGAAGCTACTGATCCAGAATACCTTGTCAGAATCAATGAAGGACCACACAAGCCAACCAAACTCTCTGTTGTAGTTGCAGGTGAACCAGCAAAGTCTGTACCAAAGGAGAAGAGTGATTACACTGCTGAAGATATCTCATCAATTGCTAAGGATGCTAAGGTACGACACTTGCTGCCTAGTGCCATTGATAATGTAATGTCAAACAGGGTAATTAACTGCAAGACTGCAAAGGAGATATGGGATGCCTTGGAGACAAGGTGCCAGGGAACTGATTCAATTAAGAAAAACAGGAAGACTATACTCACTCAAGAGTATGAACACTTTGACTCAAAGCCCAATGAGTCATTAAATGGTTTATATGACAGATTTGTCAAACTCTTGAATGATTTGTCACTAGTTGACAAGGAATATGATCTTGAAGATTCAAATCTTAAATTCTTGTTAGCTCTTCCTGAATGTTGGGATTTGAAGGCCACCACTATAAAAGACAACTATGCTCTTGAAGAAACAACTCTTTATGAAATTTATGGGATGCTTATGACTCATGAACTTGAGATGGAACAAAGAATCAAGAGGAATGAAAGAAAGTCAAGGACAGTTGCTCTTAAGACTGAGGAGGAATTCCCCAAAGCAGCTGCCTCAAGGAAAGGCAAGGGAAAAGCTCTCATCACAAAGTCTGATACTGAATCATCAAGTTCTGATACTGATGATGACTCAGAAACTGAAAGCTTACCTGAGATGGATCCTGATGAAGAGATGATGAAGCTGTGTGCTCTTATGGTGAAGGAATCACAAGGATTGCATACAGGAAATTCAGAAAGGGAAAGAAGTTTTTCAGGAAAGGTGCAAGTTCTGATAAGAAGAGTTTCAGAAAATCTGAAGGCAAAAGAGGAAAGTCTGATAGAGGAGATTACATAAATGTCAAATGCTACAACTGTGGTGAGAAAGGCCACATATCTTCTGATTGCAAGAAAGTGAGGAGTGACAAAGGCAAGGCTCTTGTCACAAAGAAGAAAAGCTGGACAGACACTTCAGATTCTGAAAGTGAGGTGAACTATGCCTTGATGGCAAATGCTGATAGCAGTTCTGATGCTGCTGAGTTAAAGGTACCTCAAACTACTTATGCCTTTCATACTGATGATATTAATGAGTTGAGAAGATATGTTAAAACCATGTTCATTAGTTATAGAGATCAAACTTTAACTTGTGAAAGATTAACTTCTGAAAATCTTGCTTATAAAAAGAGGAATGATTATTTAGAAAAAGAGTTAGTCATGTTCCATCAAACTCAGAAAGATAGAGATGATGCTTTCTATATTAGGGATGAAGTACTTAAAATGAATGAATCTCTAAAAACTGAGTTAGAAAAGGAAAGAGAGATTATCAGGACTTGGACTAACTCTGGTAAAGCAATTCAAGATATTCTTAGTAGTGGAAACTGGAAAGAGGGCTTAGGTTATGAAGATGATAAGAATGATAAGGGAACTGTAGAGATTGAGCCTATAGTTGTTAAACAAAAGCCAAAGGTAAATCCTGTTAAGTTTGTAGCTGTAAAGTCTGATATTGATAAATCAGAAGTTAAAGAGAAATTAACTTCTGACAAACCAAAACAGGGTAAGCCAACTGAAGTAAACATAGGCTTAATGACAAAGAAGCAGCTTAAGCATAAGCTGAAAGATATTAAGAATGTAAACAAGGTAAAGCCACCTAGGAAAAATAGGAATGGAAAGGAAAGTGTGAACAAAAGTAACAATTATAAGCCTGTTCCTAATGCTCCTAGAAAAACATGTCATAACTGTGGAAATTCTAACCATCTGGCTTGTTTTTGCCGGAAAAATAAGAACATAAACTCCTTACCTTCAAAGTCAGGAGTTAAGAGTCAGTCTGTTAGATATAGGCCACAAAATCCTTGTTTTCATTGTTGTAGTTTATGGAATTCCATTTATACTTGTAAGGAATATCATAATTTGTACTATGATTATTATCAAATAAAACCTTCTTTAAAGAAAGTTAGCATTGTTCCTTCTAGTGTAAGTTCTGATGCAAAGTCTGATAGTGTAAATGTTGATAAGAAAAATGTTAACATAAACTCTGATGCTAAATCCGCTGCAAATGTTAACAAACTTAATAAGGCCAAAGGATCCAAGCAAGTGTGGGTCCTTAAAACTAATCATTAGTGGTCTTTGTGATTGCAGGGCAACAGGAAAAACATCCTAGTTTTGGACAGTGGATGTTCAAGACATATGACTGGAAATAAAGCCCTGCTATCAAACTTTGTGGAGAAAGCTGGCCCAAGTGTTTCTTATGAGATGGCAACATGGGAAAAACTTTGGGATATGGCAATATCAATCTGGGGAATGTCATCATTGAAAAAGTAGCTCTAGTCTCAGGACTTAAACACAATTTGCTGAGTGTTAGTCAAATCTGTGACAGAGGTTATCATGTGGATTTCTTTGAAGAACACTGTGAAGTTGTAAGCAAATCTACAGGCGAAGTTGTTCAGAAAGGATACAGGCATGGTAACATTTATGAAGCCAAGCTTTCAACAAGTACTGATGGTTCTGCAATCTGTCTGTTAAGTAGAGCATCAATTGAAGAAAGCTGGAATTAGCACAAGAAACTCTCTCATTTAAATTTCAACAATATAAATGAACTAGTCAAGAAAGATCTTGTGAGAGATTTGCCAAAATCAGTATTTGCTCCTGATGGCCTTTGTGATTCCTGTCAAAAGGCAAAATAAAGAAAATCTTCATTCAAGAGCAAGACTGAATCTTCAATTCTTGAGCCTTATCACCTACTACATGTTGATCTATTTGGTCCAGTAAATGTCATGTCTATTGCGAAGAAGAAATATGCTATGTTCATAGTGGATGAGTTCACCAAATACACATGGATGTATTTCTTGCACACAAAAAGTGAAACTGCATCTATTTTGATTGATCATGTCAAGCAACTGGATAAATTGGTCAAAGATTCTGTGAAGATCATAAGAAGTGATAATGGCACTGAGTTCAAGAATTTGATCATGGAAGAGTTCTGCAAAGACCATGGAATAAAGCAGGAATTTTCTGCTCCTGGAACTCCACAACAAAATGGAGTTGTTGAAAGAAAGAATAGAACTCTTATTGAAGCTGCACGAACTACGCTTGATGAAGCAAAGTTGCCAACCTACTTTTGGGCTGAAGTTGTGCAGACTGCTTGTTTTACACAGAATGCAACACTCATTAACAAGCATGGAAAAATACCATATGAGATGGTGAAGAAAAAGAAGCCAAATCTGAAGTATTTTCATGTATTTGGATGCAAGTGTTTTATTCTTAAGACTCATCCTGAACAGCTATCCAAATTTGATCTAAAAGCTGATGAAAGATTTTTTGTTGGATATACACTTTCCACAAAATCCTTCAGAGTCTACAATTTAAGAACAAGGGTTGTCATGGAATCTATCAATGTCTCTTTTGATGATAAGAAGATTACAAGACTTGAAGATTTCAATGATCATGATCAGCTGAGATTTGAGAATGAAGTTTTAAATTCTGATACTGTAAATCCTGACAGTCTAAATCCTGATAGTCTAAATCCTGATACTGCAAACTCTGATGGATTAAACTCTGATGTTATTGAAACTATGGTGACTACGCCAAAGGAAGATGCACTTGTGTAGGGGGAGCACACTGAAGATACAACCACATCTCAAGAAGCATCAGAACCTACAACAGGCTCTTCAAGTTCTGACTCATCAAGTTCTGATGGGCCCAGTTCTGATAATTCTGGAAACTCAAATTCTGAAGAATCCAACTCAGAGAGCATAATTTCAGGGGAAGCATCAGAAAATGTTGATGAAGACAGCATGGATCATGGAGGAGCATCCAGTTCTAGAGAAAATCTTCCATCTGCAAGGAAGTGGACTACAGCACATACACCTGACTTAATTATTGGAAATCCTGATGCAGGTGTCAAAACTAGAACAGCTACATCAAATGAATGTCTTTATCACTCTTTTTTCTCTTAGACTGAACCAAAGAAAGTGGAAGAAGCTCTTCAAGATGCTGATTGGGTGCAAACAATGCAGGAAGTGTTAAATGAATTTGAAAGAAATAAAGTCTGGACCCTAGTACCAAGACCAAAGAACAGATCTGTTGTTGGTACAAAGTGGGTGTTCAGAAACAAAACTGATAGTGATGGCATAATTACAAGGAATAAAGCAAGGTTGGTTGCAAAAGGATATTCTCAACAGGAGGGAATTGATTATGATGAAACATTTAACCAGTTGCTAGATTGGAAGCCATAAGGATATTTTTGGCTTATGCTGCTCACAAAAAGTTTACAGTCTTTCAAATGGATGTGAAAAGTGCTTTTATCAATGGAGAACTGGAAGAGGAAGTATATGTTGAACAACCTCCAGGTTTTGTAGATTCAAAATTTCCTAATCATGTCTACAGACTTGAAAAAACACTTTATGGCCTTAAGCAAGCTCCAAGAGCATAGTATGAGACACTAGCTCAGTTTCTTCTGGAAAGTGGATTTAACAGAGGGACTATTGACAAAACATTGTTTTATCTCAACCATGGAAAGGACTTACTTTTGGTGCAGATATATGTTGATGATATCATTTTTGGTTTTACAAATGACAGACTTTGTAAAAAGTTTGTCAAGCTGATGCAGTCAAGATATCAAATGAGTATGATGGGAGAACTCAGCTACTTTCTGGGCCTTCAAGTCAAGCAGAATGAAGAAGGAACTTTTATTTGTCAATCTAAGTACACCAGAAATTTGTTGAAGAAATTCGGAATGCAAGATTGTTCAAGTGCATCCACTCCTATGGCCACTGCAACAAAATTGGATAAGGATATTGGTACAATAGTAGATATTACTGATTATAGAGGTATGATTGGCTCATTACTCTATCTAACTGCATGTAGACCTGATATCATGTATGCTACCTGTCTTTATGCAAGATTTCAAGCAGATCCAAGAGAACCTCACTTAACAGTTGTGAAAAGAATTTTCAAGTACCTTAAGGGTACAGCTGACCTGTGATTGTGGTATCCTAGAGAATCAGACTTTAAGCGAATAGGTTACTCAGATGCAGATTTTGCAGGATGCAAAATTGACAGGAAAAGCACAAGTGGAAGCTGCCAATTTCTTGGAGGCAGATTAGTTTCTTGGTTTAGCAAGAAACAGAAGTCAATTTCCACATCAACTACAGAAGCAGAATACATTGCTACAGGAAGCTGTTGTGCACAGATTCTTTGGATGAAGAATCAGTTACTGGATTATGGGTTAGAATTTTCTAAAATTCCTATTTACTGTGATAATCAAAGTGCTATTGCTATGATAGGTAATCCGGTTCAACACTCAATGACAAAGCACATCAGCATTATGTACCACTTCATAAGGGAACATGTGGATGAAGGTACAGTGGAATTGCATTTTGTTCCAACAAATCAACAACTAGCAAATATCTTCACAAAACCACTATGTGAAGCTACTTTTACAAGATTGGTAAATGAACTTGGAATGGTTTCAGGTTCTTTCTCTAAATCTGCTTAGTTTATGTTTTGATACATCAGACTTTATGATCAGTATTTACAGACATTACTATCTTTGTGTATTATGTGCTTAATTAGAAATTTTCTAAGAACTGATTGTTGTCTGATGTGAATTTTCTAAACTCTGATAGTGATATGACTATTTTAGTGACTATTCAATCCAATGAGGATAACTGTGCTAGATGCTGACCTAGTAGTCTTTAATATACTAAAGATCCCATGTTTGAAGTAATTGTTTATGTGGAAATCTTTTAACACAAGCAAATTATGATATTGAGCTTAGTTAAAGTTTACTTTGTGTATCTTGTTACTAAGTCAAAAACTAGAGTAATGCTTCTTATCTGTTAAATTCTGATGTTGGTAAATCTGATGGATGTACTAAGTGCTGATAAGCCTCACTTATCAAAAGAAAAAGAAAAGAAATAAAATCAGGTACTCCTTTGAGATCTGGAGTAAAAATGTGGAAGGGAAGACCCAAGTGCATTGCTGGTATTAAGTTATATGCATTAGAAAAGCAAAATAAAATTTTCTTGGTGACTTTTCACATTCTCTGATTACTGGAGAAATACTCTAATAATAGCATAAATTCTGATAAGCAGTCGTGACTCACTTACACTGAGAAGCCACTGTCAAATGGAATTGCAAAAGATGCATAAAATGAGCACAAAACAGTTGAGGTGGACTCATACATGAACTCATTCTATAGTAGACTTCAGAATAATGACAGATTTTGAGTAAAGTTCATAGTTATGCCTTTTTTCTAAAATGTACTGAAGTAAATCATACTTTAATCTTTATCTGATATTTAGCTTACTGCACACACATACACTCCATATGAATGATGACAATGACTGTGGTGATAAATGTTATTTTAGATGAACAGTTTAAGTGTCAGTTGCATAAATTCTGAGGACAAGTTCTGATGGAAGTTCTGATGATTAAGTTCTGATAAAACCATATCAGTACTTGTGTGAAGAATTACAGGAATAAAACATTCACTTTTAGAGTTAAGGAGCCATGTTCTGATGACTGTTAAGTTCTGATATAAGTCTAAGTTCTGATATTAAATCCTGATTCTTTACTTGACTTATTTGTGGTTAAATCTGAAACAGTCATATTTAAAATCAGAATATGTTTGGATATAAACAGTCAAATTAATTTGGGTTAGTGGTACTCGTATATGCGCAGTAATTTTTATTTGTTTCGTGTGCTCATTAACTCCTGTTTTTAGCTTCTAATGGCTATCATAATCCTTCATGCAACTCATCACTCTCCACTTCATGAGCCAGAAATAACTCATATTACCACACCTCCAGTATCTCCAGTACATGCTAATAACCAGGGGCCAAGTGATGAAATTGACATCCATAACTTGGAAGTACATCAGGTTTTGCATCTGGAAGCTCCACCAACTACACAACTTTCTCAGCACACTCCTCTAGCCACTCCAGTGCTAAATTCTGATGATCATGGAGATGGATCTCCAATTGCTTCTCATACAGTCATTTTATCAGAAGATGATGATAGTGAAGATTCTGTTGCACTGCCTGATGCAAACTATGATGAAGCTGATGTTAATGTAGATGCTGATGCAACTGGTCCTTCTGGACATGCTCCTCTACCACCAGCTGCTAAGGTTGCTTTTATCGAGAAGTTTGTAGAAAGGGCTCCTCCAGTTCCTTGGAGTGAGACTCAAAGAGGGCAAGAGTGGATCAAAGACTGGAATAATATTGAATTTGTCCCTAATGCAGGTGTTCTTTCTGAACATCTGACAAAGGCTGGTGAGATGTTTGCCAATGATAATTTCAAGACACATCTTAGAGTTACAGCACTGAGTACAAGGCACCTTCAAGGTCAACACTCAGCAACTCACGACCAGCTAGACAAAATTCGAAATAAATTGCAAGAGGATGCGGAGAAGATCAAAGTAGAGAAGGAGAAGTTTTCAAGCCTAACTTTGACCGTTTAGCAAATATTGAAAAGTCTCAAGACAAGCAGCAAGCTCAAATTTCTGATCTTTTACAAAATCAAGCTGCTCAACAAGTTCAGCTTAATGAACTTCAAAATTCTGTGGAATTGCTTGTCTCCCTGCTTCTTCATGATGATGCCAAAAAGGGGGAGAAAGTAATTAAGTCCAAATGCAAGTCTACTAAATCACAGAAAGAAAAAGATGATGAAAATGAAGATCAGGGAAACTCTGAAAAGGGTGGAGGTCAAAGAAAAAGCAAAGGCTCTTCATTACAGAAAGACAGAACTACAAGTCAAAGGCTAAGTTCTGATGCTGGCAAGAAATCAAGCTCAGGTAAACAAGTTCTAGTCAATCCTGAAGATCTTGATGAAGAGATCTCAAAGAAGCTGTTTCTTAAAGAAAATCCAGGGATGGATCTTGAAATGCTGGAAGAAGAAGAAGCTGGACTGAAAGCTACAATTGATAAGTCACAATCTATGTCTAAAGCTTCTGCAACAGCAAAGAAACCTCCACAGGCTAAAGGCATTGTGATTAAAGAAAGAACAAGTGCTGAGGCATCTAAAGCCAAATCACAAGTGGAGTATGATCCAAAGTTTAAGGGCAAAAGTAAAGTTGATGAACCTGTAAGGGTTTATATGCCAACTATGGATGGACACATAGATGCTGATGAAGATACTGATCTGATTTTGAAGAAAAAGAAAGATTCTCAAACAACCTCTGACAGAGCTCAAGTTGTTCAAAGTTAGGAGTTAGTAAATTCAGATGCTACAAGGAAGCAAGCAACCTTTTACACAGCTCAAGTTAGCTTGACATCAGGAGATAAGGGAATAACCTCTGACATTGCTCATGTTAAACCTTCAACTACTTTACTAGGATTCACCCAAGCTAAACAATCTGCTCAAACTCTGAAGAGTACATCAAGAGATTTTCAGAGTAGATTGCTTCTAGGAAAGGTGGCAAGAGATAAAACTGGTTTGGGAAATGCTGATGAAAGAAGAGTAAGAAACACAACTCTAGATCCTACATCTCTATCTAAACCAGGAATAGGCACAACTCCTGAAAGATTGGATTAATTGGAGTCTGTACAGATGGTTTACCACTCTGCACTGAAAGAACATGTTATGTTATATTTCATGACAGATGGGAGGGTATTCCAGATTAGGCAGGATGCTATTAACTTGAAGTACTATGATGAATTAGAACATGTGCTATATTTTCTTCAAGTAAAGAAAAAGTCTATAGATGATGCTTCCAAATTCTTAAGGTCTAATATTGAGAGACAGAAGAAACTTTACAGGATAAAGTCTGACAGCTCATACTATCCTAAGTACAGAGCTCATGATGGAAAAATTGTTAAAATGAAGCCTAACACTGCAAAGATTGTTACTACCTTTCTGGGATATAGGGCTGTTGAATTCAACATAGAATCAGACAAAGCCTATTATATCAGACTTAATAAGGATATAAGAAAGGAAAAGATCAATGATCTCAGAGCTGCTATCTTTCAGATAAGTGAAGATACAGCTGAGCTAAAAGAAGCCAAAAGGAGGATGTTGAATGAACTTGCATATTCTGAGAGATATCTTCTGAAGAATTATCTCAGGATAATTCCTGATATTAAAGAGATCATATAATGAAGTCAAGTCATGGACTGCAACTGCTAAATTCTGAAGAACATATAGGCTAAAGCTGATATCAGACTTTAAGGATGGTAAAAGCTACAAGTACTGTAAGTTGTAGTTTCTTAGTCAAATTCTCATGTGCATTTGTACTTAATGTTTTTGACATCATCAAATATATATTGAACTTGTATATTATGCTAATTTACAAGTTGGGGGAGATTGTTAGATATATTTCAGATGTCATGTCTAATGTGTTTCATGTTTAGTTTTCAGATCTTAACAAACAGGAAATATCAGTACTTACTGAAATCAGCACCTACTGGAAGTCAGAACTTAAGGATATCAGTACTTAAATTATCAGGAGATAATTATCAGAAGATGGATATCAGAACTTAAGTGCGGGAGGACGAACAGTTAAGGAAAGGCTGATTGAAAGGAAAGAAGATCAAGACTAAATAAAGAAGAGATATGCATGGAGAAGATTTCTATGGAAAATAGAAGACTTGGAAAAGAAGATATCTAATCGATATATTTTAGGATACATAATCATCTTCAATATCAATTAGAGATTATCTTGTAACTGTGTAGTATATAAACACAGACATAGGGTTTACACTATATGTGTTATCATAATCGAAGGTATTATTTATTGTAACCCTAGCAGCTCCCGTGACAATTGTTCATCACTGAGAGAGGACAGTTCCATATTGTAACAAAGTTTATTGTGTTAAATAAAATCTGTTTTCTGTGTTTTTATATTCGATTTGATTGTGATAAACACTGTATTCAACCCCCTTATATAGTGTGTGAGACCTAACATAGTTGCCTTCAAATCCCAACTTTCAGGAAGAGCTAAAAGGAATTTAAGATTAGTATCTTCAAGATCATATTCCTTATCTACCAGTGACAGATCATTCAAGAGTTTGACAAATCTGTCATATAAACTAGTTAATGACTCATCAGGTTTTGAGTCAAAGTGCTCATACTCTTGAGTGAGTATAGTCCTCCTGTTCTTCTTAATTGAATCAGTTCCCTGGCATCTTGTCTCCAAGGCATCCCATATCTCCTTTGCAGTTTTGCAGTTAATTACCCTGTTTGACATGACATTATCAATGGCACTGTGCAGCAAATGTCTTACCTTTACATCCTTTGCAATAGATGAGATATCTTCAGCTGTCTATTCACTTTTCTCCTTTGGTACAGTCTGTGCTTGCTGATCTGCAACTACAACAGAGAGCTAGGTTGGCTTATGTGGTCCTTCATTAATTTTGTCAAGGTATGATGGATCTGTAGCTTCCAGAAACATAGACATCCTCACCTTCCATATGGGATACTCAGAAGGCTTCAGAATGGGAACCCTAATAGTCTCATATCGATTATGGATTTGAGTCTTTGGAGTTTCTTCAATTTTGGTGGGCTTGGTTGGAGTTTGTGCTTCTTCAGACATGATTGTTTTTGGATCTTTACTGTATGTATGTTAACAGATTGCTCTGATACCACTTGTTAGGTCACACACACTGTAGAAAGGGCTTGAATACAGTATCTAGCACAATCAAATCGAATTAAGAACACAAGTATGAAACACATAATAATCTTATTAATAAAACAGTATTACAATGGAACCGTCCTCTCTCAGTGATGAATAAATATCACGAGAGCTGCTAGGGTTACAATGAATAATATTCTTGATTAAGATAACACATATAGTGTAAACCCTATGCTGTGTTTATATAGACACACAGTTACAAGATAATCTTCTAATTGATATCGAATATGATTATGCATCCTAAAATATATCAACTAGTTATCTTTTCTTCCAAGTGTTATATTCTTCATAGAATTCTTCTTCATGCATATCTCTTCTTGTTTTAGTCTCGATCTTCTTTCCTTTCAATCAGCCACCTTCCTTATTTGAACGTCTTCTTAAATCCTGATATTATCTCCTGATAAATATCTTCTGATAACTTAAGTTCTGATATCTTAAGTTCTGACTTCAGTATAAGGACTGATTTCCAGTTAAGTACTGATTTGTCTTGTTAAGTAAGATCTGAAAACTAAACATATATCCTATTAGACATGACATCACAAATATATCTAACATAATTTCTAATTAAAAGTGTATACGTATAAATAAAAGCCTAAACTTGCATATACAATTCAAAAAATAATGCAAAAATCGGGCGTGACCCGGCCTGATTCGCGGACCTCAACCGGACCAAGTTATTTTAATTGAAATCTGGTCTGGCCCCGCCCGATTTTTAAAAAAAGTACGGCACGGTTTCGAAATTTTAAAGTCTGGCACGATTTTGTTTACCTAAAATCTTTTGCTTCAGCCTGTTATACCATGGACCCTAATTATTATATTTATGTGTAGGTTATTGTCCTTCTTTGAAATTTTGTATTTACCATTAAATTATTATTCTTCTTTGAAATTTTCCTTCTTTTAGCTCCTATTTTTTAGTGAAAAAATTGATTTTTTTAGATTGTATACGAAATTATTTTATATTATCATATTTAAATTTTAATAAGAACTTTTTTACGTCTATATATGAAATTTGTTGTATGTTTATTTGATTTCGTTCAACACTACAATTTTTTGAATCCTTATGAAATTTTAGTAATGTTTTTCGTGTTCTTTTAACTGGAACAAGCCTTAGTTTACTAACATTCAAAGTTTGCACATGACGTGGAAAAATAAACTATGTGACCACATTATTGTTTGCCTTTAAACTGAATATAAGAATTACTTTTGTCACTTTGTATATTAAGTTATTGATTTGAACTTTAAAGTTTTAGAACTAATACATAGTTTAAGTGTCCTGATATATCGATAATAATCATATAAATAACAAGAAACATATGTCTATAAGCATTCATTTTTATCTTTTATTCTTTTTTAATAGGTATTAATTTTCATTTTTTTACAAAGGAATTATAGAGCACGAGTATACCTGTTAACAAGATTACAATAGCAAAGTACTGAAAAAATTATTCGAGTCACGTGAGAAACCACGCTCTCCTTAAAACAGATAAACCTCTTTCGTGTGGTGCTTGAAGGTTGATTGACCTCCCTCTCCCAGAATACAACGAACAAAGGTGGTTTTTAAGCATTTGATAAATCTGCCTTCCACGAGCCGATCAAATACACCTTTTTATCTCACAGAAATAGAACTCAGGGCTCTAAGAGAAATGTAAGAAAAGTATGATACTTGTATAATTTTTGGTGTGTAAAACAATGAGGCAAGGGCCTCTATTTGTAGAGGAAAAATATATAACCTCCATATGATATTGACTTTTTAACTTATGTAATAATGATCAAATCAATATTCTCTCATTATTATGGGAGTTACAAATATTAAATTCATAAGTTATAAATCAAAAATCATGTAAATTAATTTTATTAAAAAAGAATAGTCCAACAACCTTCCCCTCATGAATAAGATTGACTTTGCAAAAAATGACTCTTTTGACACGAAGATAGAAAAACACGGTAGAAACCAACATAGGATAGACAGGAGTTACCCTTTGAACCTTCCCTTGAAAGAACATATATATTTCAAGAATTTCAGTAGTCGCGTTGAACTTGAACTGCCGTTCTGTATTGTGAAATGATGATATCTCTACTAGATTATTTCCTATTTTTGTTCAGTTCTCAGTGTTAAGCCCATTTTGTTCATAAGCTTTTAGCCTGGTTCTATGAGTTTTACCTGAAAATTTGCCCCCACGGTACTTCTTAAAGCGACCCCACTTCACTCATATAGATGATCTCTAGAATAATACAAAAGTATTATTTGTTCGACATATCAACACACAAGGATCATTAAAAGCATAGTTTAGCTATTACCCTATTTTATCATTATTTTCATTATAAAAATGGACCCGGGGGTAAACCCCCATAATGATCTCACTAAGTCTTCACAGTTAGGTTGTCAAATTGAACCAAGATCTTGGTATCTCCGGTCAAAAAGGTTGAGTTTCCTTTATAACGACTTTTCGTAGAGGATTTAGTCTTTTTCTTTTCGATGATTCTCAATTAACTCTGTTAGGTCTTAAGTAATACTGTAAGGGGGGTGAATATAGTATAAAAAATCAAATCGAATTAAAACTCAAGATTCAAAAATAGTTTTTATATTAATGAATAAAAACTGATTTCAAAACTCTCTCAAAAGATGAACATATATCCTTGAGAGCTTCTAGGTTACACAGAATGATAAAACAAATAATTGACACATATAGTATTAACCTAATCTGCGCTTATATAATACCGAGTTACATGATTAGCCTAGTTGATATGATAAACATGAATAAGGAATCCTAATACATATCCAATTATTGATTGCTACAAATAAGTAAAGTCCTACACCAACATATCTCTGCAGATCATTATCACATAATCAATTACTCTTCATGATACAACTTCTGACAAATACTGATATAAACTCCGATAATGTCGTTCTGTCAAATGCTGATATAGTAAACTATGGTATCTTCTGTGACAAACTCTGATGGCAAATTCTGATAGTAAATGCTGATATCATCAAATATATTCTAACAATCTCCCCCAACTTGTGCATTGTAACAATATACAAGTTCCTAATTGATGATGTCAAAACTATTTAAATGCAGAAGTGTTGACATATTTACAATCTTACAGTCATTGCCTTTAGACTTTATCGGTAGTCTTGAATCTTGGTATATCCAGTAGCTTCATCAAAGTATTTTCTGAGTAGATTTTCTTCATCTACATTCAAGTACATCTCCATTCCCTGTTTGATATCCTTTAGCTCTTGAGTAGGTTCATCATTTAAATAGATAGATTTCCTGAGGTCATGAAGTTTGGATTTTTTGAGTGATAGATCATCTAGCTCCAGAAATCCAACCTACTTACCATTTGGATTAAAAGTAAGAACTTTAACTCTAATAGAGGTAGTTATCAGAGCTCCTTCTTTAGGCATATCAATAGTTGAGTCATCTTCAGTATATAATTTGGAATGTATTTGGATTTGTCGTTCATTCTTCCCTGCTTCCTGTATACCAAATTCTTCAGATATTCACACCATCTAGCAGTTGTAGAGTTGTTGACTTACAACAATGTGACTATATATTCCAACTGTTGCCATGGTTTGTCTTGCATCTGCTCTTGAAAAATTCTCAACCTTGGTCCTGATTTAAGAAACTAAAGTATCTTCTCTTTTGGCTTATTTATATCAAACATATCAAGCATAATATTGATAGATACAATCCTGTGTAGATCTTTAAGCTTCATATTCTCTTCAAATATAGTTAAGTTTTCAGGTTCTCTGAGAATCAAAGCATTCCCTTAATATGTATCAGTATTGCGAAGACCCAAACCACCGGTCTACCAGTTATCCTTGCTTGAGAAGTACCACTATAGATTTTATTGATAGTTTCAGAAGAGTCTCTCTTTGGTGTTGGTGTCTTGCTACTCCATAGCAACTTCTTATCAGTTAGTGAAAGTTGAGAGTTATTAGGATTTATGGAATCTTTATCTTCATCAGAGTTTGGATCCTCATCAGGAATTAAATGATCAACTTTTATTTTTTGAAAAATCCTGTCTCCAACATGATTAATATCAGTAGTTGAGACTGGATGAGCTTCAATATTTATTTCTTCAGTTTCTTTAACTTGAGCAATGTTAGAGGTTAATTCTATACTTTCCTCAGCTTTTACAGGGATGTCTTCAACTTGAGCTTTGTTAGTGGTTGAATCATCAAAATCAATATTTGATGTCTCTAGATTAAGATTTGAAGATTCACCAACCTTTTCCTTCCCCTTAAACCTCCTGTCAGCATTTAAAATAGCTTGAGACCTTATTGGGTCTTTCAGCATTAGAATATTGGCAAACAATTGATTACAATTCCACCATTTGGTCTTTCAATTTTTGGAATATTATCATATATCAAAGTAGCATTAGTATTTGCAGTATCAGCTTTAAGAAATTTGAAATTTTCTTCTAATTGCCTGATCTGTTCAAAATTGAAATTTGGATATTCTCTTTCAAACACTTTTCTAGCTACCTTAGCATCAAATGCTAGAAGTTTTTGATCTTTTTAGTGTAGAGTTATCTTTCTTCCTTTATACTTCAAAGTCTGTAAGAACTAACTATCTTTAACATCTGTCTCTATCTCCATACCAACCTGGTTTTCATTAACATCTATGACTTTCAGAGTTTGTCTTTCAGTAGTTGTAGTCAATTCTTTGATAAGCACAGTCTTAGAGACTTTTCATTTTCCTCTTCCACCATTTCTACCTCCACCTCTTCTAGATTGGTTAGTGGTTTTAGAAACACCACTAGATTCAATTAGATCTCCACCTCAACTTATTAGTGCTTTACCTCCCTTATTTTCTCCATCAGAAGCATCATCCCTATCATCAGTGTTGATCTAAGCTACGTGCATTTAGATTTAGATATAATATCCCCCTTTTTGGCATCATCACCAAGAATAAGAGAGACTATCAACTCTAGGAACTTCCGAACCTCATCAAGTTGTCTAGACATCTCGACTTATGTAGCTTCCATCCTTGCCTGATTGGCTTCCAATTTATCATGTCTGATAATAAGAGGCTTATTGTTTTTGGAAATTAAACTCTGATTTGGTCTTGACTTCATGAAAGGCATCCTTAAGATCATCCATGTATGTTTGAGCCTTCGTTTGAGTTGTATGAATGGATTTGACCATGAGAGCAGATGCCTTGAGGTGAGTAAGGATATCAGAATTTGTTATCAGTCTTTCAGCTATCTGTAAATGTTAAGAGGCATGATTGACAGTAACAGGGTAATGTGGATCCTTCCATTTGGAGCCCCATTATCCCTCTAGATACTGTTGAGATGTAGGAGCTGCTCTCTCAGCCATTTTCAACTTTCTCTCCCTTTTAGGCATGTCCTCGGGAAAGATGATGTCATCTAAATATTCATCCGAGTTCAAGGAAATATTGATCTTGAAAGGATCAATATCATCATCATCATCATCTTCTCCATCAGAGTGAATAAAGGCTTCATCATCAACAATTGGCTCTTTCAGTTTCTGTGCCGCTTCTCCTTCAACATCAAAGTTTAACAAAATGTCATTAATAGGATTTGTATGAGAACCAACTACTTTTGAAACTTCTATGTCATCAGCATTTGCTAGCTTTATTCCCTCAGAAATTGTAAGTAATGGTATGTGAACATCAACATATACTTCCAAAACCTCTGTAGCAGTAGAATGAACTTGAGATTCAGGCATTGGAGCAGACACTGGAATTTCAGCTTCCTGAGTGGACTGTTATGCAACTTCAACGTCAACAAAAACATGGATTATAAATGGTGAAATTGAGATTTGAATGGACTATTGTACTGTCTCAGTCACAACAAGGATTGCTATGATGGGTGAAGTATAAATACGAGTGGACTGTAGTAAATTATCAGTTTTTATACTTGATGTTACAGAGTGTTTCTAAGGGACTATAGCCTACAGGATGCAAGATAACACCTGTTTCTGTTACAGAGTCTTTCTAAGGGACTATAGGATGCCAAAAAACTTTGAGCACCGATAAAAGAAAACAAGTAGCCACTTAAATCTCTATATTCTTTTAAAGTAGTCTCACTACTACTCACACCACCCATATGTTGAGTTTTAAAAGTCAGATTTTGCTAACTAGGATTAATTAAACCATGTCCCTCAACTACCTCTCCTTTTGCCAGGTCAGGAGCCTGCCTCTCATTATTTCTATTTTTCTCTAAATCTTTTCTCTCAATCTCACCAGAAAAGCTCATAATTTGATGTCTCACAAAAATAAGAGGTGGCTTGGAAGAGTTGGTTATGGTAATATGAACATAGGTATCCCTTGAGAAAGGACTGTCCATGGTCATCCCATCAGTATTTAAGGTAGAGTTTAATTCTGAGACAATATCAGTATTTAAAATAAATGATGAAAATGAGAAATCAGAATTTGTACCTTGTGCGGTTTCGGTTGGTGCATCCATCGGCATGGAAGAGATATGATGGACTTGAATAATATCATCAGTATTTAGAGTGTTATGATCATCAACCAGGATTTTTACTCCAGTAATATCAGCATCAAAAGCTACACTTCTGAGAGGCTCGAGCTTGTGAATCTTTGGAGAAAGAATTATAGCTGCTACTACTTGAGAATCTTGATTTGTTGTAGTAGGTTCTTGTGTGCTTTCTTCTGAATCAGAGTCAGGAATGGTGACAAATTCATCATATGCTGTATTTGGAAATTGAGGTGCAACATCAGACTTTACTGGCTCATTAGCATCTACAAACAAATCTTCACCAGTACCAAGATCAGAAAAAATGTCTTCTTCAACCCTTTGAGCTGAAGGTTCTTATGGAACATGACTATGAGTAGCTACTATATCACTTTGGGATACAGGTTTTTGTGTGCTAGGTCCAAGAATCCTCTCTTTAGCTGAGTCTTGGGTTTGATTTTTTAGTTTCCATTTTAAAGAGACAGTGGTTCCTCTTGCCAATAAGGCTTTCATGATTCTGTCCATCTATTCATGAGTGACTTCTCTCACTTTTCTCTTTTGATTGATAGAGGAATCAAAAACTGTAACAGGAGCATCAACATTTGACTTGCCCTTATCACTCCTTGGCTTTTTGTGGAGTATAGCTATGCCCATAGTAACTCATCAGTATTTACCAGTTTGGCTTTTTTGATAGAACTTTTGTTAATCCCAGACAATCTAACAGTTGAATTACAGAAGGAGGGGGGTTGAATGTAATTCTTGGTTTCTTCTTGATTTTAAAAACTTCTCTAACAAATATACATAACAGTATTTGAATATGCTAAAGTGCGGAATAAAAATATGATGTATTCAAACACAAAGTAATTTAAACACAAGTATTTAAAAACTTTCTGGTGGATTGAATTTATCCACCAGAGATATATATATTTCAAGAACTCTATGATACAAAGATTGTACACAGCTGCTTACAAGTAGAATCACAAAGAACAAAGAAATTCTTCTTAAATACAGCTTTTTCTATTACTCTAGTTGATTGCTTTCTTGGTTGATTCTCGTTTCTATTTGCTACCCTTGGTTTATATATCACCAAGTTACATGATAAAAAGACAAACTAATAAGACAAAAGTGTCTTAGTCTAATTTCATGCTCCTTCATTTCTCCATCTAACATCTTTGAATAACTTCAAGTTAGCATGGAAATGGAAATGCTTCTTTATTCTCTAAAACTTGATTACAGGCTGCCACATTCCTTTTATGTGTAATCATCCCATGTTACTTTCAAGTCACTATCAACTCTTGCTTGAAATTCGTCCTCGGTCGAGACATAGTTGGATCATCCGTTATGACTCTATTGTATCATCCGTTGAAATATGATATGGGTCATCCATCGAAGCCTTGTGAAGAACATTCGTTGAAAGTGTTTCCATAGCAGTTGACTCAATTTCACTTATGTAAAATTACAAGGAATCTAATATATAAAATTTTCCAACCTATTTTAACTATCATTCTTGCAGTCAACATGACTTAGAATGTCCTACAACTTCTAATTCTTTAAGGCATTACAATACACAGGAATGTGCTACAAAATACTTATTAATACATAAGTTACTCCTTCAACGGATGATAGATAGGATCATCCGTCGAAAGGTACAATTTACTTAATCAAATCTACTAAGGCGCTTTTGTGGCATATCATCAAGTTTACAACATGTTCCTAACAATCTTCCCCAATTTATGCCTACTGGAATTATATGTATAAATTTAGAGGGACTTGATGATAATAAAACACCTCTTATAACATATTCATTCAATGGCACATTTAATGATAAGTGTTGCAATATTATTTGAAATTGACAAGAGAAAATTCACACTAGTCTTACAGTTTTGTTCAAGGTGCTCCTCTAGTCTGAGCAAATTAATCTTTTCTCCTTGAATGTCTGGTCCTCTTTCCTAGCATTTCATTTTTCTCTTCAATCTGGAGTTGAAGTTGTCTGTAGAACTCAACTTCATCTTCATTGGACAAATCCAACATCTCTTGCATTTCATTTAGAGTTTCATTACTTGATATCTTTAGCTGGTCCTCCAGTCTGAAGAATCTTCTGATGTTCCTTTTATCTTTGAACTCCATCATTCAGTAGGGCTTCAAGTGCACTCTGCTTCCAGTGTAAGGAATAGTTAAGATTCTTAGAAATTCACTTGGATCTCTCCAACTTTGTCTTATTTGTTGAATCTTATTAAGTACCTCTGTTTTGGCCACCTTGGTGAATCCAAAATCTTTCTTGATTGCAGAGAATATCTTTACTAAGACAGTGTAGCATTCATTGAGAATCCTATGAAGAGGCCAAGTAATTTCCTTGCCACCCTTGTACTTGAACACAAGTCTCTCAGTAAGTCTATTGTGTGCATCAATAGCTCTGACTTCATCCAGCTCATCCAGATATAGATTGATGTCTGAGAACTCCTTAATGTCACAGATGAATAGTTGATCTCCTTTGTTGACTGTAGGCTTGGGCTTGGGTAGAGTTTTAGATTTGAATGGAACTGACTTGACTAGCTTGCTTTGTCTTGACTTTCTTCTTTTAGCTGAGGTAGTTGGAATTGGGAAGTTTAGATCATGGATTGGTAGGCTTTCCCAGTGTATTGGTTCATCCTTTGAAATTATTGGCTCACCATAAAAATTCACATCTGGATAGACCTTGGTTTCATCTTGCTCCATAGTGGGCAAGGTTGATTGATTTATAGTGGTAGACTGGGTAGGCTTATGTTCATCTTCTTTCTCTTCTTCTCCTCCAAAATCCAGCTTCCTTTTGGTTGTTTCCTTTCTCATCCTTTTTCCACTTTTATGCTTTAGTTCCTCCAGTTTCTCAGTTTCCGTTATAGTAGCAGGTTTCTCAGCTTCTGATTTAGTAGCAACCTTTTCAGCCTTTTTCTTAGCTTCTAAGGCAACCTGCTTTTTTATTTTTAAGTCTCAGATTTTCTTCTCTTTTGGCTTCTGCAAATTATGGATGTCCATCCATCACACAAATTTCTTTACCATGTCTGTAGACTTTGGCTATCCTCTTCTTTAAAACTGAATCTTTAGGATCTTTGATGTGAGCAATAGAATGACCAAACAGTTTCTTTTCATCTGGATGAGGAGTTGCATAGAGTAGGTCCAAAGGATTCTTGGTAGAATGTTTTGAAGAATGTTTCTTGGGTTTCAAGATCACATTGGCCTTTGGTTGTCTTGCAGCAGAGGTTTGACCTCTCTCCATGTTCCTCAAGCTCATTTCACTTATAGGGATTTGTCTCAATTGTGTGAAGTGTTTCACAGATTTATCTTGCTTTATAATTGGACCAAAAACCTTTTCAATCTTCTCATCAATTTGCTTCAATTGTTCATTCAGCTTGAGCTCAGCTGATGCAATATCAAGTCAATGCTATGCAAAACTGGTGGCTTAGAGAAAGTAATTGCTGGAATAATCACTTTGCTAACTTGAATATGCACATCCTTCTCCCCCTCACTACCTTGGGTAAGTGCATATTTGCCCCCTTATTGGCTGGGACAAGTGCATCTTTCTCCCCCTTTTTGTTATCATCAAGTAAGGCAAGAGTTAAATTTTGATCAACCACCGATTTCTGAAGAAGGAGTGTCTGATGAACTTGGTTGATCTGGATCTTGGTGATTGAAGTTTCCAGTGCTTTTGGCCTAGTGTCCAAAGAATCAACCTTGCTATTTAAGTCAGAATCCTTCCTGAGTTGCCTGTTAATGTCTCTCATTGTAGTGTCAAGAAGTTTAGACTCAATCTTTTCAGTGATGTCCTTCCAGTCTTGTTCAATGTCTGTCTTGATTTCAGTCACATCTTGACTCTGTTTTAGAGATTGAATCTTGTGCAGTTGTAGAGAATCAAGATGTTCTTGGAGAAGACTTTTGGTGTTGGCATTTATAGTGGCTTGAGGAGCAGTTTGAGTCTGATGGATAATATGGAATATAGTTGATTTGAAATGATGTTCACTGTAGTCTTTGTTAAACATCCATGCTGGAGTGATTGTGCTTGATCTAGGACCTGCATCTCCCCATATGTTTAAAACATCCTCTTCATCATTAGAAGCATGTAATGTTTGAGAAATATTATGTAATTATTTTCATAAATAAATAATTATTATGTGATTTTATGTGAATTTTGTTGAATTATTTGATGATTGATATTAATATTTGGATGTTTATTTCTGATAAAATTTAGATATTTTAATCTTTAATTATCCAAAAATTAAATATAGAGTGTTTTGGTATTTTTCCGGTAATTTTTGGATTATCATATGATTTTATAAGAATTTATAGAATTAATAATGATTATTTCACGTAATTGTAAAATTACTTTTTAGAACCAGAAATCGTCCCACTTCAATCATTTTTGCGTTTTTACAATCCGAAACTCTTTCAAAAACTCCTTTCTAACCTAATCTGATAATTCTTAACACTTTTCGTGTTTTGACTTTTTCGATCCGGGGTACGGTTTGCCCTATACGAGTCTTGGTGTGAAATTTTCGATACGCTAATCATTGTATAGATCCATAAAAATTCCTATTCTCAGAAGGCGAATTATTATTACCTTGTTTTCGTGTAAAGTGTTTTATAGTAAGTTCCTTTTTAATAATTATCCAAGTCTAGTATTAAAATCGTATCGTCTTTTTAGTTACTTAGCGCCTAAGTAACCCATTTTCGGACCCGATATGTAAATGTAATTATCAAATTATTAAATAAATAAAATATATGATGGGTATGTTAGCTGTAGGCTACCCTATTGTTAATTTTGGGTAATTGTTGGATATGAACCTTATTTATGTAATTAATTATTGACTTGTATGGCATTATTTTGTTTCAAAATGATTTTATTGAATATTTATTCTTATAAATGCTAAAATTGTTTCTAAAACTATTTTTGTTGTTCTACAATTTTATTTATTATTTTTAGGGGTTTAAAAAATTTAGAAATCAATATTTTATTAATTATTTAATTCTAAATGATTTTCTGACTTCATTAAATTATAGAATTAGTATTTAATTCCATAATTCTGCAAAAATCATGAAACTCATATTTTCTTAAGTTTAGAATATTTCGAGAATTTTAAAATTATTATGGAAATTTTCTGGCCTTTATTTACCAGCACATTTGTTCGTTGAATCTTTAAATGCGGGTCCGGTGCACGTTTCAAAAATCATTTAAAAATTTTGAAAATTCTATTTTCATTAACTCCTAATTACTCTGAAAATTTTAAAACTGTTCTAATACATTTTCGGGTAATTTTACCCGTAAAATTATTCGTTAAATAGATAACTTGCGGTACGAATTTAGATTTTTGGAGTGATTAATTAGATAAGTATTATTGTTCCTTCTTATCCCTTTCCTGTGCACTCTCTCTCAATTTTCTCTCTCTCATCTCGCACATCTCTCTCTCCCTGCACCCTCTTTTCTTTCAATCTCTCCTATTTCTAATCTCTCAAGAACAGATATATACATATATATACAAATTCAGTTCCTTCTTCTTCCACCTTTTTCTCGTCGGAATCCCCTTCTTTCCCGGTATTTACGCCGCCGCCTGTATTTCCCCCTCGCCTCCGGGTTCTTTTCCGGCGAGGGTTGTATGTGCGCGTGTGTGCGTGAGTTACAGTGTTGTGCGAGTGTGTAAATCGTGTGCGTGTGTAGGTAAATCGTACTTGTGTGTGTTGGTTCTGTTGTTGCTTTAATTTCTTGTCCGTGTCTTTGTTTCTCCGATTTCTTTCCGGTTGCCGCCAGCTTAAAATCCAGTGAAGCGACCCCCCTAACTGCAGCGCGTAGGCGCGTGTTTATCTGTTGGTTGCCTGATTCGAATTGAATTGTTGATTTTGTAACTGATAATGATTTTAATTATTTTATTTTCTTTAAGAAAATAATTTGATTAAAATACATGAAAATAATAAAAATAATACAGAAATATTTGCACGAGAAATATTAAATTAATTGGTGAAATTGCGTAGGATGCCCGGTAGTACGGGAACCCATAAATTTTACCGCCATCGGCGATGAGCCTCGGCAAGCCGACGGTGGACGGTGATGATTGTTATCTGAGTCCTACGTTTATTAATTAAATAATGTAAAAATTAATTGTGAAACGAAAAATACAAACGAAAACGTAAAAGTACGTATAATAATATATAATTGAAGTTGTAATGGTGTTTGGGATTGCAAATTGGATTGGATGTTGTTGTTGTTGATTGTGATTGACGTCGAGTTGTTCGACGGGTAGGCCGATAAACAAAGGAGACGCTGCCCGATTTTCGGGAAATTTATTCCGAAAATACAGGAGACGTAACCCACAATTATCGGAGACGTCGAACGAGAATAAATATAAATATATATATATATGAAGTTATATTATACGAAACCAAATTATGTGTTGTGATGAAATATTTCATAAATACTCGATTACCCTGTTTTTCAAAATGACGAGTATGCGTATATTCCGAAAATAAACACCGAACCGAGTTTCAAAGATGTGAACCATAATTGCTATGTGTAATTCAGTAATACATATAAATATGAGTTGGGCTATGAAATCGTAAGGGTAGAATAGGATAGTGGTGTTAAGCGAAACGATTATCTGAATTAGGGTATTTCAACCCTGTAGGTCCAAGTCGGAAGACCCGAGACGTGGCGTTGGACTAGGAATGATCTAGTGATTAGTTATCAGACTCAACAAGATTCCAATCGAAGGACACGAAGGATAGGATTGTATCCAGGATAGGATAGTGGTTTGACGATGAAGCCAAACGCTCAAGGCAATCCAAAAGTCGACCGATAATAGGGGTTAAAGCTTATCGAGGCAAGTATTCCTGATTTTTCTTTTAAAATACTGCAAATATTTATTCATTCCTATTCTAAGTTCAGAATAGTTAAATGTTTTACATTTCGCTGTAATTACTCTTGTTATGCATGTTCTTTTCATTATTGTTCCTATAATTCGATTGCTCCCTTGAGCAAATACCCATTCTTTCTGGTTATTTGCGAACCCTGAATTGGGATGTTTTAAATTCAAAATGATTTGACATCAAAACACTTTATGGGCTGGATGTTTACTGTAAGGGCCAGTGATGAGCTGGATCCTATGGGCCGGGGATGGACCAGACCCTTGGGCAATAGAGCCTAGGTACCTAAATGGATCTATACGGTTGGGTATAGCTCTACACTATATCCTGACTGATCAGCAGGATATAAGTGTGAACTAGTGTCCAGTCTAATTTGTTGTTGATCGCCATTAACGGCATTCTCTCTTGAAAGGTTTTATGATTCCAAAACCGGACAAAACCTTGATTCTGGAGAAGAATTTGGGAATCCCTTGTCACTTTTGGATTTATAATTAAAGGATGGTGACCGCCAATATTTATTCGCTCAACTCGCTCAAATAAATAGAATTGTTTAAAATTGTTGAAAGATTTTGTCCGGAATTTTTCCTTTGAAACTCAAATTATATTCTTGCTGGGCATTTTTGGCTCACTCTTGCTTTGTAAATTCTTATTTCTGTCAGAAACAGATAAGGATAAAAGTGAATAGCCTTGATAGACAGTAAAAGTTAGAGAAATCTCCGCTGCGAGAGGTTGAAGAAGTTAGAAGAATATGACAGGAGCATTAGGACGAAGGTATTTTTACTTGTAAATAAGTTATTGTAAATTGTAGAAGGTTAGATTCTTGTTTCATACCATAACCTGTAAACGATCCGGATTCAAGGGGTTAATTGAATATTCTTTTATTTTATGTAAAGATTGTTTCGTGACACAAAATCTTGACCCCTGATTTGGGTTGTTACAAGTTAGCATCATAGCTACAGGTTATTGGTCACTGGAATAAGAATAGGTGAGAGTAAGATAGGAATGGTAGGCCGTACAAGATAGGAAAGACCCTAGGCATATTCATTTTAAGTTCGAATTGAGTGCGAGTGAGGATTAGCAGGTCTGATACGGAATTGGTAAGCCAGGATGGTTGAGAGAAGTGTAAGGTGAATATCGCAACGTTATAGGTATATTGAGTTCTCAGATCCTACAGTAATGAGGAATTGACAGATCCACGGAGATGGGATATGCTACCCTACTTTTCATATAGTTTTGAAGAATATGCGATCGATGCTTGTGAGAATTTGTGTAAGAGAAGCTATGATTTAACTTAGGATTAGGTAATAGGCCGAGCTCCACGTCGGAGGCCACGAGTTGACGGAAGCTGATGGAGGGCCAAAGTTGCAAGCTGCAAAGGCACCACCATTGCGGGAAGATTCCTATCACTTATCGGGAGCTGCGCGAGGAATGATGTCTACCTTACTAAGTGTAGGTAAGACTAGCAAAAAGGTGTGACCTTATCTACAGACGAAACGTCGAATCGCCTGCGTGGTTGCAAGCATAACATCACGGACGATGACCGGAATGCCAAAGATAGTACTAAATGTCAGCGTTGCGGTAGAATTACGAATAAAATGGTATACAACGGTAAATGAAGTCTCATCGACTAATGAGTGCGAGCAGAATCCAAGGAAAAGTAGAAGAGGTACCACAATGAAGAGACCCTTATATGGGCATTCCTTTAATTAGATATCTCATTAATGGATCATAAGAATAACAAGTCACTTATGTAGTAATGATGACCAAACATTTGATTTTCAAAATTTTAAAATGAGATTTCGGAAAAGATTTTCTTAATCAACTTTCAGAGGATTTTTGCATGAAATGAGTTTTATGATTTGGTTGTCGAATTACTATTTATATTCTTGTTATTATAAACAGATAATGACCTAAAAAGAAGAATGGAATTAGACTTGGAGGAACAAGTAGACCCACTAGTAAAAAAAAAGTTTAAAGTTCCGTGAAAAACGAACATAAATTATGTCTAATAATATTAATGATTAAATCAACTTGTTAAAACATTATTTACCCAATTCATGAAATTGTTAAAATTTAATGAGATTCGTAATTTGATCGGACAGCGGATGATTAAAGGAACTGGAAGAATCTTCCAGATGATTGGAGAAAAATAGTATTCCTATCGACGGAATTGAGGCATTGCGTGATCGACGGTTATTCTACACGGCATAGATGAAATCGAAAGAAATTACTATGAATTTTAGGGGAGCGCAATTATGATCAAATCATCAAGGCAATTAATGTGGAGGCATTTCCGGATGACATTCCAAAGATCCAGACTGTGAATCTCTCATTCGAATAATCCTGGAGGCATACGTAAGTAAAGCATGGAAGGTGACCAGCATTGACATTCTTTCTTCAAATACGATAGTATATATTCTTCTTGATTCTTGAATGTGTGAGCATCTTCTATCGATGAATCGTAGGAGGTGAAAATGAAAGAAAATTTCTTGTATTCCTTCTGAATTATTTCTTTTCTCAAATTATTAATTCCTGATTGAGACAAATAGTGTTGTGGTATGACGTTTGTCGAAATGACGAAGAGTCAGGTGGGAGGCCACCTAATCATGTGTTGTATACCATGTAGTATGAAAGACTGGCCATCTTGAGTATGAACATGGTTGTCTCATTCACATCTAAATCTTCGCTCATTCTTCTTCCTTCATTTTATTGATTTACGGATTCTTCCAACTGTTTATTGCATTGTTATTCCTTATTCAGTTTTTAATCAAAATCATATTCATAAACTTTCCTCTTGCGTAAAGTGTGTTCTTTGACGATTACAAAAGAAATAGGAATAGTCCCGTGTGATAGGTGGAATTACGTGTCGAAGGAGGATATGATTGCAAGCTGATAAATGATGGACATTTGCGAGCAAGGAAGAATAGATACACCAACAACGTGGTCATGGAAAAGATATCAGATCAGACAGTTGTTCATGTTACGAGGATCTCATCAGTATGGTAGATTTCATTAACGCGATGCACTTCAAATCAGAGGATTTCGACGCGAAATGAATGGTTAACGAATCGTCCATTAGTTTTAAAATAAGGAAGTAAGGCTGTATGCGTCAGACAAAGTGAACGAGTGTTGGGATGACAATCAGAGATCAAGGGAATTCCGAACACTGACTCAGACATGAAACTAATACGTGAAGCATCCCTTCATCGCGGAAAGATATTTGTCGTGAAGATTCAAGATCAAAGAAATCTTAATTGCAAACAAATTTTAAATGTGTTCTTCGAGAAATTGTAAGGTTCTCTAACTTGCATAAATAAGTTATGGTGAATTCAATACTCATACTCGGGCGAGTGGTGAAAGTTCGATACGGGAACATAAGTGGAGATAAAGTAATGGTGATTCGACTGCGAGATCTTTTAAGAAATAACGAACTAATGATGGAGTTTTCACCCGATTGTGATGATGATAATTAAGATCCTACGTGGTTATTAAAAGATAAACAGACTCATTAATAAAATTGAGTATGTATCATCAAAGAAGGAGGATTGGTGTGGTTCGTTGAAGGATGCGGCATAATCTTTTTTTAAAAGTAACTTTACACAACTAGTAATGGCAAGAAATAAGTTAAAGAGAATCGGGAATTAAAGTCCTTGAAAAACAACAGGATAATTCGAAGTTCATTAATAATACTCTGTAATACTTTGAAAGGATTGAGAAAATGTATGGTGATATTAATCATTGTTGATTTAAGACCTTAGTCCAATTCAAAAAGATGTATATTATGCCAGTTGATAATACATACGCTGATCAAAATAATATAATCTGAATTATGTTGAATTGATAAATTTGGTTGATGGAAGTAGGTGGATATGATTGTGGATGATTTGGTTGATTGATGGTTTCGGCTTGAGTCCGACTGGTAGTCAATGGTGTAGAGGAAGTGCTGCCCAAATTTTTAGAAATTACCCTATATTTAAGGATAAAGAAGTATATTAACGTTCTCGTCAGTACTCCAAATGATTGCGATCTCGGTTCTTGAGAAAGTTGTTATGACCAAACCGACTTCATATAATTGGTCTTTAATTCCAATTAGCTAGTCAGCATTTGGTTTAATTAATCAGTTAAAAGAGTTAATTGATTAACTTTACCGACTAATGGTTAGGTAAATGGAGATCGATTCCAATTAGATTGAGTCAAACTCTGACACGATTTTCAGATCCAGAATCAAAGCAATTAGCAATTTGAAGAAAGTAATGACATTAGCAGAAATTGGAAATTGAGTAAAAGTAGCGTGATGTTACTGCAAATATGTGCGAGGTTTTATCCAGAAGAATACGCCTTTTTTGATAAATAAGAGGAATAAAAATTTATTGGTACATGCGAATGAGAAGAATATTTCCAAGAACGGAAGGTGTAAGACAAAATAAAGAGATGTATCATTCGTAATGACGTTCCAAGAAGGACTTGAATGTACACTTCTTTTGAATGGCGATTGAATGGAAGTTGCTGTAAAATAATGGAAAGCTCGTAAATTCAAGCATCTAATGTAAGACGGAGAATGATGAAGTCCGCATGTGAACTCAGGGAAAAGAGATGTTGATCAATGAAGAGAAGTCAAATACGTGATCCGTAATGCGTTAAACAAGGCTAAGAAAATAGTTACCGAAGAAATTCGATAATTCTGTTAGTAAAAATTTAAATATTATAAATAAAAGCCTTCATTCCAGTGTGAACTCCAAAAATAACCTATCCAATAATAAACAGATTAATATTACTAAGAGAAAGAAATTCGTGATGTTTAAAAGAGATAATGAATAATGAGAATGGAGAAATAATGAAGAAAGGAAGTGGAATCAAAAGGATGATAAAGAAACTTTATAAAATAATCCAGGAAATATGCAAGTTAGGAATGTCGGTTGTGCCAGAACTGTTAGGAGAATGAGGTTAAACGCCGATAGTTGGAGATAGGAATTCGTTCCAAAAATGCGTGTAAACAGGAATGATTAAACAAAGGTTTTAATGGCGAACTACTAAAGAAGATTGTTACAATGAATCTCATGTCGGAATTATTTAGGATTAAAGTGAAGTCTTGGAGGTTCAAACAAATGATTTACCAAGGTTACCTCGAAACATACGGTGAAATTTCTCATTGGTTACTGCACAGAGTTGAGCTGGTGTCAAAAGCCCGGTATTGTACGACCCAGTAGGAATGAAGTAATGAATGAAGGAAACTTCAGAAATAAAGAGTGTTTCGTGCTATGCACAAAAGAGGTCATGGAAAAAAAAGAAAAAAAAAGAATGGAGGTATGAAGTTACGTGTTGATTATCAGAAATTGTAAGTCTGAAGATTAAATGAACATAATGTACCAAGAGTATTTAGATAGTGTAATTGTATTTATTGATAACATCCTCGCCCATTCAAGGACTAAGGAAGACCAAATTAAACACCTGAAAATATGCATGTGAAGGGTGAAAGGTAGCAACTGCGTTTTAAACTTCAAAGGTATGAATTCTGGTTATAATTGATTATGAGCTATGATTGCTTGGTTAACTACCAACCAGGAAAGGTCCATATAGGGACAAATGTTCTAAATAGAAAGAAAAGAGAGAATACCATTAAGAGTGTTTGGAAATGGTTAAAAGAATTGGAAAAGTTAGAAATTGAAGAATAGGTTTTGATCCATCTTCTGGGTTATGCTGATACTTATTTTGTTGTTGGGTATCAAAGGTGGTATTAATATAGATGATTGATGTTGACTTCAGTATGGAATGATGTGAGCATCAAAGTTCATATTGATATCTAATTTGATATGACAACAAAATGAGTTCTAGTACCAAGAGTTCGGGTTTGGATAAAGTTTTGATTCATTTCATTCCAAATTAATGTATTTTCCCTCAGATAGTAAAAGATTCTCGCTTGATGAATATAATTGATGATGATTGAAAAAGAACTGAGATATACTACAAAGTTATGAGGTAAATGCAACTGCTAAGATTTTCCTTTAATTTTTAGTTTTCGATTAGATTTAGGACATTTCGAAGCATCAAACGCCATGAGCTTAGGATATAGGGCACAGACGGATGGAAAGTACAAGAAACCGATTAAAGATTCTCGAATTTGATTAGAAAATGATCATAGGACGGACTAACCGAACAGAAGGAGACATGCAAAGTAAAGTAGAACAGTCAGTGAAAATAAAATATTCATGAACACGAACTATTAAAATTGGAAATAAAAGAAGGTTAGTATAAATTAAGTTAGTCCTTTGAAACAGTGAGATAGATAGAACGACTGTGAATGAGTTGGTCTTTTGTCACAGGTTGACGAGTTCATAAAATATTCATGTGTGTATGACTGTGAAGAGTAAATTTAGCTCCAAATGTATGAAGTAAAGATTGAGTTAGGGGTTGCATGAGCAACTGATAAATTTGATGACGGTAGGGGACCGTTGAATAATGATTAAAGTGATGAGTTCCGAGAAATTTTAAGTAAGATACTCGAAAAATATCATGGCATGTTCCTTAGCATGATTCTGAGGACAGAATCCTCTTAAGGGGGGAAGGATGTAATGTCTAAGAAATATTATGTAATTATTTTCATAAATAAATAATTATTATGTGATTTTATGTGAATTTTGGTGAATTATTTGATGATTGATATAAATATTTGGATGTTTATTTCTGATAAAATTTAGATATTTTAATCTTTAATTATCCAGAATTAAATATATAGTGCTTTGGTATTTTTACGGTAATTTTTGTATTATTTGTATGATTTTATAAGAATTTATAGAATTAATAATGATTATTTCACGTAATTGTAAAATTACTTTTTAGAACCAGAAATCGTCCCACTCCAATCGTTTTTGCGTTTTTACAACCCGAAACTCTTCCGAAAACTCCTTCCTAACCTAATCTGATAATTCTGAACAATTTTCGTGTTTTGACTTTTTCAATCCAGGGTACGGTTTGCCCTGTATGAGTCCTGGTGTGAAATTTTCGATTCGCTAATCATTGTATAGATCCATAAAAATTCCTATTCTCAGAAGGCGAATTATTATTACCTTGTTTTCGTGTAAAGTGTTTTATAGTAAGTTCCGTTTTATTAATTATCCAAGTCTGGTATTAAAATTGTATCGTCTTTTTAGTTACTTAGCGGCTAAGTAACCCATTTTCGGACCCGATATGTAAATGTAATTATCAAATTATTAAATAAATAAAATATGTGATGGGTCTGTTAGCTGTAGGCTACCCTATTGTTAATTTTGCGTAATTGTTGGATATGAACCTTATTTATGTAATTAATTATTGACTTGTATGGCATTATTTTGTTTCAAAATGATTTTATTAAATATTTATTCTCATAAATGCTAAAATTGTTTCTAAAATTATTTTTGTTGTTCTACAATTTTACTTATTATTTTTAGGGGTTTATAAAATTTAGAATTCAATATTTTATTAATTATTTAATTTTAAATGATTTTCTGACTTCATTAAATTATAAAATCAGTATTTAATTCCATAATTCTGCAAAAATCATGAAACTCATATTTTCTTAAGTTTACAATATTTCGAGAATTTTAAAATTATTCCGGAAATTTTCTGGCCTTTATTTACCAGCACATTTATTCGTTGAATCTTTAAATGCGGGTCCGATGCACGTTTCAAAAATTATTTAAAAATTTTGAAAATTCTATTTTCATTAACTCCTAATTACTCTGAAAATTTTAAAACTGTTCTGATACATTTTCGGGTTATTTTTACCCGTAAAATTATTCGTAAAATAGATAACTTGTGGTACAAATTTAGATTTTTTGAGTGATTAATTAGATAAGTATTACTGTTCCTTCGTATCCCTTTCCTGTGCACTCTCTCTCAATTTTCTCTCTCTCATCTCGCACATCTCTCTTTCCCTACACCCTCTTTTCTTTCAATCTCTCCTATTTCTAATCTCTCAAGAACAGATATATACATATATATACAAATTCAGTTCCTTCTTCTTCCACCTTTTTCTCGTCGGAATCCCCTTCTTTCCCGGTATTTACGCCGCCGCCTGTATTTCCCCCTCGCCGCCGGGTTCTTTTCCGGTGAGGGCTGTATGTGCGTGTGTGTGCATGAGTTACAGTGTTGTGCGTGTGTATAAATCGTGTGCGTGTGTTGGTAAATCATACTTGTGTGTGTTGGTTCTGTTGTTGCTTTAATTTCTTATCTGTGTCTGTGTTTCTCTGGTTCCTTTCCGGTTGCCGCCGTCTTAAAATCCGGCGAGGCGACCCCCCTGACTGTAGCGTGTAGGCGCGTGTTTATCTGTTGGTTGCCTGATTCGAATTGAATTGTTGATTTTGAACATGATATTATTTTAATTATTTTATTTTCTTTAAGAAAATAATTTGATTAAAATACATGAAAATAATAAAAATAATACATAAATATTTGCACGAGAAATATTAAATTAATTGGTGAAATTGCGTAGGATGCCCGGTAGTACGGGAACCAGTAAATTTTACCGCCGTCGGTGATGAGCCTCGGCAAGCCGACGATGAACGGTGATGATTGTTATCTGAGTCCTACGTTTATTAATTAAATAATGTAAAAATCATTGCGAAACGAAAAATACAAACGAAAACGTAAAAGTACGGATAATAATAAATAATTGAAGTTGTAATTGTGTTTGGGATTGCAAATTGGATTGGATGTTGTTGTTGTTGATTGTGATTGACGTCGAGTTGTTCGACGGGTAGGCCAATAAAAAAAGGAGACGCTGCCCGATTTTCGGGAAATTTATTCCGAAAATACAGGAGACGTAACCCACAATTATCAGAGACGTCGAACGAGAATAAATATACATATATATATTGTCACACCCCAACTTAACAAACAAAATAAATATAACTATTACAATATTTAGAAGAAAGTAAACATAACTGAATCCAAGATCTTACAGTTTAGGGTTTGGAACAGCCCAACACTACCATCTATTACAACTGATTTTAAATTCGAGTCCTCACACAAAACTATCTCTTATTCTACCTGAGCTCGGACATACGCATCGGCGTCACAGGTCTTACGTGTTGTCTGCTTGAATCTAACCATAGCTGCTAACTGTAATATCAGGGTAAATCAAGGAGGGAGCCAAATGCTCAACAAGTGCTAAACTATATGATTCAAAACATAAATCGAGATATATATATATATAAAAGAATGACATTGTGTGGACATAACCAATAATAGCAAGAGATAAAACTTTGGGTGAAGGCATCATTTTCTTGTATCAAAACATTTCTAAAATCATATCTTAATTAAAATCATTTTATGACGCTATGGATTACAGCCGGTGATCAGCCACGAAGTAATCCCGAACCTCGCTGGGTTCTAAAACATTAATGGGATCCCTAGGCAACTTTTAAGCCTACAACATAAGTGTGGAAAGGACTCGCGTCTCAGTCCAGATCTACTATTCAAAGAAAACATTTATCCCCCTTTGGGACTGAAAATCCATGTTTTAATCATTTCAAAAACTGATGCTGATTTATAATAAAATCTCTTAAGTAGTAAACATTTTTATCAAGGGATTATAGATCAACTTGAAACACTGGAAATATGACACTAAATCTCAGGGCCATGATCCACTAGACTTTACTATATTAGGGTAATTGAAAGGTTTCCATAAACAAGAGGTTTGACAAGGAGATTTAGCAAGGCTATTGGATATTATGAAAGAGTAACGCCAAACTAGGCTTAAAGCAATGGTTTTCGACATGGTACAAGTACTAGAACATCAAGAAGATAAGCTTCATGAATACTAAGGGTGTTAAGGTATGAAGAAATGATCTTTAGCTCAAGGTATATCAGGATTGTCGAACTTTAAGGCAAGAAAAAGGGTTATCAATCAATTAAGAACAACTTTAAAGAATATCTGGCTTTTAGGTGTCAAGGTACAGTTTCTATTGGGGTTCCAGCATCAGGGTGAGATGTCAATAATTTAGGAATCAATGGCATGATAATCAATAGGATCAATCAAGTATTATATCAAATCTTTATTTTATCAGGGCATTCCAATTACTTTGATGTACTAGCGTGATACGACTTTTGATCTACTTGTAATATGTACTTGAGGGTTCAAGGCATTTCTATATAATTCAAAGATAGACTTAAGAATCGCTTGGTTCAAGTATATCAAAATGACTCAGGATAATCGCATCAATATATATGAACTAATTGTTACACATTTGCAATGAATACGAAAGACAGGTTGAATCACTTGCCTTGAGAAAGGCTGGTCTGGTCTGGCTGGTAGGAGCAACTGGAAGCTTCACTCGACCTTTATGGCAAGTTTACCCTCGTCTCGAGATCCTACATAAATAATAATAATCCTCATTATAATATATTCTCATCAACTTAACCTATTTACAACATAAATGGCACTTAGGCCTATATGCACGCAATTTATATTCATCTTATAAATATAATTATACACATAGCCACATATACTCACATATCATATTTTAATATCAAATAATATCACACACACCATAATGCAACACTAGGCTTGGATGATCTCGACTCACAACTTAAGTCACTTGGTCGCTAAACTAGACAAAGTTTCCAAATTTTAGCTTCCTTACTCAATGTGCCTTTACTAAACTATCCAAAACCTATTGACCCTCACTTGGGCCTTTTACTCTAATGGCTTTATACTATCTTGCAACCATAGTGGTCAACCTAGGTCTCACTCCTAAGTGTTCTAAAATTATGTGATAAGTGAAAGTGCTCACTAAGGAAAATTTCAGAATGACATCTATTGTTTCTTGAGTGCATTAGACACTCTTAAACTACAAGTTTACCTCCAAAAATTCTACACTAGGCTCTTCTGACCTTAAGGCATCTCCCAAACTTGATGTGGCTCAAGGGTCTAGCTTGGGCCTCCTTGGGTCTAAGCTTAAAGTCTATGGTTCGCCTATTTTTCTGGGCAGAAAACGCCCTGACTTGAACTAATTTGTGACACATGGTTCTAAATCAAATCCTATGAACTATGGCTGAAAAAACTCCTCTGACACTTCCTCTAACTAAGGCCCAACAGGGCCTAATGAGGGCCTACCAATGACATGGTCAAAACTTCATATTTCTAAGTTGCAACAAAACTGTCCCCTGCTGGACAGATTTTGTGATTCCACTCGTGCACCTAACCAAACGACTTATAAACCTCCAAAAAACACCTAAAACCTTTTATATACTCCTAGTGCTATCTTCTGGTGGCTTGGGCCTCAAAGTGCACAACAAATGCTCATTCAAAACTTCCCCATAACTAGTGCATCAAATCTTGAAAAATGCAAACACTAACTAATCCTTTTTCACCTTAACTCCCACTTAATAACCAAGCATCCAACTCTTTCCAAAGCAAACCTAGTGTCTTAATGTCCTAAAATAGTGCCTCAATAGAAGGGGAGATCATCCATGCCCAAGAATCAACAACATGCAACTAAAAATATAACATGCAACTCATGGAAAACACATAACAAAATTTCGGCTAAGCATAAAGTTTAAATGCTTGCAAATTCGACTTGTACCTATTACTCATCCTTAATAATCATGAAATATATCTTCTCTTAACTATTAATAAGAAATTTATCATGAAAACAATCTATTTTAAGCACACATATTTTGAATTTATAGATTTTTAGACATAGCAACATGATTTCAAAAAGAGTAGCATGAAAAACATGGTTGATCATCATTTTAATATCTTAAAACTAGCATACATGGCTAAACATAAATATATAATGAAATTTCAGTAGCATGCAAAAGATTTTAAAGCATGATATCTCCATAAAACACTTAGTTAGCACATATATAAAATATATCTCATAGAGAGCTCTTGAATTCACAAGAATCAAGAGTTTCTCTTTGGAGATCACATAAGAACTACACATGCATCCATGGAACTTCAACTTCCAAGTCACAAAACTCTTGGAAAGTATATAAGATGAATGTAGGGAGAAGATTTACACTTGGGAAGATGAAGAATGAAATGAAAAATGGAAGGGGGTAGGGGAATGGGGCTTCGGCCGAGAGCAATGGTGGGAGGGGGAGGAGAGAAAAAATGTGGTGTGTTGGAGTGTGGAGTGAGTGGAATGACTTCTCCCACTTTGATTTTAGTTTTATGCTTTTTGGTTGACAAAATGATGAGTGGAACTGAGAATGTACAAAAATGTCCTCTAGCTAAAGTTAGGCCATTTTGCATACAAGGTTAGTGTGGTAATTTGGTAATCAACAAATGAGTTAGTGGGGTTGGAAAGGTCTTATTTGCCCTTTGAGAGAATAGAAGGGTGATTTCCATGCAAGGTTTTCTATGTAATTTGCTAATTATAACAAATAAAATTTGTAAAGATTTATTTTTATAAAATAAAATACAAGTTCAAAAATTATAAAATTTATACCATAAAATAACTTGGATTTTTAGAAATTTTATAAAATCACTTTTGAAATTTGTGAACAAAATAACTTATAAAAGAAAATTTCTCCAAGGTTTAGAATATTTCTTATAAATCAAAAATAAGAGAAATAAATAAACTCTTGCTTTGAAAAATTATATACTAGATAAAGCAAATTTAAAATGCTGAAATTTTCATTTACACAAGGTACAACCATTAAGTATATTTACTTTCGGCTTTAATATCACATAAAAATCCACAGATAACATTACATAAAATGTCGGTCGTAACATCCTCTCCCCCTTAAGGGATTCTGTCCCCAGAATCTAAGAGAACAGATGAGGATACCAGGAACGCATATCAGACTCTAACTCCCAAGTTGATTCTTCGACCTTGGGGTTCCTCCAAAGTACTTTCACTAACTTTACCGACTTATTCCTAAGACTCTTTACTTGCCAGTCGAGTAATTTGACAGGTTGCTCCATAAATGACAGGTCCGCCTGAATTTCTACAGGTTCATATTCTATCACATGGCTGGCGTCAGGATTGTACTTCTTAACCAATGACACATGGAACACATTATGCACATGCTGATACTGAGGTGGTAAGGCTAACTCATAGGCCACCTTCCCCACTTGACTCAAAATTTCAAAAGGACCTATATATCTAGGTGCTAACTTCCCTTTCTTGCCAAATCTAGACAACCCTTTTCTTGGTGATACCTTCAACAAAACGACTTCGCCTGCTTGGAATCGAACATCCTTACGCGTTGGATCTGCATACTTCCTCTGCCTATCTTGAGCAGCAAGCAACCTTCTCTGAATTAACTTGACTGTCTCATGTAATTGTTGTACCAATTCCGAGCCTAGAATCCTTCCTTCTCCTACCTCATCCCAACTTGTCGGTGATCTACATTTTCGTCCGTACAAAGCTTCGTATGGTGGCATGCCAATACTGGAGTGATAGCTGTTGTTGTAAGAGAATTCAATCAATGGCAAGTGGTCGTCCCAACTTCCTGCAAAATCTATTGCACAACTGCGCAATATGTCCTCGATTGTTTGAATTGTCCTTTCACTCTGACCATCAGTCTGCGAGTGGTACGCCGTACTCATGTTCAACTTCATGCCAAGACTTTCTTGAAATTGCTTCCAGAATCTCGAGTTAAATCGGGGATCTCTGTCTGAAACTATTGATACGGGTACTCCATGCCTTAGTATGATTTCACGCACTACAGATGAACCAATTTGTCCAATGACGACTTCTCATTAATTGGAAGGAAATGTGCCGACTTCATAAGGCGATCAATTATAACCCATATAGCGTCATGTCCGGATTTCGTTCGCGGTAGTCCCACTATAAAGTCCATAGCAATATTTTCCCATTTCCATTCTGGAATATTTAGGGGTTGAATTAATCCGCTTGGTCGTTGATGTTCTGCCTTCACTTTCTGACAAGTATAACACTTTACAACCCATTCTGCCACGTCTCGCTTCATATTTGGCCACCAAAAGTTCTGCTTTAAGTCCCGATACATCTTGGTGCTTCCCGGGTGGATTGAAAATCTTGAATTGTGGGCTTCTTGTAGGATCTTATTCTTCAATTCAGGTACATGAGGAATCCAAATTCTTGAGGAAAACCTTAGTATACCTTGCTCATCCTTTTGAGTACTAATCTCCTCTCCAATTAGCTGATTCTTCCCTTTCTCCATTACCTCTTCCTGACATTTCCTTATCCTTTCCACGAGTGTTGGTTGAAAAGTCATTGCACGACAAACTTCTTCAACTATTCCATAATTACAAAGTTCTAATCCAAATTTCTTAATCTCTTCAGACAGTTCCTTTGGTGTTGCCATCATATTCAATCTTTCCTTCCTACTCAAAGCATCGGCTACAACGTTCGCCTTTCCAGGATGATAATTTATCGAGCAATCATAGTCTTTAATCAATTCCAATTATCTTCTTTGCCTCATATTGAGCTCCTTCTGAGTAAAAATGTACTTTAAACTTGTAACACCCCCAAATCCGGGGTCGGGGATCCGGGTTGTCACGAGTTCCATTTCCCTTAACAACACCCAATCTTAATAAATAATCAACTACTCTGTACTGTGACCCCACAATAAACACACACACCACAAGTTATAGTCTCAGAGATGAATATCCAAAAATAATCACAAGTCGTTTTATTCCACAATTATATGCCAATACACCTTAAACAGGTTTCTGAATAAATTTACATTTCTTTGCCATTATTACAATTCATAAATATACATAATCTGATACATCAAAAGTTGAAAGCCTAGCCTATTGGTAGTTCCTACCTCAGCTATGGCGGCATCAGTGCTTCTAGAAAATTGCGGAACGTCTCCTAACCTCTTGCGAATCGGGAGCTTGGTCCGGTTCATCTTGTCTATCTGATGTTGTGTGATGAAAGAAGAAAGCAAGGGTGAGCAGCAAGCCCACCAAAATAATATGTAATATGATTAACAATATATGAGCCTTCTCATAGTACTCATGAAAATCTTGGTCAAAAGAAATGAACCAAGTTGATATCTTAATGCGATGAAGTCGCAAAATATTCAGTATATATACATATATACTTTTCAAAATCTTGGAAGTCCTCTTCTATACATAATATACACAGAGTTCCAGTTTATAACTGTAAAAAAATATTGTTGCAAGGTGATCTCATATATCTAACCTTGTCTCAACGTTTTTCTGAAAATCTTTGTCATGCATAAGATAATCATTTACTAGTTATAAGTTTAAAAGATGAAGTTACAAGATACTCCAATATACTTATATCTTTTCCAAATACTACTTGAACTACCACCGTTCAAGTTATAATTAGTTTCAAAAGTTCATCACGTAGATGAGACTACAAGACCAGATTTGAATAGATTAAATCTTTAAAATATCATCAAAATAAAATGAAGTTACAAGATACTTCATTTGATGCAAACATCATTTTGAAAACTTGACCCTGCCAACACTCAACAATCGCCCAGCCGTAGCCTTTCTATCGAAGTGCTCTGGGTAGTGTTGCAGAAATATCCAATTGGATGATGAACTCATTACGGGAGTTTGCCGCGCCAGGAAGACCACTTACGATGATCAGTCGTAGTAGTACAAACCCACCATTTTCTACATGTAGAGGAGAACCTGTCGGATTTACTTGTCAACCGAACACTGAACTCCTAAGGAATGGACCGCCTTAGCGGAACTTCCAGGCCATTTGGGCCAATATAATAAGGCTGGGCCGGCGCCACTCGACCACTTACGCCACTCCTAGTTCAGATGAAATCCATGACTCTGAAACGTAAAGCTCGTTCCCCCTTTCCCCAAGTAGAAACTTGTTGATACGGCTCCACCAAGAAGTCGTATCTAGTTGGAAAGGAAAACTCACCGATATTTCCCAGGCGATGCCTGTTAATGGATTAACTTGTTCCAAGAATTTTACTTCCCGAGTGTTGGGTAAGTAATCAGTTCATTTATCAAAACAGCAACCTCGTTGCGAATATAAAACACACCACAGAGCCGGATCCCTCAGGTTTTGAGCGAGTATTTAAATCCCCTTCGAAAGGAGGATCTTAAAAAAATGAGTTTTGGGATCCGCTCTAATTTTTAAAAATCATTTTGAAGACTCGCAAAACATTTTTAAGAATGTTTGGAGTGAAGCTGATTTAATGAAGTAAATCAGTCCCCAGAATATTTAGAAAATGTCTGAATATTATTATTTAAATAATATTCCCATAAAGAATAATCTTTATACAAAATAATTGAAGTAGAAGTTGTAAGACTTATACTTGAAATGAGTATTAAATAACCAAAGATATACTTATATGAAAGTACTATCTTTATTTGAATAATCGAAAATAAGTTTGATTATCGAAACATTATTCTTTAATAAAATAAAGAATATATCTCAACAAATAATCGGAGTCATAGATCCTCAAATGAATATTCAAATAATATTCATTAAATAATATAAACTGAGTCATAAGCCCTCGAATGAATATTCAAATATTATTCAATAAATAATATAAACTGAGTCATAAGCCCTCGAATGAATATTCAAATATTATTCAATAAATAATATAAAAGAGTCATAAGCCCTCGAATGAATATTCAAATATTATTCAATAAATAATATAAAAGAGTCATAAGCCCTCGAATGAATATTCAAATATTATTCAATAAATAATATAAAAGAGTCATAAGCCCTCGAATGAATATTCAAATAATATTCAAATAATAAAATAAAAGGAGTCATAAGTCCTCGAATGAATATTCGTAATAATATTCATTAAATAAAATAAAGTTATCGAATAAATCTTATTCGATTAATAGTTTTAAAAACTATATCAATATATATATAAATATATATTATACTCGGGAGCCTCGCCTCCCGGTTTAGAAACATGTTCACCTTTTATCCCCTAAACTAAGGGTAAACTCAAATACCGCTTATCTCTAGCATAGGTATTATGCAACTATAAGCATTTGAACCAACAGATATATAAACCAAGAATATAAATCAGGCATGCATATATACCATATCACATGCTACAATATATCGCAAGAATTTGCTAATAACAAATATGCATTTATCGCAAGATCATGCATATACACATATACATCACCACAACAGTATAACGGGTAGAAAACTTGCCTGAGCGACTTGGGGTGAAAAAAAAGCTCGGAACGAGTCTGGTAACCTACAAACAACAAGTAAGTTGGAATTAAACCAAATTCACTTGTAAATCTATACTTTAACTAACTTAGACTCTAACGCTTGTTTTGCGCTTACTGATTTGCTTAAGTCACTCGGGTACCCTCGGCTCCACCATTTTTAATAATTTAACCTTTACGAGTTTTATGGCGATTCCTTCGCGAGTGTCTTACCAACTGCCTAACACACTTACCATAAATGTTTCATACATTAATTAACCCTTTTTGGTCTTTAACCTATGTTTCAAAGTAAAGCGAGGGGAAAAGTTTCGTTCGCGAAACGCCGTTACTTGAAACGGTCGTTTCTCCTAAACCGTACATCGGAATCAAATGAACTACATATCAAAACGAAGCTCGTAACATGAACTATCTAAACATGGCAGTGGTCATAATCTAGCAGGGGGTTCTCGGGTCCTAATGTTATGCACAAAAGCAGTCTAAAGTAAATCGGACATTACGACGGCTATGTTTACGCGATTACCAATGTTTAAACTACTCCAATTAACCACCAACCAACTCATAACCATCAATACAACAAAACTTCACCTAAACCATACCACATCAGTCCATAATCTCCAAGGTTTTCAACTCAAACAACCACAATCAAGACCTATGAACTATAATCAAGCTTCAATTACCAAAAACACTTCCAAATCAAACCAAACTACTAATAATCACAATCCATGCTTCTCATTTCACAACACCAACCATTAAACTTACTAACAAATAAAGTAAAGGCTAGGGTTTGAAGTTTATACCTTCCTTGGGAGGTTTTAAGTTGCTAGGAAGCCTTAGGGAGCCTCCTACAAGCTTGATCTTTCCAAAGAAATCAAGAACACAAAGTTAGGCTTTGAAGTTTCTAAAAGTCCGATTTAAAGAACTGTAAAAATGAGGATCTTACCATGATTATTTGGATGAGACTTGTGAACAAGAGTTGTAGGCCATCTCAATACCTTTCCAATGAGCTATAGAACACAATATTTGAGTGAGAAATGAAGGAGATACAGCAGTTTTAGTGTTCTGGTTCTGTTTTGGCCGAGAGCATGAAGAACAATGCCTTGGTTTCTTTTTGATTTTGATGAAAAATGATTTGCTTGGCTTGGTTGGTTTGATTTTTGTGTTTGTTTTAGTAAATTACCTAGTTGCCCTTGATTTTGTGTGGTTAAAAAGCCACCACATCTCCTTCCTTCCCATGTCATGCTTGTGTCATCCTCATGATGTCATCCTCCCCTCCTTGTCCTCTTTCTATTGGTTGGATGACATCATCCCCACTAATCCCCTTGATTAACTTCCTAATCGTTTGCCTAATGACCGCTGATCTGTTATACGGTTCGCTTAACTTTCGTTTTCGTTTATCGTTTGAGGGATCATACCCGGGATCTTATTACTTAGGTTCCCTTAACCTTTCTCAATATATTATATTCCTTTTATGATCCTCTCCTATAATCCTTTAAATTAAATCCTTTTTATCATGTTACCTTTTTCTCAAATCTTTCCGTATCTAGTGTATTTCCGGGAAAAATCAAAGTGTTCGGATTTGGATTCTGACGATCTTTACATACACTTATATCCCATATAAAGTACTAATAAAATCTCAGAATATCCATATCAGAACCCCTACATAGTGTGGCATGAAAAGTTTTCTCATTCAGCAAAAACACTATTCATAAGGGTTTCAAAAATTTCCCAAAAATTGGGGTTATTACAAAACTCTTGTGATCCGTGTAGATTTCACAGTTTTCTCCGTAGAGGTAATGTCTCCAAATCTTAAGTGCGAACACTATGGCGGCTAGCTCCAAGTCATGGATCGGGTACTTCAACTCATGCGGTTTCAACTGTCTTGATGCATACGCGATCACCTTACTGTGTTGCATTAACACACAGCCCAATCCTTTATGTGAAGCATCGCTGAATATCATAAAGTTTCCTTGGTCATCTGGTAATACTAACACCGGAGCTGTTACCAATCTCTGTTTCAACTCTTGAAAGCTATCCTCACATTCTGCACTCCATTCGAACTTCTGATTCTTCCTGGTTAACTTAGTCAATGGCATGGAAATTTTTGAAAAATCCTTGACAAACCTTCTATAGTACCCTGCCAATCCTAGAAAACTTCGCACTTTCGTAGGTGTCTTTGGCCTCTCCCAACTCATAATCGCCTCAATCTTTGCCGGATCTACTTTAACTCCTTCATTTCCAATGACATGCCCCAAAAATTGAACTTCCTTTAACCAAAACTCACATTTAGAAAACTTGGCATACATCTTCTCTTGCCGGAGTATCTCCAATGCTATCCATAGATGTTGCTTATGTTCTTCTTCCGACTTTGAATAAATAAGGATGTCATCAATGAATACCACTACGAACTTGTCCAAATACTTTTTAAATACCCGATTCATCAGATCCATAAATACGGCCGGGGCATTAGTCAATCCAAACGGCATTACTAGGAATTCATAATGTCCATATCTGGTACTGAATGCTGTCTTGGGAATATCTTCTTCCTTGATCCTTAATTGGTGGTATCCTGATCTCAAGTCAATCTTTGAAAAGCACTTTGCTCCTTTCAGCTGGTCAAAAAGGTCATCTATTCTTGGTAGCGGGTAGCGGTTCTTAATCGTCACCTTATTCAACTTCCGATAATCTATGCATAGCCGCATACTTCCATCTTTCTTCTTTACAAACAGGACAGGTGCTCCCCATGGCGACGTATTTGTCCGAATCACTCCTTTATCCAACAATTCTTGTAGCTGGCTCGCCAACTCTTTCATTTCTGCTGGTGCCATCCTATACGGGGCCTTTGAAACTGGTTCTGTGCCTGGAGCAAGGTTGATCTCGAACTCGATTTGTCGATCTGGTGGTAAGCCTGGTAGTTTGTCTAGAAACACATCTGGGAACTCGTTAACTACGGGGATATCTTCTATGCTGGGGTTGCCTTTTTCTGAATCCACTACATAAGCTAGGAACGACTCACAACCTTTTCTAAGTAGCTTCTTAGCCTGAATGATTGTAAGAAGCAGCTGCTCTTGCCTCTGTCCCTTAAATACTACCTTCTCTCCACTCTTTTTCTTTAAATACACTTTCTTGGTCTTATAATTAATCTGGGCGTTATTCTTCCCTAACCAATCCATACCTAAAATTATATCGAACTCTCCCAACTTGAAGAGTATCAAGTCGGATGAAAACTTATGCCTCGAAATATAAATCTCACACTTCGGACATAATTGATTCACAGGAATCTTCTCTTGGTTCGCAATTACCATATTTAATACCTCGCTCATAATCATTTTATCACACTGAAGTTTATCAATAAAAGTTTCTGATATGAAAGATCTTGTTGCTCCTGAATCAATCAATACTTTAGCTTTGACATTATTGAGTAAAAGTGTACCTTCTATCACCTCAGAATTCTGAACAACGTCCTTCATTTTCAAATCGAATGTCCTTGCTGTTGCTTGCGGAGTTATTGTAGGTGGTGGAGGTAATGCCAATACCTCAGCTGGCACGCTTGAACGGGTACTTGCCACATTCATTAAAGCTTTGACTGGTCCGGTTGTCTTGCACTCCTTAGCTATGTGTCCAGTCTTTCCACACTTGTAACATGTAACTCCTGGTTTCGGTATCTTGCACTCATTTGCCAAATATCCCTTCTGGTTGCACCTATAGCATGTCATGCTCAGGTTATTACATACCTTGGGGTGCCTTCTTCCACAATGCTTGCATTCTGGTCTCTGGAACCTGTTTTCTCCAACTTGCCCTTGGCTTGCTTGGTTGTTCCCCTTCGATTCTTGTCTTTTGCCCAAATTCCCTTTCTTTTGAAAATTTCCACCCTTATGAAATCCAATCCTCTTTACATTCCGATCTTGTGAATTTCCGGATTCCGACTTCTCTCCATAAAATGGAACCTTTCTTTTCTTGTTATCCCTTTCCTTCCTTGACTGCATCCCATTATTCTCGATCAGAGCAGCTTTCTATACTACTCCCGCATAAGTATCAAGCTCAAATATAGCTACTCTATCTCTGATCCAAGGCTCCAATCCTTGTTGAAATCTCTTCGCTTTTTCCTCCTCAATGCTGGTATACTTTGTCACAAACCTTGACAACTCAATGAACTTCTTCTCATACTCCAGTACAAACATATTCCCTTGCTTCAACTCAAGGAATTTAAGCTCCATCTGATTCTGCATGTACTTAGGGTAATACTTTTTCAGAAATAACTTCATAAATCTCTCCCAAGAAACCTGTTGAGTTGCTTCCATAACTTTTACTAATTCCCACCAAAAAATGACTTCGCCCTTCAGGAAGTAAGTAGCATATGGCGTCTTCTGATCATCTCCTAACTGTACCAACTCAAAAGCCCTTTCCATTTCCTTAATCCATGTGTTAGCTATTATTGGATCAGTGGTATCATGAAATGCAGGTGGATTCACATTCTGAAATGCCTTGAAAGTGACAACTTGTCGAGGTGGTACTAGTGGTTCGGGTGGTTGGTGTGGTTCACGGTTATCTTGGTTTTCAATTCGTTGTTGAAGATTTAGTTGTTGTTGAGCTATAGCATTGGTTTGTTGTTGCAAAGTTTCCAGTAATCGAAGAATATTTGGGTCTGTGGTGGAGTTGGTTGTTGGGTTCTTCTTTTTGGGTGGCATGATCCTGAAATAAGAGTTATATCAAAATAGGTATGAATAAGGAAATAATTCGAGGGTATTGCATGGCATTCTTATTTACATATGAGGTCAAGTTTCAAATTAAACAGATATGGTGATGCATATGAAGGCGTAAAATAACAGTTGAGAGCAAATGGAATGATAGTGCATAATAATTAAAATTTAAAGGTCACAATACATCGGGATTAGGACAAAGTCTGATTCTAGGAATAACATGCTTATTTAAAGGATGCAACTGGGAATTCTACGAAGTCTGATAATACAACAACATGGAAGGTAGATAATAGAAAGAATAAGGCTCTACTCCATCAGAACGGGGCTTGGTAGTCTTCTCCTCTCGAAGCATCTTCACAATGCTCTGGAGCTCATCTGCCACCATCTGGATGATATACTGGCTGGTGTGGTCTCGGTGTGATGGCATCTCCTCAAGCTTAGTGTTGACGTACTGAACCAAGGTCTCAAGTCTCGCAGTCATCTGCTTCTTGGGCTTCCCTTCATAGTTTCGGCTGTCCGGGTACGCGTTCTTCAGTCGGTCTATCAGTCGGTCGTACTTGCCCTGAAGCATGTCAAACTCGCGCCTCAACTCAGCATACACGGAGAAAGCAATAGTGTCGTCCGACCCAGAGGATGACGAGGAATGCGCCCTTTGCTGATAAACCAATAAGAGGAGTATTAATAATAAATTTACTTAACCTACTTTCTCCCATATTATCTATAGCCTATACATAAATCCTATAACCTATTTGGGCTGTCCAGGGACTCTAAACCGTAGCTCTGATACCAAAACCTGTCACACCCCCAACTTAACAAACAAACTAAATATAACTATTACAATATTTAGAAGAAAGTAAACATAACTGAATCCAAGATCTTACAGTTTAGGGTTTGGAACAGCCCAACACTACCATCTATTACAACTGATTTTAAATTCGAGTCCTCACACAAAACTATCTCTTATTCTACCTGATCTCGGACATACGCATCGGCGTCACAGGTCTTACGTGTTGTCTGCTTGAATCTAACCATAGCTGCTAGCTGTAATATCAGGGTAAAGCAAGGAGTGAGCCAAATGCTCAACAAGTGCTAAACTATATGATTCAAAACATAAATCGAGATATATATAAAAGAATGACATTATGAGGACATAACCAATAATAGCAAGAGATAAAACTTTGGGTGAAGGCATCATTTACTTGTATCAAAACATTTCCAAAATCATATCTTAATTAAAATCATTTTATGACGCTACAGATTACAACTGGTGATCAGCCGCGAAGTAATCCCGAACCTCGCTGGGTTCTAAAACATTAATGGGATTCCTAGGCAAGTGTGGAAAGGACTCGCGTCTCAGTCCAGATCCACTATTCAAAGAAAATATTTATCCCCCTTTGGGACTGAAAATCCATATTTTAATCATTTCAAAAGCTGATGCCGATTTATAATAAAATCTCTTAAGTTGTAAACATTTTTATCAATGGATTATAGATCAACTTGAAACACTGGAAATATGACACTAAATCTCAGGGCCATGATGTACTAGACTTTACTATATTAGGGTAATTGAAAGGTTTCCATAAACAAGAGCTTTGACAAGGAGATTTAGTAAGGCTATTGGATATTTTGAAAGAGTAACGCCAAACTTGGCTTAAAGCAATGGTTTTCGACATGGTACAAGTACTAGAACATCAAGAAGATAAGCTTCATGAATACGAAGGCTGTTAAGGTATGAAGAAATGATCTTTAGCTCAAGGTATGTCAGGATTGTTGAACTTTAAGGCAAGAAAAAGGGTTATCAATCAATTAAGAACAACTTTAAAGAATATCTGGCTTTTAGGTGTCAAGGTACAGTTTCTATTGGGGTTCCAGCATCAGGGTGAGATGTCAATATTTTAGGAATTAATGGCATGATAATCAAGAGGATCAATCAAGTATTATATCAAATCTTTATTTTATCAGGGCATTCCAATTACTTTGATCTTTATTTTATCAGGACATTTCTATATAATTCAAAGATAGACTTAAGAATCACTTGGTTCAAGTATATCAAAATGACTCAGGATAATCGCATCAATATATATGAACTAATTGTTACACATTTGCAATGAATACGAAAGACAGGTTGAATCACTTGCTTTGAGAAAGGCTGGTCTGGTCTGGCTGGTAGGAGCAACTGGAAGCTTCACTCGACCTTTATGGCAAGTTTACCCTCGTCTCGAGATCCTACATAAATAATAATAATCCTCATTATAATATATTCTCACCAACTTAACCTATTTACAACACAAATGGCACTTAGGCCTATATGCACGCAATTTATATTCACCTTATAAATATAATTGTACACATAGCCACATATACTCACATATCATATTTTAATACCAAATAATATCACACACACCATAATGCAACACTAGGCTTGGATGATCTCGACTCACAACTTAAGTCACTTGGTCGCTAAACTAGACAAAGTTTCCAAATTTTGGCTTCCTTCCTCAATGTGCCTTTACTAAACTATCCAAAACCTATTGACCCTCACTTGGGCCTTTTACTCTACTGGATTTATACTATCTTGCAACCATAGTGGTCAACCTAGGTCTCACTCCTAAGTGTTCTAAAACTATGTGATAAGTGAAAGTGCTCACTAAGGAAAATTTCAGAATGACATCTATGATTTCTTGAGTGCATTAGACACTCTTAAATACAAGTTTACCTCCAAAACTTCTACACTAGGCTCTTCTGACCTTAAGGCATCTCCCAAACTTGATGTGGCTCAAGGGTCTAGATTGGGCCTCCTTGGGCCTAAGCTTAAAGTCTATGGTTCCCCTGTTTTTCTGGGCAGAAAATGCCCTGACTTGAACTAACTTGTGACACATGGTTCTAAATCAAATCCTATGAACTATGGCTGGAAAAACTCCTCTGACACTCCCTCTAACTAAGGCCCAACAGGGACAAATGAGGGCCTACCCATGACATGGTCAAAACTTCCTATTTCTAAGTTACAACAAAACTGTCCCCTGTTGGACAGATTTTGTGATTCCACTCGTGTACCTAACCAAACGACTTATAAACCTCCAACAAACACCTAAAACCTTTTATATAATCCTAGTGCTAGCTTCTGGTGGCTTGGGCCTCAAAGTGTATAACAAATGCTCATTAAAAACTTCCCCATAACTAGTGCATCAAATCTGGAAAAATGCAAACACTAACTAATCCCTTTCTAGCTTAACTCCCACTTAATAACCAAGCATCCAACTCTTTCAAAAGCAAACCTAGTGTCTTAATGTCCTAAAATAGTGCCTCATTAGAAGGGGAGATCATCCATGCCCAAGAATCAATAACATGCAACTAAAAATATAACATGCAACTCATGGAAAACACATAACAAGATTTCGGCTAAGCATAAAGTTTAAATGCTTGCAAATTCGACTTGTACCTCTTACTCATCCTTAATAATCATGAAATATATCTTCTTTTAACAATTAATAAGAAATTTATCATGGAAACAATCTATTTTAAGCACACATATTTCGAATTTATAGATTTTTAGACATAGCAACATGATTTCAAAAAGAGTAGCATGAAAAACATGGTTGATCATCATTTTAATATCTTAAAACTAGCATGCATGGCTAAACATAAATATATAATGAAATTTCAGTAGCATGCAAAAGATTTTAAAGCATGATATCTCCATAAAACACTTAGTTAGCACATATATAAAATATATCTCATAGAGAGCTCTTGAATTCACAAGAATCAAGAGTTTCTCTTTGGAGATCACATAAGAACTACACATGCATCCATGGAACTTCAACTTCCAAGTCACAAAACTCTTGGAAATTATATAAGATGAATGTAGGTAGAAGATTTACACTTGGGAAGATGAAGAATGAAATGAAAAATGGAAGGGGGTAGGGGAATGGGGCTTCGGCCGAGAGCAATGGTGGGAGGGGGATGAGAAAAAAATGTGGTGTGTTGGAGTGTGGAGTGAGTGGAATGACTTCTCCCACTTTGATTTTAGTTTTATGCTTTTTGGTTGACAAAATGATGAGTGGAAGTGAGAATGTACAAAAATGTCCTCTAGCTAAACTTAGGCCATTTTGTATGCAAGGTTAATGTGGTAATTTGGTAATCAACAGATGAGTTAGTGGGGTTGGAAAGGTCTTATTTGCCCTTTGAGAGAATAGAAGGGTGATTTGCATGCAAGGTCTTCTATGTAATTTGCTAATTATAACAAATAAAATTTGTAAAGATTTATTTTTATAAAATAAAATACAAGTTCAAAAATTATAAAATTTATACCATAAAATAACTTGGATTTTTAGAAATTTTATAAAATCACTTTTGAAATTTGTGAACAAAATAACTTCTAAAAGAAAATTTCTCCAAGGTTTAGAATATTCCTTATAAATCAAAATTAAGGGAAATAAATAAACTCTTGCTTTGAAAAATCATATACTACATAAAGCAAATTTAAAATGTAGAAATTATCATTTACACAAGGTACAACCATTAAGTATATTTACTTTCGGCTTTAATATCACATAAAAATCCACAGATAATATTACATAAAATGCCGGTCATAACATATATGAAGTTATATTATACGAAACCAAATTACGTGTTGTGATGAAATATTTCATAAATACTCGATTACCCTATTTTTCAAAATGACGAGTATAAGTATTTTCTGAAAATAAACACCGAACCGAGTTTCGAAGATGTGAACCATAATTGCTATGTGTAATTCAGTAATACATATAAATATGATTTGGGCTATGAAATCGTAAGGGTAGAATAGGATAGTGGTGTTAAGCGAAACGATTATCTGAATTAGGGTATTTCAACCCTGTAGGTCCAAGTCGGAAGACCCGAGACCTGGCGTTGGACTAGGAATAATCTAGTGATTAGTTATCAGACTCAACAAGATTCAAATCGAAGGACACGAAGGATAGGATTGTATCCAGGATAGGATAGTGGTTTGACGATGAAGCCAAACGCTCGAGGCAATCCAAAAGTCGACCGATAATAGGGGTTAAAGCTTATCGAGACAAGTATTCCTGATTTTTCTTTTAAAATACTGCAAATATTTATTCGTTCCTATTCTAAGTTCAGAATAGTTAAATGTTTTACATTTCGCTGCAATTACTCTTGTTATGCATGTTCTTTTCATTATTATTCCTATAATTCGATTGCTCCCTTGAACAAATACCCATTCTTTCGGGTTATTTGCGAACCCTGAATTGGGATGTTTTGAATTCAAAATGATTTGACATCAAAACACTCTACGGGCTGGATGTTTACTGTAAGGGCCAGTGATGAGCTGGATCCTATGGGCCGGGGATGGACCAGACCCTTGGGCAATAGAGCCTAGGTACCTAAATAGATCTATACGGTTGGGTATAGATCTACACTGTATCCTGACTGATCAGCAGGATATAAGTGTGAACTAGTGTCCAGTCTAATTTGTTGTTGATCGCCATTAACGGCATTCTCTCTTGAAATGTTTTATGATTCCAAAACCGGACAAAACCCTGATTCTGGAGAAGAATTTGGGAATCCCTTGTCACTTTTGGATTTATAATTATAGGCTGGTGACAGCCAATGTTTATTCGCTCAACTCACTCAAATAAATTGAATTGTTTAAAATTGTTGAAAGATTTTGTCCGGAAATTTTCCTTTGAAACTAATGCTTGAAACTCAAATTATATACTTGCTGGACATTTTTGGCTCACTCTTGCTTTGTAAATTCTTATTTCTGCCAGAAATAGATAAGGATAAAATTGAATAGCCTTGATAGACAGCAGAAGTTAGAGAAATCTCCGCTGCGAGAGGTTGAAGAAGTTAGAAGAATATGACAGGAGCATTAGGACGAAGGTATTTTCACTTGTAAATAAGTTATTGTAAATTGTAGAAGGTTAGATTCTTGTTTCATACCATAACCTGTAAACGATCCGAATTCAAGGGGTTAATTGAATATTCTTTTTTTTTATGTAAAGATTATTTTGTGACACCAAATCTTGACCCCGGATTTGGGTTGTTACAAAGCATCTCCAATTATGCCACTAGAATTCAACTAAAAATCATCACCAACTAGAGGTAGAAGAGAGTTGATTGCATCCTTAGATCTTAGCATTGAAGTTGTTGTGTGTACCAAGTTCGGTATCCTCTCAGCAGCCTCATTTTCCTGTTCAACCAAAGTTTGATAAGTTGGAATAGGGTAAATAACTGCTTCAGGTTCATAAGAAACAGAATCTAAAATAGCTTGATCTTCATGCTGAAATAACTGCTTATTTTCAGCCTCATTAGCATCCCTTAACTCACTAAAAATGGGCTCTTCCCATTCTTCATTTGTACATGCATTTCTTTCATTTTCACTCTTTTCTTACATCAAGGGCTCCCCTTGGCTTCCCACCCTCACACCTTCACCTTCACCATCTAAGGTGGGACTCCTCTCACTCACTCTTTCCATGCGGGAAAAAATAGCATGCATTTTATCACTCATTTCCTTTCCTTTTTCCTGAGAACAACTCAGCCTCTCACTCAGTTCACTCCCTTCCCTCAATCCTAATAGTGATTGAACTACTAATAAGTCATCTGCACTTGTAACAGTTGTGGAAATTTCAAGTGGTACAATGACATTCAATGGATGAGGGACATCCGTCGAAATAGTAGTTGAGAAATTCAACAGATAATTATTGTTAAGCACATCCGTCGAGAGACAATCACTTTTCGACAGATGAAGAACATCCATCGAGAGAGTAAAATTGATAGAGTTTGGAGTTGAAACTACTGTAGAATCTGTGGTGATTGATTTGAGGTTGTGCACAGATTTCTCAGTAGAATCAGAAAGAAATATCAAGTGAGCCAACAAATCATCCAAAAGATGATTCTCACTTGCTTGAGATTTTAGCTTCTCCATGAGAGTTAAAGATGGAGAATCAGGAATTGATGTGTTTATCATGTCCACATCCAGTGAGTTCGTGGGAGAATTGTGTGTGAGAGGTGTTTCAATTATGAGAGATATTGGCTGTGACTCCACATTTATTGGAGCCACATTAATCTGACTTTGAGATGGTGCATTAACTGAGTCTTTGACTGCAGTTGGCACTATGTGTGCACCCTGTGTATCCCCAATCGTTTTATATTTCTTCTTTCTTATGTAAGTTTGAGGTTGGTCTTTATCTCTAACCCTTTTGGCTTGTGTTTTTGGTTGAGAGCTTGTTTCAATAGTCACATCCTTTTTGGAGGATGCAACTAGTAATGAGCTTAAAGCCTTATTAAGCATGACAGTCTGTTGAGAGACTGCAATGTGGCTGGTTTGGGTTTCACTTACCTCACTCTCCTTATCCTTAGGGTTTCTTTGATTTTCACCCTGTCCCTCACATAGCTCACCACCTTGCACACTCCCATCTTGGTGTTTGGTAGATTTTAAAACTAATTTCTTTTTAGAGGTACTGGAGTGGGTTTTCTTTGACTTGGATTTTAGAAATTCTTGATTTCGTGGCTTGGGTAGGCACCTATTTGGTCACTGTCACAGATGCCATAGCCACAGTTATTTGCAAAGAAGTTTGTGGTTGGGTAGATATTGGAGCAGAAGAAATTACCTCATTTACCTGTTGTGCCTCAAATACTGGAAGATAGTTGAGAGGCACTCCATTGTTGAGATTATTCCTGCTCAAATCTACAAGAACTCTCTTTTCTTGTACCCAACAATCAAGCTTTTTGGTTCGGTTCTCAATTACAAGATTCTCAGAAACAAAATTAGCTAGCAACATAAAGAATCTAGCATAATAAATGTTCTTAGACCTTTTCTTAATGTCTCCTAGTTTCTATCCTAGCTCATACATTACATAATTAATGAAGTTAAAATACTTATCACTCAGAAGCATGTGAAGCATGCTAACGATAGAATAACTAACATCATCAAAATTACTAATCTTTCCAGAAAATGCCTTAACAAAAGAATCACATAGAAAGCTCCACTCTTTTCTAAGGCCCATTCTCCTAACCTCACCTAACTTGGAGGGATTAAGAGAATAACCCATAGACGTAAGCATGTTGCTCACCTCTGTGTTTATGTGTGGAACAAGAGTGTTATTTTCAGGAAGTTTAAAGCATGCTTGTAATGTATCACAGTTAATGCAGTGGTCCTTACCTTTGAGAGAGAAGGTAATGGACTTATCCTTTAAATTAAACATGGAAGTGGTCCAAATCTACTCAACAAATTTATAATAGATGACCGGAGATTCAAGCATAGCATAAGTTAGTTTGCAGCCTCGAATGAAGTCCATCATTTTGTGATAGTCATCAGAAGAAACAATCTTCTTGTTCACCAATGCTACAAAGTTGTTCTTCTCATATACAAACCCAGTTTGAGACATGATTTTGACTACTGGTGCCATTGCTGTGATTGAAAGTAGTTGCAGAAAGAGGGTTTTTGCTTTGGAGATGGAGAGAGTTAGTAGAAATTGCTTTGAGAAAGATAAAAGTAAAATAGAAAATGAAATGGGACTTTTATACTTTCTCAGAAATAGACAAGTAACAAAATTAAAAAGTAAAATAAAGTACCCAATGAAATTTTCCAAAAATAGCCGTTTAAAATAAAATAAACTATAGAAATTATAAAGGTTATCCATCAAAATATACTTACAGACTGTAAGTAAATTCGACGGATAAGAAATAGAATTAACGGCTATGATTAAAAGCAATTTGACGGATGAAGATTAAACAGATATCCCTCGAGATAAAAAGTACCCAGAATAATATTTTATTTTTCAACAGATAATAAAATTCAACGAATATTCATTTTTGAAGGATAATGAACATCCGTCGAGATGTAAATTTTGACTTCGCCAAAATTTCATCCTTGACAAGAAAAATCAAATTTTATTCTGGCTGTATTTCAAATTGCTTAGACATCAAAATTTTTTTAAGAGTAATTAAGCACACTTAACTCACTTACCAACCTAGTAAAGGTGGACTCATTAAGTGGCTTGGTAAAGATGTCTGCAAGTTGCTTCTCACTTGGAACAAAATGAAGCTCCACAGTACCATTCATGATATGTTCTTTAATAAAGTAATACTTGATATCAATGTGCTTTGTCCTTGAATACTACATAATATTTTCAGTATTAGCAATGGCATTTGTGTTGTCACAGAAGATTGGAACCTTGTCAACTTTCAGACCATAATCAAATAATTGATTTTTCATCCATAAAATCTGTGCACAACAACTGTTAGCATCAATATATTCAGCCTCAGCTGTAGAAGTGGAGACTGGATTTTGTTTCTTACTAAACCAGGACACTAGCTTGTTTTATAGAAATTGAAAGGTTCCTCTTGTGAAGTGATTTTCTAAAAGGAACTTTGAAAAAGTGTCATACCAGGCTCTAGGTACTTGCTTCAAACCATAAAGTGCTTTTAATAGATAGTAGACATATTCTGGAAAGTTGGTGTCTTCAAAACCAGGAGGCTGACTAACATAGACTTCCTCCTCCAAATCTCCATTCAGAAATGCACTTTTGACATCCATTTGATAGACCTTAAAATTGGCATGGGCTGCATAGGCTAGAAAAATTATGATGGCTTCAAGTCTTGCAACAGGAGCAAATGTTTCATCAAAATCTATTCCTTCTTGTTGACAATAGCCCTTAGCAACTAATCTAGCTTTGTTCCTTACTACTATGCCATTTTCATCCATCTTGTTTCTGAATACCCACTTGGTGTCAATAGGATTTTTTTCTTTAGGTTTGGGTACTAGCTTCCAGAATTCATTCCTTTTAAATTGGTTTAGCTCTTCCTGCATAGCTAAAACCCAATCAAGATCCAACAAAGCTTCTTGTACCTTCTTTGGTTCTTCCTGAGATAGGAAGCTATTGTCTAGACATTCTTCTTGAGTTGTTTTCCTAGTCTGCACTCTTGAAGTTGCATCACCAATAATAAGTTCAAATGGGTGATCTCTAGTCCATTTTCTTTGTTGTGGTAGATTAACTCTAGATGAAGAGGCCTCTTAGTTGTCTTAATGTGTGACTGAGTTTTGATTAGAAGAAACTCCCCCTGAGTTTGTGGATCTTTGACTTGAAGTTGGGGTCCTTTCTGATTGTGATCTATATTGACTTTCGACTCCTATTGATGGCTCAACTGATGTTGATCTTTGCCTTTCGACGGATGATGCAGATTGTCTTTCAATGGATGATGCACTTGGTCTTTCGACGGATGTTGAATTATGTGCTTTATTTTTTGCTGACTTTTCTGCATTATCCTTAGAGATTATTTCTTGATCACTTTCATCTTCACTATCATCACAAATCACCTCGACATTGTCAAATTTGATGCTTTCATGGAAACCTTCATCTTGTAGTCCTTCAATCTTCTTATCATCAAACATAGCATGTACAGATTCCATAACACTGTCGGTTCTTAGATTGTAGACTATGTATGTTTTTCCAACTCCATACCCAACAAAAATACCTTCATCTGCTTTAGAATCAAACTTTCCATGTTGCTCAGTTTGATTCCTTAGAATATAGCATTTGCAGCCAAAGACATGAAGAAAGTTTAGTGTTGGCTTCCTGTTTCTGAATAATTGATAGAGAGTCATGCATTTTTGTTAGGAATATGTGGTGTACTTGATAATAATCTAAACAAAACACCTTAGTAGATTTAACTTAGTGAATTTTGTAGCACCCGATGGATGATCAATTATAGTCCCGACGGATGATTCAATATAGTCCTGACGGATGACTAATTGATATCCACCGGGTGAGTAGCTTATGTAACAATAAGTACTGTAGCACATTTCTGCAAATAACCTTGTATAGATTCTGTAGTAGCTTATGAATCATGTAGACTGCTAGTAGATGTGCAGAATAGGTTGATTAAATATAAATATAAGATGTCTTGTAATTCTGCACAAATAAAATAGAGTCAAGTGATAAATGGCTACCCGACGGATGATCAACAAAGCTACCCGACGGATGATCAACAAGGCTACCCGACGGATAGCAAGCATGTACCCGACGGATGATCAATTCAAATATCTGTTGACAGTGACAACACAGTCACATGCGTCAAGTGTTTGCAAAAGGAATGTGGCAGCCTGTTTAGCAGGGTTTTGAGAACAAAGAAGCATTACCATTTCCATGCTATTATGAAGATATTCAAAGATGCTGGAATAGAGTAGTGAAGCAGCATGAAGTTAGACTTGATAGGTTTTGTTTTATTATCTTGTCTTTTTATCATGTAAACTTGGTGATATATAAACCAAGTGTAGCTAGTAGAACAAACTAACTAAGTAAACATATTTTTAGCAGAGAAACATTTGTAAGCTGTATTCTGTAGAATTACTCTGTAGTTTGTTTGTTCACTTATAAAGCAGCTGTGAGCTATTCAAGCTTCACAGGATTCTCTTGATATATATATATATATATCTCTGGTGGATACATTCAAATCCACCAGAAAGTTTTAAATACCTGAGTTTTTATTACTTTATGTTTGATTTACTTAACTTTGTATTCCGCACTTTGCAAATCAAACAGTTAGATATAAATTGAGTTAGAACCATTTTTCATAAATCCCAAAATGAAGCCAGAATTACATTCAACCCCCCTTTTGTAATTCTTGTTGTATTGTTAGGGAATAACAATTGGTATCAGAGCAAGCTCTTGAAGTACAAAGAGTTTAAAGATCACAAAAAATAACAAGATGAACAAGAAGGATGTTGGAGTCAAAATTCCATTTCTGGATAAAGACAACTATCATCACTGGAAGGTGAAGATGCACCTACATCTTTTTTCTCAAGATGAGGCCTATGTTGATTGCATAGAGAGAAGTCCTCATGTTCCAATGAGAGCTGCAACAAGGAATGAATCATCTGTTCCCAAGCCTAGGCATGAATGGTCAGATCCTGATATTGAGCAAGTCAGGAAAGACAAGAAGGCCATGAATATATTGTTCAATGGAGTTGATGGTGATATGTTTGATAACCTCATTTACTGCAAAACAGCCAAGGAGGTTTGTGACACAATTCAGATTATCTGTGATGGTACTGAGCAAGTAAGAGAGAATAGGATGCAGCTTCTAATTCAGTAATATGGGCATTTTTATTGTGAAGATATTGAGTCTCTCACTGACATTTTTAGTAGGTTTCAAAAACTACTAAACGCTCTGAAGTTGCATGGAAGAGTCTATCAGAAAAAAGACTCCAATCTCAAGTTCCTTAGATCTCTTCCAAAGGAATGGAAACCAATGACAGTCTCATTGAGAAACTCTCAAAATTACAAGGAGTTTACTTTGGAGAGACTGTATGGCATCCTGAAAACTTATGAGCTTGAAATAGAGCAAGATGAGAGGATGGAGAAAGGAAGGAAGAAAGGAGGGTCCATAGCAATGGTTGCTGAGTTGGAGAAAGAGAAAGATGTGAAGGTAGAAGCTGTTGAGTCTACTTCAAAGGTCTGTGAGATCAAGGGCAAGGGGCTGGTAGCTGAAACAGAAAATTATTTGAGCCAAGATGATATGGATGATATTGATTAAAATCTTGCATTTCTTTCCAGGAGATTTGCCAAGCTCAAGTTCAAGAAGAATTTTGGAGCAGCTAAGCCAAGTAGAAACATGGTGGATAAATCAAAGTTCGAATGTTTCAAATGTGGCTTGGCAGGGCATTTTGCCAGTGAGTGTAGAAAGTTAGATTCCAGCAAAAAGAAGTTTGTGCCTGTGGATTATAAACAGAAGTACTTTGAGTTGCTCAAGAAAAAAGGAAAGGGCTTTCATTACACAAGAAAATGACTGGGCAACAGATGGACTGGATGAGGATGAAGATGTCAGCTACGTAAATTTAGCCCTAATGGCCAAGTCTGATGAAACAGAAACAAGCTCTTCAAGTAATCAGGTAATCACCACTAACCTAGCACATTTATCTAAAGCTGAGTGTAATGATGCAATTAATGACATGTCTACATAATTATATCAGTTGTGTGTTACACTTAAATCCCTCACTAAGGAAAATGCTAAAATCAAAGAAAACAATATATTTTTAAGTGATAGGAATAATGTGCTAGAGTCTCAGTTTATTGAATTTGAGAAATTGAGAATAGAATGTAAGATTGCTAAGGATGAATTAACTGAGTCCTTGAAGAAAGAAGAGATTTTGAATAAGCAACTTGAACGAGAACACGAGGTGATTAAGGCATGGAAATCATCTAGAGATGTTCATGCTCAAATCACTAAAGTTCAAGGTATTGAGTTCTTTTGTGATGCAGCCTGGAAAAAGGGTAAGGAGAAGTTGGAATCCAATTTGGTTGAAGGATTTCTCACAGATGTAGACTCGACGGATGATGAGAGTCATCCGTCGGATAATCAAAAGGATTATCCGTCGAGTGACATAAATCCTCATCCGTCGGCTGTGAGCAAATCCAAATTTGCTAAGCTAAATGAAAAATATGGATCAGTTTCCAAAAACTTTATTCCAGGAGAATCAAGTCAAGTGAAGAAGGAGAAGAAATTGAATGTTGGTCATCTGTCCATCAAGAAATTGAATGACAGATTAGAAAAGATTGAGGTTAAAACATAAACTATAAAGAAAAATAATAGAAATGGGAAAGTAGGGATTAACAAACATAACAACTACACACCTGATAAGTATGCTCCCAGAAAAATCTGTATTGAGTGTGGTAGTGTTAATCATTTGTCTGTTAATTGCAAACTTGCCATGCCTACTCCTATATTTGTACCATCTTCTTTTCCCAACATGAATGTCATGCCTTCTATACATATGAATGCTATGTCTACTCAGAATATGAATGCACAATTTTCTAATATGCCATTTGCACCTAATCCTTATTATGCTGCATTTAGTATGCCTCAAATGCCATTTAGCATGCCTTACTGGAATAACATGTTTGCAAATAGCATGCCTTTTCCTGTTAATCAAAATGTGCATGATAATTATGTTTTAATGACTGGTTTCAAAGATCCAACTCAGATGACTAAGGATGAATCAGATATCCCCAAGTCAAATGAGATCAAACCTAAAAAACAAAAGAAGAAAGCTAACAAGGCAGGACCCAAGGAAACTTGGGTACCAAAATCAACTTGATTTGGTTTTGATGTGTGCAGGGAAACAGAAAAAATCTTTGGTACATGGATAGTGGTTGTTCAAGGCACATGACTGGAGATTCTACCCTGCTCACAGAGTTTAAGGAGAGAGCTGGCCCAAGTACTACTTTTGGAGATGACAGCAAGGGTTATACTGTGGGATATGGCTTGATTTCTAAGACAATGTCATCATTGAGGAGGTTGCCCTAGTGGATGGTCTCAAGCATAATTTGTTGAGTATCATCCGGCTTTGTGATAAGGGCAATTCAGTAACCTTCAATTTCGAAGCCTGTGTTGTGACAAATAAAAGGAGCAACAAAGTGGTTCTCACTGGAGTGAGAAAAGAAAATGTGTACCTAGCTAACTTCAACTCATCAAATGCAGAATATGTCACTTGTCTTCTCAGTAAAGCAAGTCAAGATGAAAGTTGGTTGTGGCACAAGAAGCTGTCCCATCTAAACTTCAAGACCATGAATGAGCTTATCAAGAAAGAACCGGTTAGAGGTATTCCTCAAGTGGAGTTTTCTAAGGATGAACTGTGTGATGCCTGCCACAAAGGAAAGCAGATTAAAGCATCATTTAGGAAGAAGCTTGATTCAAAAATTGAAGAACCTCTACAATTACTACACATGGATTTGTTTGGACCAGTCAATGTGTTGTCCATCTCAAGAAAAAGATTTTTCCTAGTAATTGTAGATGATTTCTCAAAGTTATATTGGATATATTTCCTAAAGTCTAAAGATGAGGCTAGTTAAATCATCATCAATCACATAAGGCAAGTCAACAATCATCCTGATTTCAAAGTTAGAAGAATCAGGAGTGACAGTGGAACTGAATTTAAGAATTCTGTTATGAGAGCATTTTGTGAAGAGAATGGGATTATGCATGAGTTTTCAGCAAAACAAGAACTCCACAAAAAAATGGAGTAGTGGAAAGAAAGAACAGATCACTTATTGAAGCTGCAAGGACAATGCTTGAAGAATCAAAGTTACCAACATACTTCTGGGCTGAAGCTGTAAATACTGCATGCTACACTCAGAATATTTCTTTGGTTAATCAAGCAAAGTGTATGACACCCTACCAATTGTTCAAGAATAAAAAGCCAACTCTAAGTTTTCTTTATGTCTTTGGCTGCAAATGTTATATCTTGAGAAATCAAACTGATCAAAATGGAAAGTTTGATGCTAAAGCAGATGAAGGAATTTTTGTTGGATATGCTGTTGGTAAAGCATATAGAGTCTATAATCTAAGAACCAACATTGTTATGGAATCAATACATGTTGTGTTTAATGATAAGAAGATTGAAGGACTGTAAGATGGAGATTACTATGAGAGCCTCATATTTGATAATGCGGAGATGATTAGTGATGACAGTGATGATGAAAGTGATCAAGAAACAGTATCAAAGGATAATGCAGAAAAATCTACTACCAATGAAGCTCAAAATTCAATATCTGTCGAGTTGCAAAATGCTTCATTCGTCAGGAGACAATCTGCTTTATCCGTCGGGAGACAATCAGCTTCATCCGTTGGAACTCAAAATGCACCATCCGTCGGGTCATCAAAAGAAGCTGAAAGTCAGAATAGATCACTTACAAAAAATTCTCCCTTCTCAAATCAAAGATTCGCAAACTCAGGGGGAGTTTATAATAATCTAAACTCAGTCACACATCAAGACAATAATGAGGCCTCTTCATCTAGAGCTAATCTACCTCAACAAATGAAATGGACAAAAGATCACACCTTTGAGCTCATCGCTGGTGATGTATATTCTAGAGTTCAAACAAGGAGAGCAACTCAAGAAGAATGTCTATATAACAGCTTCCTATCTAAGGAAGAACCAAAGAAGGTAGAAGAAACTTTGTTGGATCCTGATTGGATTTTAGCTATGCAGGAGGAGCTAAACTAATTTGAAAGGAATAAAGTATGGAAGCTAGTACCCAAGACTAAAGTAAAGAATCCAATTGACACCAAATGGGTATTCAGAAACAAGATGGATGAAAATGGTATAGTGGTCAAGAACAAAGCTAGATTGGTTGCTAAGGGCTATTGTCAACAAGAAGGAATAGATTTTGATGAAAATTTTGCTCCTGTTACAAGACTTGAAGCCATCAGAATTTTCTTAGCCTATGCAACCCATGCCAATTTCAAGGTCTATCAAATGGATGTCAAGAGTGCTTTTCTAAATGGAGATTTGGAGGAGGAAGTCTATGTCAGTCAGCCTCCTGGTTTTGAAGATCCAAATTTCCCAAATCATTTCTACTATCTTTTGAAAGCACTCTATGGACTGAAGCAAGCACCTAGAGCCTGGTATGACACTTTATCTAAGTTCCTTTTTGAAAATCACTTCACAAGAGGTACTGTGGATAAAACTTTATTCATTAGAAATGTTAATGGGTATACTTGTTCAAATATATATAGATGATATTATATTTGGCTCTACAGATGAAAAACTTTGCAAAAAGTTTGCCAAATTGATGCAAAGTAAGTATGAAATGAGCATGATGGGAGAACTAACTTACTTTCTTGGTTTACAAGTTAAGCAAGTTAGTGATGGAATATTCATTAGTCAAACTAATACATTCATGAACTTTTAAAGAAGTTTGATCTAATGGATTGCACATCTGCAAAAATTCCCATGGCCACTACAACTAGGCTTGAATTAAACACTACTGAAAAGTCTGTGGATATTTCAAGTTATAGGGGCATGGTTGGCTCTCTATTGTACTTAACAGCTAGTAGGCCAGATATAATGTTTGCTAATTATCTGTGTGCTAGATTTCAGGCTGATCCTAGAGAATCTCACCTAGTGGCTATTAAGAGAATTTTCAGATATCTCAAGCGAACACCAAAACTTGGCATTTGGTACCCTAGAGATTCTGGTTTTGATCTAACTGGTTATTCAGATACAGATTATACAGGTTGTAAAATAGACAGGAAAAGTACAACTAGAACCTGTCAATTTTTAGGAAACAAGCTTGTGTCCTGGTTCAGTAAAAAGCAAAATTCAGTCTCTACTTCTACAGCCGAAGCTGAATATATTGCTGCTGGCAGTTGCTGTGCACAAATTTTGTGGATGAAAAACCAATTATTGGACTATGGTCTACAAGTGGATAGGATTCCTATTTTCTGTGATAACACAAGTGCAATTGTCATCACTAAAAATCCAGTATAGCATTCAAGAACAAAGCACATAGACATCAAGTACCACTTCATAAGAGAACATGTGATTAATGGTATTGTGGAACTGCATTTTGTTCCAAGTGAAAAGCAGCTTGCAGATATATTTACCAAACCACTTGATGAATCCAACTTTTTCAAGGTTGCTAAGTGAATTAGGTATGCTTAATTTCTCTTTAATTATTTTAGATATTTTTGCACGTGGTTATGTAGCCAGAAATTTAATTGATTTTTCTGTTATGATGAAATTTTGGCTAAGTCAAAATTTACATCCCAACCGATGATCATTATCCATCGAGTTTGATCATCCATCGGAATACAATTTGTCAATAAAATTAATTATTTTTCTAGAATATTTTATAACTCGACGGGTAAATGATGTATCCTCATCCGTCAAATTATCTCAATCCTAGCCGTTAATTTTCTGAACATTATCCATCGAGTATACTTACAGCTTGTAAGCATGACACGACGGATAAGTGACAAAATTTTTACAGTTTATTTATTTTTAAACGGCTATTTTGGGCAATTTTTATTGGTTACTTTATTTTACTTTATTATTTTTGTCAGTTAATTTCTGAGACAGTATAAAAGCAAATTCACTTTTATTCATTTCTTTTATCATTCTCAAGATTCAATTGCTCTAATTTCTTTCTTCTCAAAAGCAAACTCTCTCTCTGCCAATTCCAAATCTCTAACAATGGCACCTGTAGTGAAAATCATGTGTCAAACCGGTTATATCTATGAGAAAAACAACTTCTCAGCCTTGATGAACATGAGCTTAAACAGTCTGGTGACTATCACAAAATGATGGATTTTGTGAAGAACTGCAAACTCAACTATGCCATGCTGGAATCACCCACCATTTACTTTGTGGTTGTTGAAGAGATATGGACAACTGCAGTGTACAAATCGACAGACAAGACCATCACATTCACTCTGAAAGGTAAGCAGTTTTGCATAAATAGTGATATTGTTAAAGCATGCTTCAAGATTCCTGATAATATTGTAACTGCTCCACACACAAACACTGACATTGTTAATATGCTTACTTCCATGGGCTATGCACTCACTACTTTTAAATTAAGTGAAATTAATAGGTTGGGTCTTAGGAAAGAATGGAGTTATCTGTGTGATGTAGTAACTAAGGTGTTTTCTGGTAAAATTAGTAACTTTGACTCTATAAACATTTCTATGCTTAACATGCTTTACATGCTAGTTACTGATAAATACTTTAATTTTAGTGATTTGGTTTTGTTTGAGTTAGGCTTTAAGTTAGGAGAGATCAATAAAAGAGGTAAAAGTGTCTATTATGCTAGATTCTTTATGATGCTTGCTAACCATCTTATTGAAGATATTGTGATTGAGAACCCAACAAACAAGTTAAATTATTGGGTTCAAGAAAGAAGGATCATTGTAGATTTAAATAGAGCAAACCATCACAAGGAGGTTCCCTTATACTACTTTCCAGTAATGGAGGGACCTCAGGTGAGTGAGGTAATTTCTTCTGTCTCCACTCTTCCAACCTCACAAATTTCTTTGCTTTCTAGTGTAGCTATGGCAACTGCGTCAATGACCCAACAGTTGCCTACCCAAGCTACCAAACCAACAAAAGTTCCTAAATCCAAAGCTAAGAAAGCCCCCTCTAATTTCTTTCAAAAGAAATCAGTTGTAAAATCCACCAAACCTAAAGAGGGGAGTGTAAAGGTGGGCAAGAAAGGTGAGGGACAGGGTGAAAATCAAAGAAGCCCTAAGGATAAGGCTGGTGAGAAGAGTGTACCCAAACCTAGCCATACCATAGTTTCCCAATAAACTGTGGTTGTTAATAAGGATATTATCTCATTACTAGTTTCATCCTCCCAAAAGGATGTTACCATTGAAACAAGCTCCCAACCAGGAGCACAGACCAAGAGGGGTAGGGACACTAGCTCACCATAAACTTATGCTAGAAAGAAAAGATAAAAAAACCCTTGGGGATGCACAGGGCTCACACAATGTGCAAACTGGTGCAAAAGACCCAGTCACTGCACCTTCTCAAAGTCAGGTTGATGTGGCTCCAATAAATGTGGAGTGACATCCAAAATCTCTTATAATTGAAGCACCTAATACAACAAATTCTCCCACACACTCACTGGATGTTGACATGATCAATAAATCACTTCCAAATTCTCCATCTTTAACTCTCTTGGAGAAGCCAAAAATCCAAGCAAGTGAGTATCATCTTTTAAATGATTTGTTAGCTCATTTACCTTTCCTTTCTGAGACTGTTGAGACATCTTTGCCAAAATTTTCATCAATCTGCATAAAGTCTACAATAGTCTCCACTCCAAAATCAATTATTTTTTCTATCCCGATGGATATTTATCATCCGTCGAGTAGTGATTGTATCTCGACGGATAAGCTTAACAGCAGTCATCCGTCGGATAGTCAAACTGCTAACCCGATGGATATTCCTCATCCGTCAGGTGTCTCTGCACAGCTTCAAATTTCATCAATTCTTACAAGTGTAGAGGATTTAGTAGTACTGCAATCACTCTTAGGACTGAGGGAAGGGAGTGAATTGATCGAGAGTCTGGGTTGCTCCCTGGAAAAAAGAGAGAAAAAGAGTGATCAAATGCAGTCCATTTCTTCAGGACTGGAAAAAGTAAGTGAGAGGAGTCCCACCTTAGATGGTGAAGGTGAGGGTGTGAGGGTGGGGAGCCAAGGGGAGCCCTTGATGCAAAAAAAGAGAGAGAGAGAGAGAGAGAAAATGAGAGAAATGCAGGTACATGAGGGATAAGGCTGGATATCATTGCTAGTGAGTCAATGAATGCCAATGATGCAGATATTGAGAGACTATCTCAACATCCTCAAGATGTTATAAGTTCCATCTCTTTGGATGCTGAGGCATATACTCATCCTGTTCCAGCATATCAAATTTTGGCAGGACAGGGCAATGAAGATGTAGAAAGGATACTGAACTTGATGCACACCACCCAGTCAATGTAGAGAGCTAAGGATTCCATCACAGCTATGCCACCTAGAGCTGATGATGATATTGACTATGGGACTGGGGAATCTGCTGATTTCTTTGGTGATGCAAGTGAAGAGGGGTCACTGGATATAGGGGAGATGTAGGCCCTAGTTCCATATCTGGTATGCCATCTTGGGCATTTTCAAAGCAGTGTGATGAACACTATTTCAAGACTACCCGTATTCAACTTATAAGTCAGACACACTCTGCTCTTCAATCCATAACAAATTCCAACACCAAGAAGCTCTTACAAGCACACCTTGCTTCTCTTCAATTACAAAAAATCCAAGGTTTTCAACATACTCAGGATATCACCTCTATCAAAGGTGAAATTGATCAAATGAAAAGGGACATTTCTGAAAAGTTGGATTCTGAACTTCCAGAAGCTACAATGCTTGACATTAAAAGATAACTCAGGAAAAATTCTGATCTTGCCACACAGATAGATTCCTTGAATACCAGAATGACAGCAATAGAAGCTTCTCTAACAACTATACATCTACATCAGGCACAACAAACAGACTTGCTTCAAAGGCTAGTGGCAGCACAAACCCCTTCTTCTACTCAACTTGCTGATAACAAAAAAGGGGAGAAAGAAACCTCTTCTAAGGGGGAGAAAGCAAGTTCAATTGTCTTATTCAGTCAAGAGGAATCAAGAAGTGAGGGGGAGAAAAAAGTGCTAAACATACAAGTCATCAAAGTGATTGTGCCAATAATTGCTTTCACAAAGCCACCAATGTTGGATAGCATTGATCTAATCCAAAGAGCAGCTGAAAAGCTTGAATTGAAATCAAATTCTAAGATGATTGATGTTACAGCCTTAGAGAAGGAAATAAAAGAAAAACGGAGAAAGATAGATGCAGATATCCAACAAAAGTTTGGGCTAATTCAGAAACCAGAAAAAGTCTTCAATCATTACTCTAAAGTCATGAAAATTTTTATGAATGACATAAGTATGAACTATCTGGAAAGAGGTCAAACTTCCTGCATCAAATCTCCAAACACTACTAGAAATTTGTCAATAGACATCGCTTATTGATGTCTATTTAAAATCCAAGCGATGTTTTTGCATGCGATGAGAAAGGTAGGTGCATTACACATCGCTTATTAGCCGATGTCTATTGTAATAACCCCAATTTTTGGAAAATTTTTGAAACCTTTATGAATAGTGTTTTTGCTGAATGAGAAAACTTTTCATGCCACACTAGGTAGGGGTTCTTTTATGGATATTCTGAGATTTTATTGGCACTCTATATGGTATATAAGTGTATGTAAAGATCGTTAGAATCCAATTCCGAACACTTTGATTTTTCCCGGAAATCCACTAGATACGGAAAGAATTGAGTATAAGGTAACATGATAAAAAGGATTTAAATTAAAGGATTATAAGAGAGGATCATAAAAGGAATATAATGTATTGAGAAAGGTTAAGGGAACCTAAATAATAAGATCCCGGGTATGATCCTTCAAACGATAAACGAAAATGAAAGTTAAGCGAACCGTATAATAGATCAGCGGTCATTAGGCAAACAATTAGGAAGTTAATCAAAGGGATTAGAGAGGATGATGTCACCCAACCAAAGAGAAGAGGACAAGGAGGGGAGGATGACATCATGAGGATGACACAAGCATGACATGGGAAGGAAGGAGATGTGGTGGCTTTTTAACCACACAAAATCAAGGGCAACAAGGTAATTAACTAAATCAAACATAAAACCAATCAACCAAGCCAAGCAAATCACTTTCATCAAAATCAAAAAAAAAGAAACCAAGGCATTGTTCTTCATGCTCTCGGCTTTTTACTATTGCAAATGGGCAAGAATTCAAAATTCAAGATCCAAGCTTCCTAAATTGGTGAGTTAATTCCCTAATCATCTTCATGCTTAGTTAGGGCTATATCATGAGTTTAAGCCATCAATTCCTTCTCCATCTTCTTTATTTAATCAAAGAAGAAGACTATGAATAGTGTTTTCAAGTTTTTAACTTGAAAATTTTCTTGTTTTCCTTGAAGATCCAAGCATTCCTAAGATTTCTCAAAGCTTCTTAAAGCTTCCTAGCTCCTCCCACCACTTCAAGGAAGGTATATCATCTCCAAACCCTAGATTCCTATGTATTATAAGATGATTTTGATTAGTAGGGTGATATTGTAGCTTGATGTTTGTGATTTAGAGTTTGGGATTGAAATGGTATTGAATTGGAATGGTAAATGTTGTTGTTTTGATTAAAAGAACTTAAGTATGGTTAAAGTTAAGCTTTGGCATAAGTATGAATGTTAAAATTGAATTGGTTGGGGTTATTATTATGTGATAAGGATGGATGTTGGTTGTATGTTGGATTTGAGGTTGAATTGGGTTGGTTTTGAATGGTTTAAAATTGGGAAATCGCGTAAACATAGCCGTCGTAACGTCCGATTTTCTTTAGACTGTTTTTGTGCATAACATTAGGACCCGAGAACCCCCTGCTAGATTTTGACCATTGCATGTTTAGATAGTTCGTGTTACGAGCTTCGTTTTGATATGTAGTTCGTTCGATTCCGATGAACGGTTTAGGAGAAACGGCCGTTTTAAGTAACGACGTTTCGCGAACGAACCCTTACCCCTCGCCTTACTTTGAAACATAGGTTAAAGACCAAAAAGGGTTAATTAATGTATGAAACATTTATGGTAAGTGTGTTAGGCAGTTGGTAAGACACTCGCGAAGGAATCGCCTTAAAACTCGTAAACTCGAGGATCCCGAGTAGATTTTGTATATATGTATATATATATATATATATTTATATATATATATGGTTATAGTTTTCAAAACTATTAATCGAATAAGGTTTATTCGATAACTTTAACTTTATTTTATTATTGAATATTATTTCGAATATTATTCGAAGGCTTATGAGGATCCCGAGTAGATTTTGTATATATGTATATATATATATTTATATATATATATGGTTATAGTTTTCAAAACTATTAATCGAATAAGGTTTATTCGATAACTTTAACTTTATTTTATTATTGAATATTATTTCGAATATTATTCGAAGGCTTATGACTCCTTTATATTAAATGAATATTATTTTGAATATTCATTCGAGGACTTGGTTAATTAGCAAATGTTGCAATATATTGAAGCATGATGCTATGGTATATATATATACATGCCTGTTTCGTATTCTTTCCATATATATCTGTTGATTCAGTTGATAATACCTATGCTAGAGGATAGCGGTAATTTGCATATACCCTTAGTATAGGGACCCAAAGGTGAAAATATTTTCTAAAACCAGGAGTCGAGGATCCCGAGTAGATTTTGTATATATGTATATATATATATATATATATTTATATATATATATATGGTTATAGTTTTCAAAACTATTAATCGAATAAGGTTTATTCGATAACTTTAACTTTATTTTATTATTGAATATTATTTCGAATATTATTCGAAGGCTTATGACTCCTTTATATTAAATGAATATTATTTTGAATATTCATTCGAGGACTTATGACTCTTTTATATTATTTATTGAATATTATTTGAATATTCATTCGAGGGCTTATGACTCAGTTTATATTATTTAATGAATATTATTTGAATATTCATTTGAGGATCTATGACTCTGATTATTTGCTGAGATATATTCTTTATTTTATTAAAGAATAAGGTGTCAATAATCAAACTTATTTTCGATTATTCAAATAAAGATAGTACTTTCATATAAGTATATCTTTGGTTATTTAATACTCGTTTCAAGTATAAGTTTTAATACTTCTACTTCAATTATTTTTATAAAGATTATTCTGTATGGGAATATTATTTAAATAATAATATTCAGACATTTTCTAAATATTCTGGGGACTGATTTACTTCATTAAATCAGCTTTACTCCAAACACTCTTTAAAGTGTTTTCGAGTCTTCAAAATGATTTTTAAAAGTTAGAGCGGATCCCAAAACTCATTTTTATATTTAAGATCTTCCTTTTTAAGGGGATTTAAATACTCGTTCAAAACCTGAGGGATCCGGCTCTGTGGTGTATTTTATATTCGCAACAAGGTTGCAGTTTTGGTAAATGAATTGATTACTTACCCAACGTTCGGGAAGTAAGTCCATATATTGAGTCGGCATAAGCAACATGGGCTCAGTGGGCGTCCATGATAGTGTAAGTGGCTCAGTGGGAGTCCATCAAATGCATAAGTGGCTGAGTGGCAGTCCAGCATAAGGTCCTATTACGACCAGGGTGATGACCAGTGGGGAATTCGTCCATCTACTAGTAGAAAAGGTTACTTATGGGTATCTTTGCCTGATCAGCAAGATATCTGGTTTATGCCAAAATTCTTTTCCTTTCCAAATTTATTGGATATTGCAATTCTGTTCATACTTCACATGACAGAGGTTTTCAGGAAATGTATAAAGGAAGATGTATATGTGGATATATATATATATATATATATATATATATATATATATATATATATATATATCAGAACTTAATGAAGTATATCATAACTTCATTTCCTTTAATAATATTTTAAAGATTTAATCTATTCAAATCTTGTCTTGTAGTCTCATCTATGTGATGAACTGTTGAAAGCTCATTATACTTTGAACAATGGTAGTTCAAGTAACTTTATAAATGATATAAGTGTAGTGAAGTATTTGGTAACTTCATCTTTTAAACTTATATCTAATTAATAATTGTCTTATGAATGACAAAGATTTTCAGAAAAACGTTGAGACAAGGTTAGATATATGAGATCACCTTGCAACGATATTTTTTATACAGTTATACACTGGGACTTTGTGTATATTATGCATGGAAGAGGACTTCCAATATTTTGAAAAGTATATATGTATATATATATATACTGAATATTTTGCGACTTCATCGCATTAAGATATCAACTTGGTTCATTTCTTTTGACCAAGACTTTCATGAGTATTATGAGTAGGCTCATATATTGTTAATCATTATACATATTATTTTGGTGGGCTTACTGCTCACCCTTGCTTTCTTCTTTCATCACACAACATCAGATAGAGAAGATGAACAGGACCAAGCTCCCGATTCGCAAGCGATTAGGAGACGTTCCACAGTTTTCTAGAAGCGTTGATGCCGCCATAGCTGAGGTAGGAGCTACCAATAGGCTAGGCTTTCAACTTTTGATGTACCAGATTTATGTATAATTATGAATTGTAATAATGGCAAAGAAAATGTAAATTTATTCAGAAACCTTTTTAGGGTGTATTGACATATAATTGTGGAATAAAATGACTTGTGGGTATTTTTGGATGTTCATCTCTGGGACTATAACGTGTGGTGTGTGTATTTATTGTGGGGTCACAGTACAGAGTAGTTGAGTAATTATTAAGATTGGGTGTTATTAAGGGAAATGGAACTCGTGACAACCCAGATCCCCGACCCTGGATTTGGGGGTGTTACATCTATACACAGTTTAGACATCGTTTTTCTTAACAATGTGATGTATTTTTCTTCAATGTATACCTTCACTATGGTTTCAGTTATTCATTCATATGTCATGTATATCATTTTAAACTTATCACATATAAAGCAATATGATACATTAACATCGAAAAACTTGTTAAACTGATGTGTAACTTAACATATTACATCAGTCTTTTATTAGAAACGATGTCGTACATTTCTTTTTTTAATGAAACCGATGTCTTTGTGTGTGTTTAACATCAGTTCTTTCAAAATGTGATATCTATTATATTGTTTTACATCAGTCATTTCTTGTGAGCTGATATATGTGCCTGCTTATGACATCAGTTTATTGTATGAAATATCTTATTTGACTACATTTTACATCAGTTATTTTGTTCATGAAGTGATGTTTGTTTATTTTTTTATTCATGAATCCCTTGTTTCAATCAAATGCCCAAAACCTAAACAAGAGTCATCCAAAAACATACCAACTGCCATTTTACCATTCCAAAACTAACCAAACCAAAAAAAACGCAAAAATAAACATACATTCATTGATTTACCATAGATTATACCAATTACGTACATATATCCACCACCAACCAAACTTCATAATCCAAACAAACTACATAACTGCAAAAGCAAGTACTAGACATCCACCATCGATCATTTACAAAGTTCATCCTAAACAGAAATACATCTGCTAAACCAGCTGAAGCTCTTATAAAATTTAACAGCTGCTAAACCAGCTGAAGCTCTATATAAATTAAACATGAGTTGAGATGAAACCTCGGCAACAGCAAATCTCATCTTTGCTTCATCTAGCTCTTTCTGTGATCCCCTGGACGATACCCAGATAGACTGCAATAGAAGTTTTTTTAAAAAAAACATGAGCTTTACTAGACTATTCACAATGTAAACATATCAGCCATTCCAAATATTGCATATTGGAAACCTAACCAGAACACAATCATAGGCAAAGGCTCTGCAGAATCAACCATGTTGTACTCGACAGCAACAGATTTGCGGTGTGTCTCTACTATTCCTGCCACAACCATAGAAATGGCTGAGAGAACGAGTCCAACTCCTATTCTTTGGAAGTTTGTGACTCCAGTGGGAATCCCTGTGAACTTTCGGAGAATTGGAACACAGACACGATCATATATTGGGATCAATATAAACATAAACACTAGTGGAATGTCAGGGATTGAAGATCCAGGGACTTGAAAACCAAGAAGATTTATGTCCATCGTATTACTCTGTTGGATGCTGAAAGTTTGGAGTTGAGCCAAACATGTATTCATGAAGATAGTGCTTAAAATTATCGAGAGCATCCGAATTAAAATTTTTGTTTCCTCAACTTGTGTCACAGTACATATTTTCCAGGGTCCCGGATTGTTAACAGTAGATGAATCTGTAGTCACAATAACTGCTGCATGATCCAAGAACCTGCAATATAGAGAGATTAAATTTTCCGAACACTAAGAATCTCCACTAGCTAGCTAAGATGAATAAGAGTAGGCACCTGAATTGATTTGTTCTGTGAAGAGTCTCAGATTGTTTATCATGAACCTCGTGGAATCCTACTGCGTTTTCTGGAAGTGAAAGATTACGGTTTCTAATTGCAGTCACAAATACCTAGTTTTAGAAAAAAGCATTTGAAGTCATGAATTAGCCCCATCAAAATAATGGACATCAAAGTATATCTATCTGCAATTACAATGACCATGCATACATCCTGTGTAATTGTACAAAATGGTGCACACCTGCATTATTCGACTGAGTGGGCTTCCTTTTGGGACATTGTTCCTGTAGAGTGATCTTCCCATGCACATGAACAAGATTGTGATTGCTACTGCAAAAGTAGACACCCCAAATCCCCAGTTCCAGCCTTCATTTTCACTAATCCAGACCAAGAAAGTGACACCAAAGATAGCCCCAATAACAACAAAAAATAGGAACCAGTTAAAGAAACTAGAAAGGGTATTAGACTCTTCAGGGTCTGACTCATCAAACTGGTCTGCTCCCAAGGAAGGAAGCGCCACTTTTAGTCCACCAGCCCCAAATGCGACTAAATATAGGCCAGTGTATAGAATCGCAGCTTGGCTACTTTCTGCAGCCTCACATTGATTTATTAGTAATATCTTAAGCATCTCAAATATTTGCAGAATTCTGAAGATCCAGTGTAGACTATATGTATACAATTGATTAGAGAACTCTTAGAATGTAACTTATCATACAATTATTGTATCATTCAACTCAAGATGTTCATATTTCTATGTTATGCAAACAGCTAGATCAAATATGAAGAATTCCAAAAAGATTATGATATAGGGGAGAGTCTACCTGTATGGAAAGGACAACAACAATTGTTAAGATCTCCTCGGAACATCCAAGCTCATCTGAAGCTAAGATCATTTTTGAGAACATTGGTTCCTACATAAAGTTAAATATTCTGAGTACTAGAAATTATGAAATCAGTATAAATTATGTTTACTATATGGCTAGGTAGGTGGTTTTGCACTTGGATAACAGAGAGAAGTGCAGAAATTATACCAGGCATCTCATGTGTGTGTGCTCAGGAAGAAAGATGGTGAAGTAAGTTTGGCATCATCATCAATTACAAAGGAAACAAGACTTGTTCTCTGAATCTCTGGAATCCCCTCTGTAGACAATTCATTGACGTAATACTCCTCTGTATAGAGCCTAATATCGTATAGCTCAAATTAATATTATTCAACAAAGTCTTGCTCTCCAGCAAAATCAAAACAAAAACTTAATAAATTTACGAACAAGAACTCATGCAGTGATATTTGAGAAGAATGCCCAAGATGAATTATAATTAAATTCAACCATCCATTTTCAATAACAAAAACACCAAAGAGGTGGAACTTGGACATAATTGCAATAAAAAACAACAGAGATATCCAGTGCCAGAGATAAGCTCAAAAAGTAGAAAGATAAAGACATGCATATACATATGAAAGCGTAATATCATAATCATGAGTTATCGAGCTGTTAAAACCTAGAATGATCAATCAAAGCTGAAATTACATATAATAAACACCTACCGACTAGTATTTTATTCATTAAGTCTAGTTGGATGATATAAAGGGAGAAATTATTCAAGACTCGGCCTACACAGGTAACCCCTAATTCAAACCAGGAGAGATGCTATGGAAGATATTCACCCATCAATCTATGAAAATTATCAACTCATATCACGCCCTGTTTTTCAAGATCTAATTCACTTCAAACTTTGCACACAGTAGGCAGAATTTGGACACAGTATCACACCTAAACCATTAAAATCTTCTTGATATTTATAATAGATAATAATAATAGGCACAACTTCTAAAAAGAAACTATTGTCAATAAAATGAGAACTTCTCAGTTCAGCACCTATAACATTTTCCAGGACGTACTCTTCCTGCCCTTCCAACTCTTTGCCTAGTTGATGCTTTTGATATTGGTGCTACTATCAAATTTTCAACATCTGTAATCTGCAAAGTTATAATCAGAGTTATGTTAAAAATCAAAGACAATGCTGCATATTTAAATATAATTTTATATATGATATATCACAACCAGAAACTGGAGATTACTCTAAGCAAATTTGTAACCAAAAGAAACCCACTGCCCAAAATGCAATATACTACATTTGAACTCTTAATGGCCATGTAGCATCTTTTCGACACTGACACAAACTGAATTATTCTGCCTAGGAAAACTAAGAATATCTGAATACATGATTTTAAGATTATAATATGAATTAGTAAACAGACTAAACACAAATATATTTACAAACAACACAAACATAAATATATACAAGCACTTGTTATTACATGTAAATCCGTATTTTAACTACACATACAACTACACATGCAACAACTACACATTTCAATTTCACATGCATACATACAACTACACAAAATGCAGCCCAAACATATATAAATAGATATGTAAAGAAGAATATACCTAACAAAGCAAGGTCCAAAATCCCAAAAAACACAGCAACAAACTCCAAGACCAAAATCCAACTTAATTAGCTCTGAGATTTAAGCTTTAATAAACCCTTAGCTACAAGATTTAGCTCCAAGAAACTCTACTCCTCACCTTAAACTTCAATGAACACACTTAACTCCTTAATCTTCGAATCTGTCACAAAAATTGAAACAGATGAGAAAAAAAAACATTTGAAAGAAAGACAGTAAGAAATTAAGAGATGAGTTGAAGAAATTGAGAGGTTTAATTGGAGATTCAAGGTCTAATCGGAAAGGGGGGAAAGACAGTAAGCATATATTTGAGAGTTCTAGGTTTAGCAGTCAAGAGAGAAAGGGGCAATGACTGAATGAGTTTTTGTTTTTGTTTTTGTGGAGATTGTAATTTTTTGTTTTTGTTTTGATTTTGATTTATTTTTAATTTTATGTTATAATGTTATTAAAGTGAATGAGTGAATAGGCGGGATGGGGAAATATACTAAGGGGGAAAAAATTCGGCTAAGGGCGGGGAGCAAAAGGGAGAAGCAGCGGGCTCTAATTTTTTAAAATTGAGCTTAGACATCGGTTATTATGTCAACCTATGTTAAAAAAAATTGGACATCGGTTTATATGTTAACTGATGTGACGTAGTTTTTAAAAGAACAACTTAGACATTACTTTACTCAAAAGCTGATGTAAACATACCAAAAAGACATCACTTTTTTTTATGTGATATAAAAATGGCTTTTAATATCAGTGACTTTTCTGACTGATGTCTAATGTGCGATGTCTAATGCTGATTTTCTAGTAGTGAAAGAAAGATCTCATTATGAAGGCCAAATGGAACTATCCTAAGTTTTCAGATAAGAATCCTATGGATACAGTGTTTGAAACACCTAGGCCAGATGAGAAGAAGCTGCTGGCTAGGTCTATTGCATTCTACAAGGATCCAACTGATTTGGTGCTCAAAAGGAGAATTGCTAAAATTTACAGAAATGGTAAGGAGATTTGTGTGGTGGCTGGACACCCACTTTTTGTGGAAGCTAAGAAAGAAGAAAAAGAAAGAATCAGGCAAGAAAAGAAGCAAGATGCTTTGGATGCTAAGAAGCAAAAGCAAAAGAAAAAACAAGCTATTATCTTGGCCAAGCTTCAAGCTGTAAAAACCACAACAGAATTTCTTGTACAACCAACTGTAATTACTGAACCTAAGTATCTGAAAATGTAAGAAGAATCACAGCAGAAAAGAAGATTTAGATACAAACTCCATTCCAAGAGGAAAGTGCACTTTAATGATGAGGAATTGGAAGACCAATTTCCCAAAAAGCCTACAACTACAACTCAGACATCAAAACTCTCAATGGTATTTGAAGAATTCAAAGTGGTTGATCCAACAAGAAATATTCATGGTGAACCAATTGTTCCTATGGATGAGCTAGTAGACTGGGATAGTTTACCAATTCCTGAGCTAAATTTACCCATCTTCAAGACAAAGAAGACAAAGACTAGAGCTAACAAGAAAGTGAAGCCTGTATCTCTCAGATCCAAAGCTCTAACAAAATCGCAACCCACAGTCAACAAGAGAGATCTCATGTACATTTGTGATATCAAGGAATTTTCAGACTTGAATCTCTACTTGGATGAACTGGAAGAAGTAAGAGGAATTGATGCTTATAGACATCTTCCTGAAAGACTGGTATTTAGATACAAGGGAGGGAAAGAGATAACATGGCCTCTTCACAAGATTCTCCAAGAAAGCCAATATGTTCTAATTAAAGTCTATTCATCATTCAAAAAGAACTTTGGATCCAATATAACTACAAGAAGAATAGTTCTAGAGAGGATTGAGGAACTAAGGAGTATTAGAGCCAAAGATGCACTTCCAAAAACTCTATCTATTCCCTTTACAGGAAAAAGTGTGCATCTAAGGCCCTATTGGCTGATGGAATTCATGGATGACAAAGGTGTTTGAAGATTCTTCAGATTGAAGGACCAATTGAGTATCTCTAGAAATGAGACTCTTTTGGAAATGCAGTAAATGCTAAATCTCTCAGAAGCTGATGAACTTGAATTCCATAGACAACTTCAGAATCAAATTGAAGAAAACAACCGAAGGCTTGGGAAGAAATCCAGACAATCAAGGAAATAGATTTATCTGCTTAGACTAGAGGAGCATCTTGATAACAATTGTGAGCAATTTCTTTGTGTACTTTGTATTGTTCAACTTTCAGCAATTTGTAATACTTATTAGTTTTATCTACTATTTTTTAATCTGTATCTTTAGGATGTTTTGTTATCATCAAGTTTTTCTTAATTTATGGCTACAATTCCAGTAGACATAAATTGGGGGAGATTGTTAGGAATTTATTGTGTACTTGATAATAAGCTAAACAAAACACCTTAGTAGATTTAACTTATTGAATTTTGTAGCACACGACGGATGATCAATTATAGTCCCAACGGATGATTCAATATATTACCGACGGATGACTAATTGATATCCACCTGGTGAGTAGCTTATGTAACAATAAGTATTGTAGCACATTTCTGCAAACAACTTTGTATAGATTTTGTAGTAGCTTATGAATCATGTAGACTGCTAGTAGATATGCAGAATAGGTTGATTAAATGTAAATATAAGATGTCTTGTAATTCTGCAAAAATGAAATAGAGTCAAGTGATAAATGGCTACCCGACGGATGATCAACAAACCTACCCGACGAATGATCAACAAGGCTACTCGACGGATAACAAGCATGTACCCGACGGATGATCAATTCAAATATCTGTTGACAGTGACAACACAGTCATATGCGTCGAGTGTTTGCAAAAGGAATGTGGCAGCCTGTTTAGCAGGGTTTTGAGAACAAAGAAGCATTACCATTTCTATGCTATTATGAAGATATTCAAAGATGCTGGAATAGAGTAGTGAAGCAGCATGGAGTTAGAATTGATAGGTTTTGTTTTATTATCTTGTCTTTTTATCATGTAACCTTGGTGATATATAAACCAAGTGTAGATAGTAGAACAAACTAACTAAGCAAACACATTTTTAGCAGAGAAACATTTGTAAGCTGTATTCTGTTGAATTTCTTTGTAGTTTGTTTATTCACTTGTAAAGCAGTTGTGAGCTATTCAAGCTTCACAGGGTTCTCTTGATATATATATATATATCTAGTGGATACATTCAAATCTACCAGAAAGTTTTAAATACCTTAGTTTTTATTACATTATGTTTTATTTACTTAACTTTGTATTACGCACTTTGCAAATCAAACAGTTAGATATAAATTGAGTTAGAACCATTTTTCATAAATCCCCAAAAGAAGCCAGAATTACATTCAACCCCCCTTCTGTAATTCTTGTTGTATTGTTAGGGAATAACAATTTTGCTTGATTGACCAAATAAATATTTTGAGTAGCATGCAGTATTTACAGCTTCTGCCTAAAAGTATGTTGGTAACTTTGATTCTTTTAGCATTGTTCTTGCAGCTTCAATAAGAGATCTGTTATTTCTTTCCACCACTCCATTTTGTTGTGGAGTTCTAGCAGCTAAAAATTCATGCATGATTCCATTTTCTTCACTAAACAACCTCATAACAGAATTCTTGAACTTAGTTCCATTATCACTCCTGATTCTTCTAACTTTGAGATCAAGATGATTGTTGACTTGTCTTATGTGATTGATTATGATTTCACTAGCTTCATCTTTAGATTTGAGAAAATACGTCCAAGTGAACTTTGAGAAATCATCAACAATCACTAGGCGGTATCTTTTCTTTTAGATTGACAATACATTCATTGGTCCAAACAAATCCATATACAAAAGTTGTAGAGGTTCTTCAATTGTAGATTCAAGCTTCTTTTTGAATGATGCCTTGATATGTTTTCCTTTCTGACAGGCATCACATAGTCCATCCTTTGAGAACTCAACTTGAGGAATGCCTCTTACAAGATCTTTCCTAACTAATTCATTCATAGTCTTGAAGTTCAGATGGGACAGCTTCTTGTGCCATAACCAACTTTCATCTTGAATTGCTTTGCTGAAAAGACAAGTAATAGAATTTGCACTTGATGGGTTGAAGTCGGCTAAATACATATTTCCTTTTCTCATACCAGTGAGAACCACTTTGTTGTCCTGCTTGTTTGTAACAACACAAGCTTCAGAGTTGAATGTTACTGAGTTGCCCTTATCACAAAGCAGGCTGACACTCCAAAGATTGTGTTTGAGTCCATCCACTAGAGCAACTTCTTCAATGATGACATTGTCTTTTGAAATCAAGCATATCCCACAATATACCCTTTGTTTTCATCTCCAAAAGTAATACTTGGGTTAGCTCTCTCCTTGAACTCAGTGAGCAAGGTAGCATCTCCAGTCATGTGCCTTGAGCAACCACTATCCAAATACCAAAAATTCTTTCTATTTCCCTGCACACATCAAAACCAAATCAAGTTGATTTTGGTACCCAAGTTTCCTTGGGTCCTACCTTGTTAGCCTTCTTTTTAGGTTTCTTAGGCTTGTCCCCATTTGACTCAGGTGATTGAGACTCAACCTTGGTCAATAGAGTAGGGCTTTGAAAACTATTCACAATTACAGAATTATCATGCACGGGTTGGTTAACAATAAATGGCATATTATGTGCCAATATATTATTCTAGTATGGCATGATAAATGGCATTTGAGGCATACTAAATGTAGCATAGTAATGATTTTGTGCAAATGGCATATTAGCAAATTGTGTATTCATATTCCGTGCAGGCATAACATTCATAGGCATTATGGGCATGCTAGGAAATGAGGGAGGTGCAGACATAGGTGCAAGCATAGCAGATTTGCAATTAATAGACATATGATTAACACTACCACACTTAACACAGATTTTTCTTAGAGCATATTTATCAGGTGTGTAGTTGTTATGTTTGTTAATACCTACTTTCCATTTCTATTATTTTTCCTTTTTGAGTCTGCTTTAACCTCAATTTTCTCCAATCTATCATTCAATTGCTTGATTGACAGATGTCCTACATTAGCTATCTTGTTTTCCTTGACTTGACTAGTTTCTCCTGTAACAAATTTCTTGGAATTTGATCCATATTTATTATTTAACTTAGCTAGCTTGACTTTGCTAACTGGCTTTCTATCACTCGACGGATGTGGTTCTTTGTCTTTCGACGGATGAATCTTTTTGTCATTCGACGGATAATCTTCATTATTCGTTGGAATCTTTTTGTCAATGGATAATCTTCATTATCCATTGAATCCACATCCGTTGAAATTCGTTCTACCAAACTAGGTCCAGTTTCTCTTTACTCTTTTTCCAGGCTTCCTCACAGAAAGAATTTATACCTTGAACCTTGGTAATTTGAGTATGGACATCTCTAGATGATTTCTAAGTCTTAATTACCTTATGTTCTCATTCAAGTAGCTTTCTTAAAATCTCCTCTTTCTTTAAGGATTCAGTCAGTTCTTCCTTAGTAATTTTACACTCTTTCAATTTCTCAAACTCAATAAATTGAGTTTCTAACATAGCATTTCTCTCACTTAAAAACAGATTGTTATCTTTAATTCTGGTATTTTCTTTAGTGAGTGACTTAAGCGTAACACGCAAGATATATAACTCTCTGGACATGTCATTTATAGCATCATTACACTCAGCTTTAGAAAGATATGCTAGATTAGTGGTGATTACCTGATTGCTTAAAGAACTGACCTCTGCTTCATCTGATTTGGCCATCAGGGCTAGGTTGACATAGATTGTTTCTTCATCTCATCTACTCCAGTAGCTACCCAGTCATTATCTTGAGACAAGAAGGCCCTTTCCTTTTGTTTGAGCAATTCAAAATATATCTTTTTTTAATCCACAGGCTCAAACTTCTTTCTTTCAGAATCAGGCTTTCTGCATTCACTTGCAAAATGACCACTCAAGCCACATTTGAAAATTTTGAATTTGGATTTATCCACCATGTTTCTATTTGGCTTGGTTGCTCCAAAATTCTTTTTGAATTTGAGCTTGGCAAACCTTCTTGACAGGAAAGCTAGATGTTCATCTATATCCTCTATTTCATCTTGACTAAGATGGTCTTCATGTTCAGCTACTAACCCTTTTCCTTTTCCTTCACAAACCCTAGAGTTTGGTATAGATTCTACAGCTTCAACCTTCATCTCTTTCACTTTCTCTTGCTCAGCTACCAGTGCCATAGATCCTCCCTTCTTCCTTCCTTTCTCTATTTGCTCATCTTGTTCTAACTCAAGTTTATAATTTTCAGAATCCCATACAGTCTCTCCAAGGTAAACTCCTTGTGATCTTATGAATTTTTGAGAGAGACCGTCATAGGCTTCCATTCCTTTGGTAGAGATCTAAGTAAATTCAGGTTTGAATCTTTTGTCTGATAGACCCTTCCATGCAGCTTCAGTGCATTTAGTAGTTTTTGAAACCTACTAAATATGTCACTTAAAGATTCATTATCTTCACAATGAAAATGTTCATACTGCTGAATTAGAAGTTACATCTTGTTTTCCCTCACGTGCTCAGTTCCATCACTTATAATTTGAATTGTATCCCAAATGTCTTTAGCAGTCTTGCAGTTTATGACATTGTCAAACATATCTCCATTAAGACCATTGAACAGAATGTTCATAGCCTTCTTGTCTTTGTGTACTTGCTCAATATCTTCATCTGTCCATTCTTCTTGTAGCTTTGGGACACTTTGCCCATTGCCTACAGCGTCTTCAGTATCTGTAGCCGCTCTTACAGGAATATGAGGGCCTTTCTCAATGCAATCAACATGCCTTTCATCTTGAGAGAGAAGATGCAGGTGCATTTTCACCTTCCAATGGTGATAGTTGTCTTTATCCAAGAATGGAATCTTTACTCCAACATCCTTCCTGCTCATCTTGTTAGTTGCTTTGATCTTTAAACTCTTAGTGTGTTAAGAGCTTGCTCTGATACCAATTTTTAATCCCAGATAATCTAACAGTTGAATTATAGAAGGGGGGGGGTTGAATGTAATTCTTAGTTTCTTCTTGATTTTAAAAACTTCTCTAACAAATATACATAAGAGTGTTTGAATATGATAAAGTGCGGAATGAAAGTATTGATGTATTCAAACACAAAGTAATTAAAACACAAGTATTTAAAAACTTTTTGGTGGATTGAACTTATCCACCAGAGATATATATATTTCGAGAACTCTGTGATACAAAGACTGTACACAGCTGCTTACAAGTAGAATCACAAAGAACATAGATGTTACGACCGGCATTTTATGTAATATTAATTCTGAATTTGGTGTAATTATAAAGCCGAATGCAAATATATTCAATGATTGTACGTTGGTGTGAGTGAAAAATTTCTGCATTATAAATTTGCTTTATGTAGTATATGATTTTTCAAAGCAAGAGTTTATTTAATTGCTTTATTTTTTATTTATAAGGAATATTCTAAGCCTTGGAAATTTTTTCCTTTAAAAGGTATTTTGTTCACAAATTTTGAAAATGATTTTATAAAGTCTCTAAAAATCCAAGTTATTTTATGGTATAACTTTTATAATTTTTGAACTTGTATTTTATTTTATAAAAATAAATCTATACAAATTTTATTTGTTATAATTAGAAAATTACATGGCTACCCTTGCATGCAAATACTCTTCCAATTCAACTAAGGGGCAAGGAAGACATTTCCAACCCCACTCACTTTCATTCTACTAACCAAATTACCACTTTGTCCTTGCATGCAAATCTACCTAACTATGTTGGAAGGTTACTCTTGTAAATTCTCAAATCCACTCACTTTTGGTTAAATAAAAACCAAACTAACATGATTATTACTCCACTTTCACCCCACCATTTCCACACTCCTCCTTTCCTCCCCCTCCTCTCGGCTCTCCCCTCTCCTCTCGGCTTTTTGGCCGAAGCCATACCCCCTCCCTTTTCTTCATTCTTCATTCAAGCTCCCACTTTCCAATCAAGTAAATGTTACTTCCTATATCTTGATCATGCATAATTCAAAGAGTGTTGAGTGAAAAGTTTAAGTTTAAAGGTTGCATGTAAAGGTTTTAGTGAAACTCAAAATACAACCTTGATTCTTGTGAGTTTAGGGTTGTTTTTGAGAGGACTACAAGGAATGGAGAAGTGCCAAGTCTTGAGAGGGAAACTCTTGATGATTAAATGGCCATTCCCATCCATTTCATTCGGCCATGACCATATGGGACCGAATGAATGGTCCTAAGACTATTCTTGTTGCTTAAATCAATTTTTGCATGTTTATGTGATAATGACTTGAATTTTGTGGTGAAAATTTGATAAAACTCTTTGCATGCTAAGTGATCATCTAGGTATAGCTTATGCTAGGATTACATGTCAATTTTATGATAGAATATATGTAGAAAATATGTTGTTTTGGTTTGCAAAACCTGAAGACATGCATGCATGGGGATTTCTCTTAGAATGTTATAAGATTTTGATCATTTGGAAAGATTTTGTTAGTGAGCCTTAATTTCAGTAGGAATAATGTGTTAATATTGATTTATGCTTCTTGTTGCATGGTAATAATTCGTGGTTATCTTTTAATAAAAATGCATATCTTGTTGTTTCAAAAGCATGAAGATTTGTGAGTTGTGAAGTGTAGTTTCTTTGTTTTGCCATAATTGTACCTTAGGTAAGGATGTTCTCACCCAAGGTTATTTTGAGAATAAGGGAGTTAGTTCTGTAGATTACCATGTTTAAGTCTTGCTTTGAGTATTGGGTTGTTGGTAGTTGAGTTTGTCAAGTCAAAACCTTGGAGAAAGGAGAGTTATAGTTTATGCAGAAAATCAGTTTAGTACCCTGAGGTTTAGAGTGAGTTTTGACCATGTCATTGATGTGCACTTTGAGGCCCAAGAAGTTAGTATTGGAATATATAAAAGGTTTTAGGATTTGGTTGGAGGTTTGCATGTCATTTGGTTAGGTGCACAAGTAGAATCACAAAATCTGTCCAGCAGGGGACAGTTTTGTTGCAACTTAGAAATAGGGAGATTTGACCATGTCATGGGTAGGACCTCATTAGTCCCTGTTGGGCCTTAGTTAGAGGGAGTGTCAGAGAAGTTTTTTCAGCCATAGTTCATAGGATATGAGTTAGAACCATGTGTCACAAGTTAATTCAATTCAGGGCATTTTCTGCCCAGAAAAATAGGGGAACATTGAACTTTTAGCTTAGGCCCAAGAAGGCCCAAGCCAGGCCCTTGAGCCACATCAAGTTTGTGAAATGCCCTTAGGTCAGGAGAGTCTTGTGTAAAAGTTTTGATGGAAAACTTGTAGTTTAAGAGTGTCTAATGCACTCAAGAAACCATAGTTGTCATTCTGAAATTTGCACCAGTGAGCACTTTCACTTATCACATAGTTTTAGAAAACTTAGGAATGAGATTTAGGTTGACCACCATAGTTTTAAGATAGTATAAGGTCAGTAGAGCAAAAGGCACAAGTGAGGGTCAATAGGTTTTGGATAGTTTAGTAAAGGCACATCGAGTTAGGAAGCCAAAATTAGAAGACTTTGTCTAGTTTAGCGACCAAGTGACTTAAGTTGTGAGTCGAGATCATCCAAGCCTAGTGTTGCATTAAGGTATATATGGTGTTATTAATATATGATATGTGATTATGTGGCTATGTGTGAACATTTATAATTTAAAAGTGAATATAAAATTAAGTGCATATAGGCCTAAGTGTCATCCGTGTTTAATTTTGAGTTGTAAATAGGTTAAGATGGTAAGAATATATTATAATGAGGATTATTATTATTTATGTAGGATTTCAAGACGAGGGAAAACTTGCCATAAAGGTCGAGTGAAGCTCTTGTTGTTGCTCCTACCAGTCAGACCAGACCAGCCTTTCTCAAGGCAAGTGATTCAACCTGTCTTTCGAATTTACTGTAAATAGTTCATATATATCGATGCAATTATCCTGAGTCATTTTGATATATTTAAATCAAGCGCATCCTTTGTTTATCTTTGAGTTATATAGAGATGCCATGAACCCTCAAGTACGTATTGCAAGTAGTTCAAAAGTCTTTTTCATGATAGTTAAATGCCATGATAAAATGAAGAGTTGTTATATTACTTGATTGATCCTCTTGATTAACATGCTGATGATTCCTAAGTATTGATATATCATCCTGATACTTGAATCCCTATAGAAACTTACCTTGAATCCTGAAAGCCAGATATTTATCAAAGTGATTCCTCATTGATTGATATCCCTCTTTCTTATCCTAAAGCTTGACAATTCTGATATATCCTGATCTAAAGATCATTTCTTCATACCTTAACACCCTTAGTATTCATGAAGCTTATCTTCTTGATGATCCAACACCTGTACCTTGACAAGAAACCATTGCTTTAAGCCCAGTTTGGCATTACCCCTTCATATTATCCATTAGCCTCACTAAATTTTCTTGTCCAAGTTTTGTCATATGAAAACCTTTTAGTTACCCTAATAGAATAAAGTTTTGTGAATCATGGCCATGAGAGTTAGTATCATTTTCCCCGTGTTTTGAGTTAATCTATAATCCCTTGATAAAAATATTTACTATAAAAAGAGATTTTAGTTATAATTCGGCATCAGTTTTTGAAATAAATAAAATGTGGATTTTCAGTCCCAAAAGGGGATAAATGTTTTCTTTGAATGGTGGATCTGGACTGAGACGCGAGTCCTTTCTACACTTATATTAGGCTTAAAAGTTGCCTAGGGATTCCCATTAATGTTTTAGAACCCACTGAGGTTCGGGATTACTTCGCGGCTGATCACCGGCTGTAATCCGTAGTGTCATAAAATGATTTTGATTAAGACATGATTTTAAAATTATTTTGATACAAGCAAAATGATGCCATCGCACATAGTTTTATCTCTCGTTATTATTGGTTATGTCTTTCCATTGTCATTCTTTAATGTATATCTCGATTTATGTTTTGTATCGTACTGTTAGCACTTGTTGAGCATTTGGCTCACTCCTTGCTTTACCCTGATATTACAGCTAGCAGCTATGGTTAGATTCAAACAGACTACCCGTAAGACCCGTGATGTTGATGCTTCTGTTCGAGCTCAGGTAGAATAAGTGATAGTAGTTTGTGTGAGGACTCAGTTTTTAAAATCAGATGTAATAGTTGGTAGTGTTGGGCTGTTACAAACCCTAAACTGTAAGATCTTGGATTTGTTTGTATTATTTCTTTAAAATTTTGTAATAGCTATATTTATTTTACTGTTCAAGTTGGGGGCGTGACAGGTTTTGGTATCAGAGCTACGGTTTAGAGTCCCTGGACAGCCCAAATAGGTTATAGGTTATGTGTGTAGGATATAGATAATATGCGAGAGAGTAGGATAAGTAAATTTATTATTAATACTCCTCTTATTGGTTGTCAGCAAAGGGCGCATTCCTCGTCATCCTCTGGTTCGGACGACACTATTGCTTTCACGGTGTATGCTGAGTTGAGGCGCGAGTTTGACATGCTTCAGGGCAAGTACGACCGACTGATAGACCGACTGAAGAACGTGTATCCGGACAGCCGAAACTACGAAGGGAAGCCCAAGGGCATATGACTGCGAGACTTGAGACCTTGGTTCAGTACGTCAACACTAAGCTTGAGGAGATGCCAGCGCACCGGGACCGTACCAGCCAGTATGTCATTCAGATGGTGGCGGATGAACTCCAGAGCATTGTGAAGACGCTTCGAGAGGAAAAGACTACCAAGCCCCGTTCAGATGGAGTGGAGCCTTAGTTCTTTCCATTTACCTTTCATGTTGTTGTACCATCAGACTCTGTGGAATCCCTAGTTGTTTCCGTTGTTTCCTTTAAATAAGCCTGTTATTCCTAGAATCAGACTTTGTCCTAATCCTATGTATTGTGACCTTTAAAATTTCAATAATTATGTGCTATTGTTCCATTTGCTCTCAACTGTTATTTTACGTTTTATCATCATATCTGCTTAATTTGGAAACTTGACCCCATATATAAAATAAGAATGCCATGCGATACCCTCGAATCATTTTATCATTCATATCTGTTTTGACATAACTCTTATTTTAGGATCATGCCTCCCAAAAAGAAGAACCCAACAACCACAGACCCAAACATTCTTCGACTACTGGAAACTTTGCAACAGCAAACCAATGTTATAGCTCAACAACAACTAACTCTTCAACAACGAATTGAAAACCAAGATAACCGTGAGCCACACCAACCACCTGAACCACCAATACCACCTAGACAAATTGTCACTTTCAAGGCTTTTCAGAATGTGAATCCACCTGCATTTCATGATACTACTGATCCAGTGATAGCTAACACATGGATCAAGGAGATGGAAAGGGCTTTTGAGTTGGTACAGTTAGGAGACGATCAGAAGATGCCGTATTCTACTTACTTCTTGAAGGGAGAAGTTATCTATTGGTGGGAATCAGTAAAAGCTATGGAAGTCACTCAGCAGGTTTCTTGGGAGAGATTTAAGAAGTTATTTCTGGACAAGTATTACCCTAAGTACATGCAGAATCAGATGGAGCTAAAATTTCTTGAGTTGAAGCAAGGGAACATGACTGTATTGGAGTATGAGAAGAAGTTCACTGAGTTGTCAAGGTTTGTGAGAAAGTATACCAGCACTGAGGAGGAAAAAGCAAAGAAATTTTAGCAAGGATTGGAGCCTTGGATCAGAGATAGAGTGGCTATGTTTGAGCTTGAAACTTACGCGGGAGTAGTACAGAAAGCTGCTCTGATTGATAATAATGGGACGCAGTCAAGGAAAGAAAGGGATAACAAGAAGAGGAAGGTTCCATTTTATGGAGAAAAGTCTGAAGCAGGAAGTTCACAAGATCGGAATATAAAGAGGAATGGTTTCCAGAAGGGCGGAAATTTTCAAAAGAAAGGAAATTTGGGTAAAAGGCAAGAATCGAAGGGGAACAATCAGGCAAGCCAAGGGCAAGTTGGAGAAAACAGTTTTCAGAAACCGGAATGCAAGCACTGTGGAAGAAGGCACCCTGGATTATGTAATAAGTTGAGCATGACATGTTATAGGTGCAATTAGAAGGGACATTTGGAAAATGAGTACAAGATGCCGAAGCCAGGAGTTACGTGTTACAAGTGTGGGAAGACTGGACACATAGCTAGAGAGTGCAAGGCAACCGGACCAGTCAAAGCTCTGATGAATGTGGCGAGTACTAGTGCAAGCGTGCCAACCGAGGTATTGGCATTACCTCCACCACCTACACCAACCCCGCAAGCAACAGCAAGGACCTTTGATCTGAAGATGAAGGATGCTGTTCAGAATTCTGAGGTGATAGCAGGTATACTTTTACTCAATAATGTCAAAGCTAAAGTATTATTGATTCGGGAGCAACAAGATCTTTCATATCAGAAACTTTTGTTGATAAGCTCCAATGTGATAAAATGATTATGAGTGAGGTAGTAAATGTGGTAATTGTGAACCAAGAGAAGATTCCTGTGAATCAATTCTGTCCAAAGTGTGAGATCGATATTTCGGGGTATAAGTTTTCAGCCGACTTGATACTCTTCAAGTTGGGAGACTTTGACATAATTTTAGGAATGGATTGGTTAGGAGAGAATAACGCTCAGATTAATTGTAAGACCAAGAAAGTGTATTTAAAGACAAAGAGTGGAGAGAAGGTAGTATTTAAGGGGCAGAGGCAAGAGCAACTATTTCTTACAATTGTTCAGGCTAAGAAGCTACTTAGAAAAGGTTGTGAGTCATTCCTAGCTTATGTAGTGGATTCGGAAAAAGGCAGCCCCAGCATGGAAGATATCCCTGTAGTTAACGAGTTCCCAGATGTGTTTCCCGATGAACTACCAGGCTTACCACCAGATCGACAAATCGAGTTCGAGATCAACCTTGCTCCAGGCACGGAACCAGTTTCAAAGGCCTCATATAGGATGGCACCAGCAGAAATGAAAGAGTTGGCGAGCCAGCTACAAGAATTGTTAGATAAGGGAGTGATACGGCCAAGTACATCGCCATGGGGAGCACCCGTTCTGTTTGTAAAGAAGAAAGACGGGAGTATGCGATTATGCATAGACTATCGAGAGTTGAATAAGGTAACGATCAAGAACCGCTACCCGCTACCAAGGATAGATGACCTTTTTGATCAGTTAAAGGGAGCAAAATGCTTTTCGAAGATTGATTTGAGATCGGGATACCATCAATTAAAGATCAAGGAAGAAGATATTCCCAAGACCGCATTCAGGACCAGATATGGGCATTATGAATTCCTAGTAATGCCGTTTGGATTGACCAACGCTCCGACCGCATTTATGGATCTGATGAATCGGGTATTTAAGAAGTATTTGGACAAATTTGTCATGGTATTCATTGATGACATCCTTATTTATTCTAAGTCGGAAGAAGAACATAAGCAGCACCTCTGGATAGCATTGGAAATACTTCGTCAAGAGATGTTGTATGCCAAGTTTAACAAATGTGAGTTTTGGTTAAAGGAAGTTCAATTTTTGAGGCATGTCATTGGAAATGAGGGAGTTAAAGTGGATCCAGCAAAGATTGAGGCATTTATGAGTTGGGAGAGGCCAAAGACTCCTACGGAAGTGCGAAGTTTTCTAGGATTGGCCGGATACTATAGAAGATTCGTCAAGGATTTCTCGAAGATCACCACGCCATTGACCAAGTTAACCAGAAAGAATCAAAAGTTTGAATGGAGTGCAGAATGTGAGGATGGCTTTCAAAAGTTAAAACAGAGATTGGTAACAGCTCTAGTGTTAGTGCTACCAGATGATCAAGGGAACTTTGTAATTTTCAGCGATGCTTCACATAAGGGTTTGGGTTGTGTGTTGATGCAACACAGTAAAGTGATCGCATATGCATCAACACAGTTGAAACTACATGAGTTAAAGTACCCGACGCATGACTTGGAACTAGCCGCCATAGTGTTCACACTTAAGATTTGGAGACATTACCTCTACAGAGAGAAGTGTGAAATCTACATGGATCACAAGAGTTTAAAGTACATTTTTACTCAGAAAGAGCTCAATATGAGGCAGAGGAGATGGCTGGAATTGATCAAGGACTATGACTGTTCGATAAATTACCATCCTGGAAAGTGATAAGTGGATTTTATATCCACTTGGAATGCTTTATTACAAGCTTAAATTGGTGTTTTGGACTCAAGTTGTTGGTATTTTGATGTGTTTTTGTGTTATTGCATTTCAGGTATCAGTTAAATGAAGAAAAGAGCTTTTAAAGGAAATATGATGAAAATTGATCAGAATTGGAAGCCAAGGCCATTGTCAAGTTGTAGAGAATCTCAATAGCTTCGCGTGGGCAGTTGAATCGCCTAATTCTGACGAGTAGAACTCAAGTTATGGCCAAAACAAGATTCATCAGAATATTTTTCCAGTCAGTAGCTGAGCGCCCGCTCAGCAGAGCTGAGCGCCCGCTCAGAGAGCTGAGCGCCCGCTCGGGAGAGCTGAGCGCCCGCTCAGGAGAGCTGAGCGCCCGCTCAGGGCGCGGCTGGTCGCTGATTTCGCTGAAAAAGCCTTCTTTGAGTAGAATTTGATGATTTTAAGGGTCCAGGTCCACTAGGGGCGTATATATACTTAAAAAAAAGGGTTTTCATCATCCGGGAAGATTGGGATACCAAGGAGAAGACCTAGAAGCACAGAACAACTCCGAAAAAGAAGATCTTGTTTTCAACTTGTGATTCTTTGAATTAGTTGTAACTTTGGATGCTCGTTTTCATTCTTGTTGAACCTAGATCTCGTTTATTCGTACTTTGATTATTATTTAGTTTATTAAGACCTTGTTTATACCATGCTTTCATTGGAACCCATGGTGACGATGAGTTCGATTATGGGCTAATCGTTGTCATGGGATTCTAGCGGATTTACTTATGGATTTCAATAGTTAATTGTTTCGATATCTTGGTGTGTGGTGATTGATTGATATCCTAGTATGGTTGTGCTTATTTGTCTTATGTGAGTAGCTAACATATAAGATAGCGTGTTAATCTCTATTGAAGCGACAATGAATATAGAGGTTTAGAACTTGCCATGCTAGCATAGGTTCATGTACGTGTATGCATGATTCGTAGGTAACTCTAACCGTTTTACTTGCCCTATGTAATCAAGATAGATAACTTGTGTTTAAACTATTATGTTGTCAAATTCTATAGACATATAGGGTCTCAATATAATTGGTGCCTATTCAGCTTCTATCTCTTTTGTGGATGTTTGGTAGAATGGTACTCGTGCAACGAAAGTTGGCGTTTATCAGTTTCGTGTTATCTGATTAGTGTCCTCACCATCACATGCTAAGGTTAAGAACAATAAGGCTATTGAATGGAGTAGTAATGAAGTTAGAATCCCATGTTTATCATATATAGTAATTCAACTTCAATTCTCTTAGTTAATGTTATTTAGTATAATCTCTTAGTTTAATAAAAACCCAATTTGTTATTTATCTTAGCATTGAGCGATAACCATACATTGTTGCATAGGTGCATAAATTGAACTTAACCTAAACCAGTCTCTGTGGGAACGAATCTGATTTATATCTTATACTACTTGCGAACGCGTATACTTGCGTGAATATTAGCGCGTGTTTTCGCCCTAACAAGTTTTTGGCGCCGCTGCCGGGGACTCGGTGTTAATTTTTAGTTTATGTGCTTGTCATCAGTGGTCGTTAAAGTTCACTGACTCGGATTCTTTTACTTTCACAGTTTATTTGTTTGTGTTTCAGGTACTCATTACAATGGGAGATCCAGCAGCACGAACGAAAGCCTTGATGAATTTTTCTCAACCCAAGATCAATGACATTCAATCTAGCATTGTCCGGCCAGCTATCACAGCTAATACCTTTGAGATCAAGCCTGGCATAATTCAATGGGTACAGACTTCAGTCCAGTTTGGGGGTTCTCCAACGGAAGATCCCAATACACACATTAGGGATTTCATTGAAATATGTGACACCTTCAAGTTCAACGGTGTTTCTGAAGATGCTTTGAAGCTGAGACTGTTCCCATTCTCTCTGAAGGACAAGGCTAAGAGCTGGTTACACTCTCTACCAGCTGGTTCGATTACTACTTGGGAAGATCTTGCTCAGAAGTTTCTTACTAAATTCTTCCCTATGGCGAAGACAGCTGCACTCAGGAATGCTATTACTCAATTTGCGCAGCAAACGGGAGAATCGCTAAGTGAAGCTTGGGAGCACTACAAGGAGATGCTTAGGAAGTGTCCTCATCATGGAATTCCTGATTGGATGATCATCACTTGTTTTTACAATGGGTTGGGAGCACAGTCCAGACCCATGCTCGATGCAGCATCAGGCGGAGCATTATGGGCAAAGAGCTATAAGGAACTTATGATCTAATTGAACTGATGGCTGCTAATGAATATCAGTATCCAACCCAGAGATATCCACAGGGCAAGGTAGCAGGAGTTCTTGAAGTGGATACAGCTACGGCTATCACTGCTCAACTAAAGGCGTTGTCTATGAAGATCGATTCTCTGGCTAACTATGGTGTTAAGCAGATAATTAGTGTTTGTGAGCTGTGTGCAGGTCCGCATGTGACAGAATAATGCGCTATATCTAGCGACTCAGCTCATTTTGTGAGCAACTTTCAGAGATCGCAGCAACCAGTTCCAGACACTTATCATCCTGACAACTGGAATCATCCTAACTTCAGCTGGAGCAACAATCAGAATGCGATGCAACAGCCATTCCAGCAGTTTGCAAATAAGCTATTTAACCCTCCTGGTTTTCAGCAACAATTTACACCGAGACAACAACTCCAACTTCAACAACAAACTAATGATGCAGGTCTATCTTCGAATGAAAAATCTGAATTGGAGGAGTTGAGACTTATGTGCAAAAACCAGGCTCTTATATGCCAAAGCCAGGCTGTTTCTATCCAGAATCTGGAGAACCAAATAGGGCAAATTGCTAATGCCTTATTGAATCGACCACCAGGAATGCTTTCTAGTGATATAGAAGCCAATCCAGGAAAGAAGAAAGTTGAAGAACATGTGAACGCCATCACCTTAAGGTCTGGAAAGGTCGCAAGCCCCCAAATTCAGCAAGACGAAGAGCCTGAAAAATCTCAAGATTCAGAAAATGCAGTTGTGGCTAAAGAAGAAGTGCAGAAGGAAGCAGAGGTGGAACCAAGGAAGACTACTGTGGAACACACTCCTCCTGAGGGTAATACAGGGGAGAAGCAGATCTATCCTCCACCTCCTTTTCCTAAAAGGCTGCAGAAGAAAAAGCTGGATAAGTAGTTTGAGAAGTTTCTGGAGGTGTTCAAGAAACTTCATATCAACATACCTTTCGCTGAAGCTCTTGAACAGATGCCTAGCTATGCGAGGTTTATGAAAGGTATTCTCTCTCGGAAAGTGAAGCTCGATGACTTAGAGACCGTTGCTCTAACGGAGGAATGCAGTGCTGTGCTGCAACAGAAGTTGCCTCCGAAGCTTAAAGATCCTGGAAGCTTCACTATTCCTTACACCATCAGAAACTTGTCATTCGATAAGTGTTTATGTGATTTAGGAGCTAGCATCAATCTGATGCCCTTATCTATCTTCAAGAAGCTTGGTCTGCCTGAGCCGAAACCAACATACATGTCATTGCAACTAGCTGACCGTTCCATCGCTTATCCACGAGGTATAGTGAAGGATGTCTTGATCAAGGTGGATAAACTCTTCTTCCCTGCTGACTTTGTAATTCTTGATTTCGAGGAAGATAAGAAGATTCCCATTATCTTGGGAAGACCATTCTTGGCTACAGGCCGAACTATGATCAATGTGCAAAAAGGAGAGCTTACGATGAAGGTTCATGATCAGAAGGTCACTTTCAATGTGTTCAAGGAAATAAAATTACCCACATCTAAAGAGGAGTGCTTTAAAGTAGAGCAAATTCAGGTTTTGAATGCACCTCTGTGGAAGAGGAAGTTGGATGTGCCATTCGATTCTCTTGGGTTAGCAGAGCTGAAAATTTCTCAGGATCGTCTCGAGTCATCTATTGAAGATGCTCCTACACTTGAGCTCAACCCACTACCAAATCACTTGAGTTATTCATTCTTAGGTGCACCCCCTGACAAGGGGTTGGGATATATCTTTGATGATGTAGAGGGTAGCCGAACGGATCCTCCAGTGCCTATAGAGGGTTCTTCTCATGTGCAGCAGGTAGTTGATAGGACTGGTGTTGGTGACGAGCAGTACAGGCGAGTAATTAGGCGTATGGAGGCCATGCATGACATTCACCATCATTTTGCTGAAGATTTGACACACGCTTTCGGTACTATTTTCCGAGACACTAGTGGCGAGGTTGATTGGCCACCTGATCCTCCACCCGAAGAGGGTGATCTTTCCGACGACTAGGTATGCCTGAAATCCTTATTATTGCCTTCAATGAGGACATTGAAAATTTTAAGTTTGGGGTGATAATGTAAGGATTAGTAGTGTGTGTCCATATAGATTCATATAGATTCATGTTGCATGTTTAGTTGTAGTTCATTCATATTTTTGTATGATTGTTCATTTAGGACTTTGTTTATTTTTATGCAATTTCATATAGTTGCATTTGCATGCATATTTAGCATGATCCCTTAAGATGAACTATGATATTGGATAAGTTGATGTTAATTTGAGTGTGGTGATGAGGAATAGACGGATGTTTAAGTCTTAATGAATTGATTTGCATGCCAGAAATAAATATTTTCACAAAGTCTTATAGGGTTGCTTTTGATCTAGATCATGATCATACTTGTTTGTTGTTGAGATTTAATCACTTGGTTATATTTAGAATTTGTGATATTCTCGTAGTGAAGTAAAAATACTGATTCTTTTTATCTGGAGAAAAACTTGGATTTCATTGCTAGTTGTTGTAAGGCTAGGTGTCAAATGGCTAGTAGCCGGCTCATATTTTTATGAGTAGTGTAGGGTTGAATGAGATGGAGCGAAACGCACTCATTCAGAAATTGTTGAAAAAAATGAAAAAAAAGAAAAAAAAGAAAAAAAAGAAAGAAAAAAGTATGTGTTTATGCATAATTGATCAAGAGTGAGCTCTTTAATACTCGAGTTATTAAGTTCTAGGGGACTTTGTGCCTAGTGACCTAAGGCTTTTATAGTCTGGGATCCACTAACCTAACGCTCGCTATATGGGTATTATTGTATAAGTCTTTTGGGACCTCATTCATTGCACGATCAAATAAGCATCTTTGCTATGTGTTCAATAATAGTGTGAATCCTTGTATAACTCTAGTAGAAAGGAGGTGTTGTGAGTCATAATGCGTTTATTGTCTATTCTGTTTATAAACTTTTGATTGTTTCAATGATAGATAAGTTAGGGTTATTGATCTAGTATCGAGAGTATATCTGTTAAGCATCCACACACGCACATTTCTGGTTTGTGAGTTGGTTTATGGGATTTATTCAAACTCTGTTTCAAGTTATTGCATTCTTAGAGGCATTGGCTTATTCATTTGGTTATGGTTATTCTGAGGGGATCGATTGCATTATCATTTAGTTGCATTCACATAGTTGCATTCATGCATTAGGTTTGTTTTGTAGTTTTGAGTCTGTTTATGCTTGAGGAAAAACATCGATTCAAGTTTGGGGGTGTGATAAGTGGATTTTATATCCACTTGGAATGCTTTATTACAAGCTTAAATTGGTGTTTTGGACTCAAGCTGTTGGTATTTTGATGTGTTTTTGTGTTATTGCATTTCAGGTATCAGTTAAATGAAGAAAAGGGCTTTTAAAGGAAATATGATGAAAAGTGATCAGAATTGGAAGCGAAGGCCATTGTCAAGTTGTAGAGAATCTCAATAGCTTCGCATGGGCAGTTGAATCGCCTAATTCTGACGAGTAGAACTCAAGTTATGGCCAAAACAAGATTCATCAGAATATTTTTCCAGTCTGAGCTGAGCGCCCGCTCAGCAGAGCTGAGCGCCCGCTCCGAGAGCTGAGCGCCCGCTCAGGAGAGCTGAGCGCCCGCTCAGGAGAGCTGAGCGCCCGCTCAGGGCGCGGCTGGTCGCTGATTTCGCTGAAAAAGCCTTTTTTGAGTAGAATTTGACGATTTTAAGGGTCCAGGTCCACTAGGGGCGTATATATACTTAAAAAAAGGGTTTTCATCATCCGGGAAGATTGGGATACCAAGGAGAAGACCTAGAAGCACAGAACAACTCCGAAAAAGAAGATCTTGTTTTTAACTTGTGATTCTTTGAATTAGTTGTAACTTTGGATGCTCGTTTTCGTTTTTGTTGAACCTAGATCTCGTTTATTCGTACTTTGATTATTATTTAGTTTATTAAGACCTTGTTTATACCATGCTTTCATTGGAACCCATGGTGACGATGAGTTCGATTATGGGCTAATCGTTGTCATGGGATTCTAGCGGATTTACTTATGGATTTCAATAGTTAATTGTTTCGATATCTTGGTGTGTGGTGATTGATTGATATCCTAGTATGGTTGTGCTTATTGGTCTTATGTGAGTAGCTAACATATAAGATAGCGTGTTAATCTCTATTGAAGTGACAGTGAATATAGAGGTTTAGAACTTGCCATGCTAGCATAGGTTCATGTACGTGTATGCATGATTCGTAGGTAACTCTAACCGTTTTACTTGCCCTATGTAATCAAGATAGATAACTTGTGTTTAAACCATTATGTTGTCAAATTCTATAGACATATAGGGTCTCAATATAATTGGTGCCTATTCAGCTTCTATCTCTTTTGTAGATGTTTGGTAGAATGGTACCCGTGCAACGAAAGTTGGCGTTTATCAGTTTCGTGTTATCTGATTAGTGTCCTCACCATCACATGCTAAGGTTAAGAACAATAAGGATATTGAATGGAGTAGTAATGAAGTTAGAATCCCATGTTTATCATATATAGTAATTCAACTTCAATTCTCTTAGTTAATGTTATTTAGTATAATCTCTTAGTTTAATAAAAACCCAATTTGTTATTTATCTTAGCATTGAGCGATAACCATACATTGTTGCATAGGTGCATAAATTGAACTTAACCTAAACCAGTCTCTGTGGGAACGAATCTGATTTATATCTTATACTACTTGCGAACGCGTATACTTGCGTGAATATTAGCGCGTGTTTTCGTCCTAACAGAAAGGCGAATGTTGTGGCCGATGCTCTGAGTAGGAAGGAGAGATTGAATAAGATAACAACACCAAAGGAGTTATCTGAAGAAATCAAGAGATTTGAACTGGAACTTTGTGATTGTGGTAAAGTTGAGGAAGTTTGTCGCACAATGACTTTTCAGCCAATACTAGTAGAAAAGATAAAGAAATGTCAAGAAGAAGTAATAGAGAAAGAGAAGAATCAGTTATCTGGAGAGGAGATTGATACTCAAAGGGATGAGCAAGGGATACTAAGGTTCTTTTCCAGAATATGGATTCCTCATGTACCTGAATTAAAGAATGAGATCCTCCATGAAGCCCACAATTCGAAATTTTCAATCCACCCGGGAAGTACCAAGATGTATCGAGACTTAAAGAAGAACTTTTGGTGGCCAAATATGAAGCGAGACGTGGCAGAATGGGTTGCGAAGTGTTATACTTGTCAGAAGGTGAAGGCAGAACATCAACGACCAAGCAGATTAATTCAGTCTCCACTTCTACAGCTGAAGCTGAATATATTGCTGCTGGCAGTTGCTGTGCACAAATTTTGTGGATGAAAAACCAATTATTGGACTATGGTCTACAAGTGGATAGGATTCCTATTTTCTGTGATAACACAAGTGCAATTGTCATCACTAAAAATCCAGTATAGCATTCAAGAACAAAGCACATAGACATCAAGTACCACTTCATAAGAGAACATGTGATTAATGGTATTGTGGAACTGCATTTTGTTCCAAGTGAAAAGCAGCTTGCAGATATATTTACCAAACCACTTGATGAATCCAACTTTTTTAAGGTTGCTAAGTGAATTAGGTATGCTTAATTTCTCTTTAATTATTTCAGATATTTTTGCACGTGGTTATGTAGCCAGAAATTTAATTAATTTTTCTGTTATGATGAAATTTTGGTTAAGTCAAAATTTACATCCCAACCGATGATCATTATCCATCGAGTTTGATCATCCATCGGAATATAATTTGTCAATAAAATTAATTATTTTTCTAGAATATTTTATAACTCGACGGGTAAATGATGTATCCTCATCCGTCAAATTGTCTCAATCCTAGCCGTTAATTTTTTGAACATTATCCATCGAGTATACTTACAGCTTGTAAGCATGACACGACGGATAAGTGACAGAATTTTTACAGTTTATTTATTTTTAAACGGCTATTTTGGGCAATTTTTATTGGTTACTTTATTTTACTTTATTATTTTTGTCAGTTAATTTCTGTGACAGTATAAAAGCAAATTCACTTTTATTCATTTCTTTTATCATTCTCAAGATTCAATTGCTCTAATTTCTTTCTTCTCAAAAGCAAACTCTCTCTCTGCCAATTCCAAATCTCTAACAATGGCACCTGTAGTGAAAATCATGTCTCAAACCAGTTATATCTATGAGAAAAACAACTTCTCAGCCTTGATGAACATGAGCTTAAACAGTCTGGTGACTATCACAAAATGATGGATTTTGTGAAGAACTGCAAACTCAACTATGCCATGCTGGAATCACCCACCATTTACTTTGTGGTTGTTGAAGAGATATGGACAACTGCAGTGTACAAATCGACAGACAAGACCATCACATTCACTCTGAAAGGTAAGCAGTTTTGCATAAATAGTGATATTATTAAAGCATGCTTCAAGATTCCTGATAATATTGTAACTGCTCCACACACAGACACTAACATTGTTAATATGCTTACTTCCATGGGCTATGCACTCACTACTTTTAAATTAAGTGAAATTAATAGGTTGGGTCTTAGGAAAGAATGGAGTTATCTGTGTGATGTAGTAACTAAGGTGTTTTCTGGTAAAATTAGTAACTTTGACTCTATAAACATTTCTATGCTTAACATGCTTTACATGCTAGTTACTGATAAATACTTTAATTTTAGTGATTTAATTTTGTTTGAGTTAGGCTTTAAGTTAGGAGAGATCAATAAAAGAGGTAAAAGTGTCTATTATGCTAGATTCTTTATGATGCTTGCTAACCATCTTATTGAAGATATTGTGATTGAGAACCCAACAAACAAGTTAAATTGTTGGGTTCAAGAAAGAAGGATCATTGTAGATTTAAATAGAGCAAACCATCACAAGGAGGTTCCCTTATACTACTTTCCAGTAATGGAGGGACCTCAGGTGAGTGAGGTAATTTCTTCTGTCTCCACTCTTCCAACCTCACAAATTTCTTTGCTTTCTAGTGTAGCTATGGCAACTGCGTCAATGACCCAACAGTTGCCTACCCAAGCTACCAAACCAATAAAAGTTCCTAAATCCAAAGCTAAGAAAGCCCCCTCTAATTTCTTTCAAAAGAAATCAGTTGTAAAATCCACCAAACCTAAAGAGGGGAGTGTAAAGGTGGGCAAGAAAGGTGAGGGACAGGGTGAAAATCAAAGAAGCCCTAAGGATAAAGCTGGTGAGAAGAGTGTACCCAAACCTAGCCATACCACAGTTTCCCAACAAACTGTGGTTGTTAATAAGGATATTATCTCATTGCTAGTTTCATCCTCCCAAAAGGATGTTACCATTGAAACAAGCTCCCAACCAGGAGCACAGACCAAGAGGGGTAGGGACACTAGCTCACCATAAACTTATGCTAGAAAGAAAAGATAAAAAAACCCTTGGGGATGCACAGGGCTCACACAATGTGCAAACTGGTGCAAAAGACCCAGTCACAGCACCTTCTCAAAGTCAGGTTGATGTGGCTCCAATAAATGTGGAGTCACATCCAAAATCTTTTATAATTGAAGCACCTAATACACCAAATTGTCCCACACACTCACTGGATGTTGACATGATCAATACATCACTTCCAAATTCTCCATCTTTAACTCTCTTGGAGAAGCCAAAAATCCAAGCAAGTGAGTATCATCTTTTAAATGATTTGTTAGCTCATTTACCTTTCCTTTCTGAGACTGTTGAGACATTTTTGCCAAAATTTTCATCAATCTGCATAAAGTCTATAATAGTCTCCACTCCAAAATCAATTATTTTTTCTATCCCGATGGATATTTATCATCCATCGAGTAGTGAATGTATCTCGACGGATAAGCTTAACAGCAGTCATCCGTCGGATAGTCAAACTGCTAACCCGATGGATATTCCTCATCCGTCAGGTGTCTCTGCACAACTTCAAATTTCATCAATTCTTACAAGTGTAGAGGATTTAGTAGTACTGCAATCACTCTTAGGACTGAGGGAAGGGAGTGAATTGATCGAGAGTCTGGGTTGCTCCCTGGAAAAAAGAGAGAAAAAGAGTGATCAAATGCAGTCCATTTCTTCAGGACTGGAAAAAGTAAGTGAGAGGAGTCCCACCTTAGATGGTGAAGGTGAGGGTGTGAGGGTGGGGAGCCAAGGGGAGCCCTTGATGCAAAAAAAGAGAGAGAGAGAAAATGAGAGAAATGCAGGTACATGAGGGATAAGGCTGGATATCATTGCTAGTGAGTCAATGAATGCCAATGATGCAGATATTGAGAGACTATCTCAACATCCTCAAGTTATAAGTTCCATCTCTTTGGATGCTGAGGCATATACTCATCCTGTTCCAGCATATCAAATTTTGGCAGGACAGGGCAATGAAGATGCAGAAAGGATACTGAACTTGGTGCACACCACCCAGTCAATGTAGAGAGCTAAGGATTCCATCATAGCTATGCCACCTAGAGCTGATGATGATGTTGACTATGGGACTGGGGAATCTGCTGATTTCTTTGGTGATGCAAGTGAAGAGGGGGTCACTGTATATAGGGGAGATGTAGGCCCTAGTTCCATATCTGGTATGCCATCTTGGGCATTTTCAAAGCAGTGTGATGAACACTATTTCAAGACTACCCTGATTCAACTTATAAGTCAGACACACTCTACTCTTCAATCCATAACAAATTCCAGCACCAAGAAGCTCTTACAAGCACACCTTGCTTCTCTTCAATTACAAAAAATCCAAGGTTTTCAACATACTCAGGATATCACCTCTATCAAAGGTGAAATTGATCAAATGAAAAGGGACATTTCTGAAAAGTTGGATTCTGAACTTCCAGAAGCTACAATGCTTGACATTAAAAGATAACTCAGGAAAAATTCTGATCTTGCCACACAGATAGATTCCTTGAATACCAGAATGACAGCAATAGAAGCTTCTCTAACAACTATACATCTACATCAGGCACAACAAACAGACTTGCTTCAAAGGCTAGTGGCAGCACAAACCCCTTCTTCTACTCAACTTGCTGATAACAAAAAAGGGGAGAAAGAAACATCTTCTAAGGGGGAGAAAGCAAGTTCAGTTGTCTTATTCAGTCAAGAGGAATCAAGAAGTGAGGGGGAGCAAAAAGTGCTAAACATACAAGTCATCAAAGTGATTGTGCCAATAATTGCTTTCACAAAGCCACCAATGTTGGATAGCATTGATCTAATTCAAAGAGCAGCTGAAAAGCTTGAATTGAAATCAAATTCTAAGATGATTGATGTTACAGCCTTAGAGAAGGAAATAAAAGAAAAACGGAGAAAGATAGATGCAGATATCCAACAAAAGTTTGGGCTAATTCAGAAACCAGAAAAAGTCTTCAATCATTACTCTAAAGTCATGAAATTTTTTATGAATGACATAAGTATGAACTATCTGGAAAGAGGTCAAACTTCCTGCATCAAATCTCCAAAGAAAAATCTCATTATGAAGGCCAAATGGAACTATCCTAAGTTTTTAGATAAGAATCCTATGGATACAGTGTTTGAAACACCTAGGCCAGATGAGAAGAAGCTGCTGGCTAGGTCTATTGCATTCTACAAGGATCCAACTGATTTAGTGCTTAAAAGGAGAATTGCTAAAATTTACAGAAATGGTAAGGAGATTTGTGTGGTGGCTGGACACCCACTTTTTGTGGAAGCTAAGAAAGAAGATAAAGAAAGAATCAGGCAAGAAAAGAAGCAAGATGCTTTGGATGCTAAGAAGCAAAAGCAAAAGAAAAAACAAGCTATTATCTTGGCCAAGCTTCAAGCTGTAAAAACCACAACAAAATTTCTTGTACAACCAACTGTAATTACTGAACCTAAGGATCTGAAAATGTAAGAAGAATCACAGCAGAAAAGAAGATTTAGATACAAACTCCATTCCAAGAGGAAAGTGCACTTTAATGATGAGGAATTGGAAGACCAATTTCCCAAAAAGCCTACAACTACAACTCAGACATCAAAACTCTCAATGGTATTTGAAGAATTCAAAGTGGTTGATCCAACAAGAAATATTCATGGTGAACCAATTGTTCCTATGGATGAGCCAGTAGACTGGGATAGTTTACCAATTCCTGAGCTAAATTTACCCATCTTCAAGACAAAGAAGACAAAGACTAGAGCTAGCAAGAAAGTGAAGCCTGTATCTCTTAGATCCAAAGCTCTAACAAAATCCCAACCCACAGTCAACAAGAGAGATCTCATGTACATTTGTGATATCAAGGAATTTTCAGACTTGAATCTCTACTTGGATGAACTGGAAGAAGTAAGAGGAATTGATGCTTATAGACATCTTCCTGAAAGACTGGTATTTAGATACAAGGGAGGGAAAGAGATAACATGGCCTCTTCACAAGATTCTCCAAGAAAGCCAATATGTTCTAATTAAAGTCTATTCATCATTCAAAAAGAACTTTGGATCCAATATAACTACAAGAAGAATAGTTCTAAAGAGGATTGAGGAACTAAGGAGTATTAGAGCCAAAGATGCACTTCCAAAAACTCTATCTATTCCCTTTACATGAAAAAGTGTACATCTAAGGCCCTATTGGCTGATGGAATTCATGAATGACAAAGGTGTTTGAAGATTCTTCAGATTAAAGGACCAATTGAGTATCTCTAGCAATGAGACTCTTTTGGAAATGCAGTAAATGCTAAATCTCTCAGAAGCTGATGAACTTGAATTCCATAGACAACTTCAGAATCAAATTGAAGAAAACAACCGAAGGCTTGGGAAGAAATCCAGACAATCAAGGAAATAGATTTATCTGCTTAGACTAGAGGAGCATCTTGATAACAATTGTGAGCAATTTCTTTGTGTACTTTGTATAGTTCAACTTTCAGCAATTTGTAATACTTATTAGTTTTATCTACTATTTTTTAATCTGTATCTTTAGGATGTTTTGTTATCATCAAGTTTCTCTTAATTTATGGCTACAATTCCAGTAGACATAAATTGGGGGAGATTGTTAGGAATTTATTGTGTACTTGATGATAAGCTAAACAAAACACCTTAGTAGATTTAACTTAGTGAATTTTGTAGCACCCGACGGATGATCAATTATAGTCCCGATGGATGATTCAATATATTACCGACGGATGACTAATTGATATCCACCTGGTGAGTAGCTTATGTAACAATAAGTATTGTAGCACATTTCTGCAAACAGCTTTGTATAGATTTTGTAGTAGCTTATGAATCATGTAGACTGCTAGTAGATATGCAGAATAGGTTGATTAAATGTAAATATAAGATGTCTTGTAATTCTGCAAAAATGAAATAGAGTCAAGTGATAAATGGCTACCCGACGGATGATCAACAAACCTACCCGACGAATGATCAACAAGGCTACTCGACGGATAACAAGCATGTACCCAACGGATGATCAATTCAAATATCTGTTGACAGTGACAACACAGTCACATGCGTCGAGTGTTTGCAAAAGGAATGTGGCAGCCTGTTTAGCAGGGTTTTGAGAACAAAGAAGCATTACCATTTCTATGCTATTATGAAGATATTCAAAGATGCTGGAATAGAGTAGTGAAGCAGCATGGAGTTAGAATTGATAGGTTTTGTTTTATTATCTTGTCTTTGTATCATGTAACCTTGGTGATATATAAACCAAGTGTAGATAGTAGAACAAACTAACTAAGCAAACACATTTTTAGCAGAGAAACATTTGTAAGCTGTATTCTGTTGAATTTCTTTGTAGTTTGTTTGTTCACTTGTAAAGCAGTTGTGAGCTATTCAAGCTTCACAGGGTTCTCTTGATATATATATATATATATCTGGTGGATACATTCAAATCCACCAGAAAGTTTTAAATACCTTAGTTTTTATTACTTTATGTTTTATTTAATTAACTTTGTATTCCGCACTTTGCAAATCAAACAGTTAGATATAAATTGAGTTAGAACCATTTTTCATAAATCCCAAAAAGAAGCCAGAATTACATTCAACCCCCCTTTTGTAATTCTTGTTGTATTGTTAGGGAATAACAATTTTGCTTGATTGACCAAAGAAATATTATGAGTAGCATGCAGTATTTACAGCTTCTGCCCAAAAGTATGTTGGTAACTTTGATTCTTTTAGCATTGTTCTTGCAGCTTCAATAAGAGATCTGTTATTTTTTTCCACCACTCCATTTTTTTGTGGAGTTCTAGCAGCTGAAAATTCATGCATGATTCCATTTTCTTCACTAAACAACCTCATAACAGAATTCTTGAACTTAGTTCCATTATCACTCCTGATTCTTCTAACCTTGAGATCAAGATGATTGTTGACTTGTCTTATGTGATTGATTATGATTTCACTAGCTTCATCTTTAGATTTGAGAAAATATGTCCAAGTGAACTTTGAGAAATCATCAACAATCATTAGGCGGTATCTTTTCTTTTAGATTGACAATACATTCATTGGTCCAAACAAATCCATATACAAAAGTTGTAGAGGTTCTTCAATTGTAGATTCAAGTTTCTTTTTGAATGATGCCTTGATATGTTTTCCTTTCTGACAGGCATCACATAGTCCATCCTTTGAGAACTCAACTTGAGGAATGCCTCTTACAAGATCTTTCCTAGCTAATTCATTCATAGTCTTGAAGTTCAGATGGGACAGCTTCTTGTGCCACAACCAACTTTCATCTTGAATTGCTTTGCTGAAAAGACAAGTAATAGAATTTGCACTTGATGGGTTGAAGTCGGCTAAATACATATTTCCTTTTCTCATACCAGTGAGAACCACTTTGTTGTCCTGCTTGTTTGTAACAACACAAGCTTCAGAGTTGAATGTTACTGAGTTGCCCTTATCACAAAGCAGGCTGACACTCCAAAGATTGTGTTTGAGTCCATCCACTAGAGCAACTTCTTCAATGATGACATTGTCTTTTGAAATTAAGCATATCCCACAATATACCCTTTGTTTTCATCTCCAAAAGTAATACTTGGGCCAGCTCTCTCCTTGAACTCAGTGAGCAAGGTAGCATCTCCAGTCATGTGCCTTGAGCAACCACTATCCAAATACCAAAAATTCTTTCTATTTCCCTGCACACATCAAAACCAAATCAAGTTGATTTTGGTACCCAAGTTTCCTTGTGTCCTACCTTGTTAGCCTTCTTTTTAGGTTTCTTAGGCTTGTCCCCATTTGACTCAGGTGATTGAGACTCAACCTTAGTCAATATAGTAGGGCTTTGAAAACTATTCACAATTACAGAATTATCATGCACGGGTTGGTTAACAATAAATGGCATATTATGTGCCAATATGTTATTCTAGTATGGCATGATAAATGGCATTTGAGGCATACTAAATGTAGTATAGTAATGATTTTATGCAAATGGCATATTAGCAAATTATGTATTCCGATTCTGTGCAGGCATAACATTCATAGGCATTATGGGCATGCTAGGAAATGAGGGAGGTGCAGACATAGGTGCAAGCATAGCAGATTTGCAATTAATAGACATATGATTAACACTACCACACTTAACACAGATTTTTCTTAGAGCATATTTATCAGGTGTGTAGTTGTTATGTTTGTTAATACCTACTTTCCATTTCTATTATTTTTCCTTTTTGAGTCTGCTTTAACCTCAATTTTCTCCAATCTATCATTCAATTGCTTGATTGACAGATGTCCTACATTAGCTCTCTTGTTTTCCTTGACTTGACTAGTTTCTCCTATAACAAATTTCTTGGAATTTGATCCATATTTATTATTTAACTTAGCTAGCTTGACTTTGCTAACTGGCTTTCTATCACTCGACGGATGTGGTTCTTTGTCTTTTGACGGATGAATCTTTTTGTCATTCGACGGATAATCTTCATTATTCGTTGGAATCTTTTTGTCAATGGATAATCTTCATTATCCATTGAATCCACATCCGTTGAAATTCCTTCTACCAAACTAGGTCCAGTTTCTCTTTACTCTTTTTTCAGGCTTCCTCACAGAAAGAATTTATACCTTGAACCTTGGTAATTTGAGTATGGACATCTCTAGATGATTTCTAAGTCTTAATTACCTTATGTTCTCATTCAAGTTGCTTTCTTAAAACCTCCTCTTTCTTTAAGGATTCAGTCAGTTCTTCCTTAGCAATTTTACACTCTATTTTCAATTTCTCAAACTCAATAAATTGAGTTTCTAACATAGCATTTCTCTCACTTAAAAACAGATTGTTATCTTTAATTCTGGTATTTTCTTTAGTGAGTGACTTAAGCGTAACACGCAAGATATATAACTCTCTGGACATATCATTTATAGCATCATTACACTCAGCTTTAGAAAGATATGCTAGATTAGTGGTGATTACCTGATTGCTTAAAGAACTGACCTCTGCTTCATCTGATTTGGCCATCAGGGCTAGGTTGACATAGATTGTTTCTTCATCTCATCTACTCCAGTAGCTGCCCAGTCATTATCTTGAGACAAGAAGGCCCTTTCCTTTTGTTTGAGCAATTCAAAATATATCTTTTTGTAATCCACAGGCTCAAACTTCTTTCTTTCAGAATCAGGCTTTATGCATTCACTTGCAAAATGACCACTCAAGCCACATTTGAAAATTTTTAATTTGGATTTATCCACTATGTTTCTATTTGGCTTGGTTGCTCCAAAATTCTTTTTGAATTTGAGCTTGGCAAACCTTCTTGACAGGAAAGCTAGATGTTCATCTATATCCACCATTTCATCTTGACTAAGATGGTCTTCATGTTCAGCTACTAACCCTTTTCCTTTTCCTTCACAAACCCTAGAGTTTGGTACAGATTCTACAGCTTCAACCTTCATCTCTTTCACTTTCTCTTGCTCAGCTACCAGTGCCATAGATCCTCCCTTCTTCCTTTCTCTATTTGCTCATCTTGTTCTAACTCAAGTTTATAATTTTCAGAATCCCATACAGTCTCTCCAAGGTAAACTCCTTGTGATCTTATGAATTTCTGAGAGAGACCGTCATAGGCTTCCATTCCTTTGGTAGAGATCTAAGTAAATTCAGGTTTGAATCTTTTGTCTGATAGACCCTTCCATGCAGCTTCAGTGCATTTAGTAGTTTTTGAAACCTACTAAATATGTCACTTAAAGATTTATTATCTTCACAATGAAAATGTTCATACTGCTGAATTAGAAGTTACATCTTGTTTTCCCTCACGTGCTCAGTTCCATCACTTATGATTTGAATTGTATCCCAAATGTCTTTAGCAGTCTTGCAGTTTATGACATTGTCAAACATATCTCCATTAAGACCATTGAACAGAATGTTCATAGCCTTCTTGTCTTTGTGTACTTGTTCAATATCTTCATCTGTCCATTCTTCTTGTAGCTTTGGGACACTTTGTCCATTTCCTACAGCGTCTTCAGTATCTGTAGCCGCTCTTACAGGAACATGAGGGCCTTTCTCAATGCAATCAACATGCCTTTCATCTTGAGAGAGAAGATGCAGGTGCATTTTCACCTTCCAATGGTGATAGTTGTCTTTATCCAAGAATGGAATCTTTACTCCAACATCCTTCCTGCTCATCTTGTTAGTTGCTTTGATCTTTAAACTCTTAGTATGTTAAGAGCTTGCTCTGATACCGATTTTTAATCCCAGATAATCTAACAGTTGAATTATAGAAGGGGGGGGGGTTGAATGTAATTCTTAGTTTCTTCTTGATTTTAAAAACTTCTCTAACAAATATACATAAGAGTGTTTGAATATGATAAAGTGCGGAATGAAAGTATTGATGTATTCAAACACAAAGTAATTAAAACACAAGTATTTAAAAACTTTTTGGTGGATTGAACTTATCCACCAGAGATATATATATTTCGAGAACTCTGTGATACAAAGACTGTACACAGCTGCTTACAAGTAGAATCACAAAGAACATAGATGTTACGACCAACATTTTATGTAATATTAATTGTGAATTTGGTATAATTATAAAGCCGAATGCAAATATATTCAATGATTGTACGTTGGTGTGAGTGAAAAATTTCTGCATTATAAATTTGCTTTATATAGTATATGATTTTTCAAAGCAAGAGTTTATTTAATTCCTTTATTTTTTATTTATAAGGAATATTCTAAGCCTTGGAAATTTTTTCCTTTAAAAGGTATTTTGTTCACAAATTTTGAAAATGATTTTATAAAGTCTCTAAAAATCCAAGTTATTTTATGGTATAAATTTTATAATTTTTGAACTTGTATTTTATTTTATAAAAATAAATCTTTACAAATTTTATTTGTTATAATTAGCAAATTACATGGCTACCCTTGCATGCAAATACTCTTCCAATTCAACTAAGGGGCAAGGAAGACATTTCCAACCCCACTCACTTTCATTCTACTAACCAAATTACCACTTTGTCCTTGCATGCAAATCTACCTAACTATGTTGGAAGGTTACTCTTGTAAATTCTCAAATCCACTCACTTTTGGTTAAATAAAAACCAAACTAACATGATTATTACTCCACTTTCACCCCACCATTTCCACACTCCTCCTTTCCTCCCCCTCCTCTCGGCTCTCCCCTCTCCTCTCGGCTTTTTGGCCGAAGCCATAACCCCTCCCTTTTCTTCATTCTTCATTCAAGCTCCCACTTTCCAATCAAGTAAATGTTACTTCCTATATCTTGATCATGCATAATTCAAAGAGTGTTGAGTGAAAAGTTTAAGTTTAAAGGTTGCATGTAAAGGTTTTAGTGAAACTCAAAATACAACCTTGATTCTTGTGAGTTTAGGGTTGTTTTTAAGAGGACTACAAGGAATGGAGAAGTGCCAAGTCTTGAGAGGGAAACTCTTGATGATTAAATGGCCATTCCCATCCATTTCATTCGGCCATGACCATATGGGAGCCGAATGAATGGTCCTAAGACTATTCTTGTTGCTTAAATCAATTTTTGCATGTTTATGTGATAATGACTTGAATTTTGTAGTGAAAATTTGATAAAACTCTTTGCATGCTAAGTGATCATCTAGGTATAGCTTATGCTAGGATTGTATGTCAATTTTATGATAGAATATATGTAGAAAATATGTTGTTTTTGTTTGCAAAACCCGAAGACATGCATGCATGGGGATTTATCTTAGAATGTTATAAGATTTTGATCATTTGGAAAGATTTTGTTAGTGAGCCTTAATTTCAGTAGGAATAATGTGTTAATATTGATTTATGCTTCTTGTTGCATGGTAATAATTCGTGGTTATCTTTTAATAAAAATACATATCTTGTTGTTTCAAAAGCATGAAGATTTGTGAGTTGTGAAGTGTAGTTTCTTTGTTTTGCCATAATTGTACCTTAGGTAAGGATGTTCTCACCCAAGGTTATTTTGAGAATAAGGGAGTTAGTTCTGTAGATTACCATGTTTAAGTCTTGGTTTGAGTATTGGGTTGTTGGTAGTTGAGTTTGTCAAGTCAAAACCTTGGAGAAAGGAGAGTTATAGTTTCTGCAGAAAATCAGTTTAGTACCCTGAGGTTTAGAGTGAGTTTTGACCATGTCATTTATGTGCACTTTGAGGCCCAAGCCACCAGAAGTTAGTATTGGGAGTATATAAAAGGTTTTAGGAGTTGGTTGGAGGTTTGCATGTCATTTGGTTAGGTGCACAAGTAGAATCACAAAATCTGTCCAGCAGGGGACAGTTTTGTTGCAACTTAGAAATAGGGAGATTTGATCATGTCATAAGTAGGCCCTCATTAGTCCCTGTTGGGCCTTAGTTAGAGGGAGTGTCAGAGAAGTTTTTTCAGCCATAGTTCATAGGATATGAGTTAGAACCATGTGTCACAAGTTAATTCAATTCAGGGCGTTTTCTGCCCAGAAAAACAGGGGAACATTGAACTTTTAGCTTAGGCCCAAGAAGGCCCAAGCCAGGCCCTTGAGCCACATCAAGTTTGTGAGATGCCCTTAGGTCAGGAGAGTCTTGTGTAAAAGTTTTGATGGAAAATTTGTAGTTTAAGAGTGTCTAATACACTCAAGAAACCATAGTTGTGATTCTGAAATTTGCACCAGTGAGCACTTTCACTTATCACATAGTTTTAGAACACTTAGGAGTGAGATTTAGGTTGACCACCATAGTTGTAAGATAGTATAAGGTCAGTAGAGCAAAAGGCACAAGTGAGGGTCAATAGGTTTTGGATAGTTTAGTAAAGGTACATCGAGTTAGGAAGCCAAAATTAGAAGACTTTGTCTAGTTTAGCGACCAAGTGACTTAAGTTGTGAGTCGAGATCATCCAAGCCTAGTGTTAAATTATGGTATATATGGTGTTATTAATATATGATATGTGATTATGTGGCTATGTGTGAACATTTATAATTTAAAAGTGAATATAAAATTAAGTGCATATAGGCCTAAGTGCCATCCGTGTTTAATTTCGAGTTGTAAATAGGTTAAGATGGTAATAATATATTATAATGAGGATTATTATTATTTATGTAGGATTTCGAGACGAGAGAAAACTTGCCTTAAAGGTCGAGTGAAGCTCCAGTTGTTGCTCCTACCAGTTAGACCAGACCAGCCTTTCTCAAGGCAAGTGATTCAACCTGTCTTTCGAATTTACTATAAATAGTTCATATATATCGATGCAATTATCCTGAGTCATTTTGATATATTTAAATCAAGTGCATCTTTTGTTTATCTTTGAGTTATATAGAGATGCCATGAACCCTCAAGTACGTATTGCAAGTAGTTCAAAAGTCTTTTTCATGATAGTTAAATGCCATGATAAAATGAAGAGTTGTTATATTACTTGATTGATCCTCTTGATTAACATGTTGATGATTCCTAAGTATTGATATCTCATCCTGATACTTGAATCCCTATAGAAACTTACCTTGAATCTTGAAAGCCAGATATTTATCAAAGTGATTCCTCATTGATTGATATCCCTCTTTCTTATCCTAAAGCTTGACAATTCTGATATATCCTGATCTAAAGATCATTTCTTCATACCTTAACATCCTTAGTATTCATGAAGCTTATCTTCTTGATGATCCAACACCTGTACCTTGACAAGAAACCATTGCTTTAAGCCCAGTTTGGCATTACCCCTTCATATTATCCATTAGCCTCACTGAATTTTCTTGTCCAAGTTTTGTCATATGAAAACCTTTTAGTTACCCTAATAGAGTAAAGTTTTGTGAATCACGGCCCTGAGAGTTAGTATCATTTTCCCCGTGTTTCGAGTTAATCTATAATCCCTTGATAAAAATGTTTACTGTAAAAAGAGATTTTAGTTATAATTCTGCATCAGTTTTTGAAATAAATAAAATATGGATTTTCAGTCCCAAAGGGGGATAAATGTTTTCTTTGAATGGTGGATCTGGACTGAGACGCGAGTCCTTTCCACACTTATATTAGGCTTAAAAGTTGCCTAGGGATTCCCATTAATGTTTTAGAACCCACTGAGGTTCGGGATTACTTCGCGGCTGATCACCGGCTGTAATCCGTAGCGTCATAAAATGATTTTGATTAAGACATGATTTTAAAATTGTTTTGATACAAGAAAAATGATGCCATCGCACATAGTTTTATCTCTCGTTATTATTGGTTATGTCTTTCCATTGTCATTCTTTAATGTATATCTCGATTTATGTTTTGTATCATACTGTTAGCACTTGTTGAGCATTTGGCTCACTCCTTGCTTTACCCTGATATTACAGCTAGCAGCTATGGTTAGATTCAAACAGACTGCCCGTAAGACCTGTGATGTTGATGCTTATGTTCGAGCTCAGGTAGAATAAGTGATAGTAGTTTGTGTGAGGACTCGGTTTTTAAAATCAGATGTAATAGTTGGTAGTGTTGGGCTATTCCAAACCGTAAATTGTAAGATCTTGGATTTGGTTGTATTATTTCTTTAAAATTTTTTAATAGCTATATTTATTTTGCTGTTCAAGTTGGGGGCGTGACAGGTTTTGGTATCAGAGCTACGGTTTAGAGTCCCTGGACAGCCCAAATAGGTTATAGGTTATGTGTGTAGGATATAGATAATATACGAGAGAGTAGGATAAGTAAATTTATTATTAATACTCCTCTTATTGGTTGTCAGCAAAGGGCGCATTCCTCGTCATCCTCTGGTTCAGACGACACTATTGCTTTCACGGTGTATGCTGAGTTGAGGCGTGAGTTCGACATGCTACAGGGCAAGTACGACCGACTGATAGACCGACTGAAAAACGTGTATCCGGACAGCCGAAACTACGAAGGGAAGCCCAAGGGCAGATGACTACGAGACTTGAGACCTTGGTTCAGTACGTCAACACTAAGCTTGAGGAGATGCCAGCGCACCGGGACTATACCAGCCAGTATGTCATTGAGATGGTGGCGGATGAGCTCCAGAGCATTGTGAAGACGCTTCGAGAGGAAAAGACTACCAAGCCCCGTTCAGATGGAGTGGAGCCTTAGTTCTTTCCATTTACCTTTCATGTTGTTGTACCATCAGACTCTGTGGAATCCCCAGTTGTTTCCGTTGTTTCCTTTAAATAAGCCTGTTATTCCTAGAATCAGACTTTGTCCTAATCCTATGTATTGTGACCTTTAAAATTTCAATAATTATTTGCTATTGTTCCATTTGCTCTCAACTGTTATTTTACGTTTTATCATCATATCTGCTTAATTTGGAAACTTGACCCCATATATAAAATAAGAATGCCATGCGATACCCTCGAATCATTTTATCATTCATATCTGTTTTGACATAACTCTTATTTCAGGATCATGCCTCCCAAAAAGAAGAACCCAACAACCACATCCACCACAGACCCAAACATTCTTCGACTACTGGAAACTTTGCAACAACAAACCAATGCTATAGCTCAACAATAACTAACTCTTCAACAACGAATTGAAAACCAAGATAACCGTGAGCCACACCAACCACCTGAACCACCAATACCACCTAGACAAATTGTCACTTTCAAGGCTTTTCAGAATGTGAATCCACCTGCATTTCATGATACTACTGATCTAGTGATAGCTGACACATGGATCAAGGAGATGGAAAGGGCTTTTGAGTTGGTACAGTTTGGAGACGATCAGAAGACGCCGTATTCTACTTACTTCTTGAAGGGAGAAGTTATCTATTGGTGGGAATCAGTAAAAGCTATGGAAGTCACTCAGCATGTTTCTTGGGAGAGATTTAAGAAGTTATTTCTGGACAAGTATTACCCTAAGTACATGCAGAATCAGATGGAGCTAAAATTTCTTGAGTTGAAGTAAGGGAACATGACTGTATTGGAGTATGAGAAGAAGTTCACTGAGTTGTCAAGGTTTGTGACAAAGTATACCAGCACTGAGGAGGAAAAAGCAAAGAAATTTCAGCAAGGATTGGAGCCTTGAATCAGAGATAGAGTGGCTATGTTTGAGCTTGAAACTTACGCGGGAGTAGTACAGAAAGCTGCTCTGATTGATAATAATGGGACGCAGTCAAGAAAGGAAAGGGATAACAAGAAGAGGAAGGTTCCATTTTATGGAGAAAAGTCTGAAGCAGGAAGTTCACAAGATCGGAATATAAAGAGGAATGGTTTCCAGAAGGGCGGAAATTTTCAAAAGAAAGGAAATTTGGGTAAAAGGCAAGAATCGAAGGGGAACAATCAGGCAAGCCAAGGGCAAGTTGGAGAAAACAGGTTCCAGAAACCGGAATGCAAACACTGTGGAAGAAGGCACCCTGGATTATGTAATAAGTTGAGCATGACATGTTATAGGTGCAATCAGAAGGGACATTTGGCAAATGAGTACAAGATGCCGAAGCCAGGAGTTACGTGTTACAAGTGTGGGAAGACTGGACACATAGCTAGGGAGTGTAAGGCAACCGGACCAGTCAAAGCTCTGATGAATGTGGTGAGTACTAGTGCAAGCGTGCCAGCCGAGGTATTGGCATTACCTCCACCACCTACACCAACCCCGCAAGCAACAGCAAGGACATTTGATCTGAAGATGAAGGATGTTGTTCATAATTCTGAGGTGATAGCAGGTACACTTTTACTCAATAATGTCAAAGCTAAAGTATTGAATGATTCGGGAGCAACAAGATCTTTCATATCAGAAACTTTTGTTGATAAGCTCCAATGTGATAAAATGATTATGAGTGAGGTAGTAAATGTGGTAATTGCGAACCAAGAGAAGATTCCTGTGAATCAATTCTGTCCAAAGTGTGAGATCGATATTTCAGGGTATAAGTTTTCAGCCGACTTGATACTCTTTAAGTTGGGAGAGTTTGACATAATTTTAGGAATGGATTGGTTAGGAGAGAATAACGCTCAGATTAATTGTAAGACCAAGAAAGTGTATTTAAAGACAAAGAGTGGAGAGAAGGTAGTATTTAAGGGGCAGAGGCAAGAGCAACTATTTCTTACAATTGTTCAGGCTAAGAAGCTACTTAGAAAAGGTTGTGAGTCGTTCCTAGCTTATGTAGTGGATTCGGAAAAAGGCAGCCCCAGCATGGAAGATATCCCTGTAGTTAACGAGTTCCCAGATGTGTTTCCCGACGAACTACCAGGCTTACCACCAGATCGACAAATCGAGTTCGAGATCAACCTTGCTCCAGGCACGGAACCAGTTTCAAAGGCCTCATATAGGATGGCACCAGCAGAAATGAAAGAGTTGGCGAGCCAGCTACAAGAATTGTTGGATAAAGGAGTGATACGGCCAAGTACGTCGCCATGGGGAGCACCCGTTCTGTTTGTAAAGAAGAAAGACGGGAGTATGCGATTATGCATAGACTATCGGGAGTTGAATAAGGTAACGATCAAGAACCGCTACCCGCTACCAATGATAGATGACCTTTTTGATCAGTTAAAGGGAGCAAAATGCTTTTCGAAGATTGATTTGAGATCGGGATACCATCAATTAAAGATCAAGGAAGAAGATATTCCCAAGACCGCATTCAGGACCAGATATGGGCATTATGAATTCCTAGTAATGCCGTTTGGATTGACCAACGCTCCGGCCGCATTTATGGATCTGATGAATCGGGTATTTAAGAAGTATTTGGACAAATTTGTCGTGGTATTCATTGATGACATCCTTATTTATTCTAAGTCGGAAGAAGAACATAAGCAGCACCTCTGGATAGCATTGGAAATACTTCGTCAAGAGAAGTTGTATGCCAAGTTTAACAAATGTGAGTTTTGGTTAAAGGAAGTTCAATTTTTGGGGCATGTCATTGGAAATGAGGGAGTTAAAGTGGATCCGGCAAAGATTGAGGCAGTTATGAGTTGGGAGAGGCCAAAGACTCCTACGGAAGTGCGAAGTTTTCTAGGATTGGCCGGATACTATAGAAGATTCGTCAAGGATTTCTCGAAGATCGCCACGCCATTGACCAAGTTAACCAGAAAGAATCAAAAGTTTGAATGGAGTGCAAAATATGAGGATAGCTTTCAAAAGTTGAAACAGAGATTGGTAACAGCTCTAGTGTTAGTGCTACCAGATGATCAAGGGAACTTTGTAATTTTTAGCGACGCTTCACATAAGGGTTTGGGTTGTGTGTTGATGCAACACAGTAAAGTGATCGCATATGCGTCAACACAGTTGAAACCGCATGAGTTAAAGTACCCGACACATGACTTGGAACTAGCCGCCATAGTGTTCGTACTTAAGATTTGGAGACATTACCTCTACGGAGAGAAGTGTGAAATCTACACGGATCACAAGAGTTTAAAGTACATTTTTACTCAGAAAGAGCTCAATATGAGGCAGAGGAGATGGTTAGAATTGATCAAGGACTATGATTGTTCGATAAATTACCATCCTGGAAAGGTGAATGTTGTGGCCGATGCTCTGAGTAGGAAGGAGAGATTGAATAAGATAACAACACCAAAGGAGTTATCTGAAGAAATCAAGAGATTTGAACTGGAACTTTGTGATTGTGGAAAAGTTGAGGAAGTTTGTCGCACAATAACTTTTCAGCCAACACTAGTAGAAAGATAAAGAAATGTCAAGAAGAAGTAATAGAGAAAGAGAAGAATCAGTTATTTGGAGAGGAGATTGATACTCAAAGGGATGAGCAAGGGATACTAAGGTTCTTTTCCAGAATATGGATTCCTCATGTACCTGAATTAAAGAATGAGATCCTCCATGAAGCCCACAATTCGAAATTTTCAATCCACCCGGAAGTACCAAGATGTATCGAGACTTAAAGAAGAACTTTTGGTGGCCAAATATGAAGCGAGACGTGGCAGAATGGGTTGCGAAGTGTTATACTTGTCAGAAGGTGAAGGCAGAACATCAACGACCATGCGGATTAATTCAGCCCCTGAAGATTCAGAATGGAAATGGGAAAATATCGCTATGGACTTTATAGTAGGACTACTGTGAACGAAATCCGGGCATGACGCAATATGGGTTATAGTTGATTTTCTTACGAAGTCGGCACATTTCCTTCCAATAAACGAGAAGTTGTCATTGGACAAGTTGGTTCATCTGTATGTGCACGAAATCGTACTGAGGTATGGAGTACCTGTATCAATAGTTTCAGACAGAGATCCCCGATTTAACTCGAGATTCTGGAAGCAATTTCAGGAATTTCTTGGCACGAAGTTGAATATGAGCACGGCATACCACCCACAGACTGATGGACAAAGCGAAAGGACAATTCAAACAATCGAAGACATGTTGCGCAGTTGTGCAATTGATTTTGCAGGAAGTTGGGATGATCACTTGCCGTTGATTGAATTCTCTTACAACAATAGCTATCATTCCAGTATCGGCATGCCACCATACGAAGCTTTGTACGGGCGAAAATGTAGATCACCAACAAGTTGGGACGAAGTAGGAGAAGGAAAGATTCTTGGCTCGGAATTGGTACAACAGTTGCATGACTCGGTCAAGTTAATTCAGAAAAGGTTGCTTGATGCTCAAGATAGACAGAGGAAGTATGCGGATCCAGCGCGTAAGGATGGTCAATTCCAAATTGGCGAAGCTGTTTTGTTAAAGGTGTCACCTAGAAAAGGGTTGACTAGATTTGGAAAGAAAGGGAAGTTAGCACCTAGATACATAGGTCCTTTTGAAATATTGAGTCAAGTGGGAATGGTGACCTATGAGTTGGCCTTACCACCTCAGTATCAGCATGTGCATAATATGTTCCATGTGTCATTGCTTAAGAAGTACAATCCTGACGCTAGCCATGTGATAAATATGAACCTGTAAAAATTCAGGCAGACCTGTCATTTGTGGAGCAACCTGTCAAAATACTCGACTGGCAAGTAAAGAGTCTTAGGAATAAGTCGGTAAAGTTAGTAAAAGTACTTTGGAGGAAGCCTAAGGTCGAAGAATCGACTTGGGAGTTAGAGTCTGATATGTGTTCCCGGTATCCTCATCTGTTCTCTTAGATTCTGGGGACAGAGCCCCTTAAGGGGGAGAGGATGTTACGACCGGCATTTTATGTAATATTAATTGTGAATTTTGGTGTAATTATAAAGCCGAATGCAAATATATTCAATGATTGTACGTTGGTTGTGATGTGAAAAATTTCTGCATTATAAATTTGCTTTATGTAGTATATGATTTTTTCAAAGCAAGAGTTTATTTAATTGCTTTATTTTTGATTTATAAGGAATATTCTAAGCCTTGGAAATTTTTCCTTTAAAGGTATTTGTTCACAAATTTTGAAAATGATTTTATAAAGTCTCTAAAAATCCAAGTTATTTTATGGTATAAATTTTATAATTTTTGAACTTGTATTTTATTTTATAAAATAAATCTATACAAATTTTTATTTGTTATAATTAGAAAATTACATGGCTACCCTTGCATGCAAATACTCTTCCAATTCAATTAAGGGGCAAGGAAGACATTTCCAACCCCACTCACTTTCATTCTACTAACCAAATTACCACTTTGTCCTTGCATGCAAATCTACCTAACTATGTTGGAAGGTTACTCTTGTAAATTCTCAAATCCACTCACTTTTGGTTAAATAAAAACCAAACTAACATGATTATTACTCCACTTTCACCCCACCATTTCCACACTCCTCCTTTCCTTCCCCTCCTTTCGACTCTCCCCTCTCCTCTCGGCTTGAGAAGCTTGAGAATAAGTAGGCCTATTCACACCAGGGTAGTAAAGAAGTGAGTTAAAAGGTGGGACGTCTAGCACCAAGAGTGTTAATCCCAATCCAAGAAGAGAGCTTTGAACTACCAGATCAGGTTTAGCTTGGATAGTTCTTTTATGTGTTTGAATAAAATGGAACTAGTTTTAAAACATATTTAGACTGTTTGGTTTGTAATAAATAGAGATGCTGTAAGATTTTAAATTTGAGAATGTAATAATAGTAGTGTTGTGTTCTTTTCTTCATTACTTAACCTTAAAGATCCTGAATGGTAGTAAGAAGAGTTATATGTATGTTCATATAATTATTAAACATGTTGATTTATGTGGAGTGGCAAGTAACCCCCCAATCTAGACCACAGATTTGGAGGGCCTTACAGTTTGGAATCAGAGATGTAGGTTTTGGTCCCTGAACAAGAACACTAGGATTAAGATAGGATAGGAAGATCACATAAGATAGGAATAGAGTTGTAAGGGTTTTTTATTAGGTTATTTTAGGAATAGGTTAGGACTGTGTGGATTTTGGGATAGAAAGTTGACTTTCTCTTATGTTATGATTATTTTATCAGATGGAGACTTCGTCAGAGCATAGACACAGAGAGCATCTACCAGAAGATTTACCTGCTCCAGTACAGATACCAGATCAGATAGACTATTCACCAGGTTTCAAGCTGCAGCCACCACCAGTATACCACTATCTACAGGATTTCGAGCCACAGCCACAACTGGTAGTTGATCCATTTCCTTAGTTGTTTATGCTCCATTTCTTGATGTATTCCAGATGCCCCAGATGGAGGGTATGGGTGAGCCTGAGGTTGACCAACTGGTAGTTATTAGACCCAACACTTGAGGTAGTACAACAGGGTTTGGCCGAGGCCATGGGAGTGACATTGACGGGATCAGTTGGGACACATAGGAGAGCCCCCATACTGTCTCATACAGAGAGTTTGCTAGTATGATGGAGGACCATGACTTCTGGAGAGCATAATACAGGGAGATTTTGGGTATGATAGATTGGCGAGAGACAGGACCGTTGGTGGCATATAGCCAGATCACTTCCTATGAGAGAGGATCAGGAAGATCTATAGAGCAACCTCTCGAGAGTTAGAGAGTTACATCATGAGGGAGTCCACACTTATTCGAGTACGTTCGGTAGTTGGACTTATTTCAGGTGATACTAGTTTCACTTAGTCCGGAGGTTTGATCGAGCACCGTCAGGCTACTGAGGACATGACTAGGCAGATAGTGGATGTATGATATGTTTGATATGTTCATATAAGCAAGCATAGATTGTAGTAGTGAGATTAGGCGTGTATATCTCACGGTTTCGGGTTTGTAGTCGACAGTAGTAGTTGATAGTCTTTTTAAGCACCTCACACCTTATGCTGGTGTGCTGGATATATATAGAATAACCCCTTTTGAAACTTTTTCTTTTATTTATTTAACAATTCCGTTTTGCATTATTTACATTTCCTTATTTATCTTGCAGTCCATTTCCATATTTTCAATTGTGTTTGACTTGGGAAAGGAAAAGCAATTATTTGATAATGATGAAATGTGGAACCAGACTCGTAATACTAATAATAATTAATATAATAATAATAATAATAATAATGTGTTTAATTTATTTAAATTCCCTGTTCCAATAAAGGTTAAATTGTTTCTTTATTTATTAATTATCACCTGTTTAGTGGATTATGAAGTAAATTGCTTGTCTTATCACCAGAAAAATGGCACCTAAATGAACCAGGTCTAAAACTTCCAAAAATGACCCTAAAGAATAGAATAATCAAACAATGAACCATATGCTAAATTTAATAAAACAAAAAGTGGTCATGATGCAACAACAAATTCGACAACAACAACAATTCCAACAACAACAGATGTTGCATCAACAACAACCTTAAAATCCATCACAAATACCACCACAAGTTGTACCCACTATTACCTTCAAGCAGTTTCAGGAAATACAGCCACCAGAGTTTGAAGGTTCTGCAGATCTGACTAAAGCCAGGACATGGTTAAAGGAAATTGAGAAAGCATTTGTATTAGTGAAATTTTAGGTAGATCAAAAGACTGGATTTGCAAGTTACTTTCTGAAAGGTAAAGCTAACTATTGGTGGGAGTCAAAGAGGGCTCTAAAAGGTACTGAGATTGTGGCATGGGATAGTTTTACTGAGTCATTTTTGGAGAATTATTTCCCATGCTATATGAAGAACCAGACGGAGTTAAAGTTTCCGTAGTTGAAGCAAGGAAACCTGTCAGTGGCAAAGTATGAGGCAAAGTTTACTGAGTTGTCTAGGTTTCTACCGAAGTAGATAGACACGGAAGAAAAGTGGGCGAAGAGATTTTAATAGGGGTTGAAGTCATGGATTCGAAGCGGAGTAGCGCTTTTTAAATTAACAACATATACGACAGTCATTCAGAAAGCTATGATAATTGAAAGAGAGAGTGATATGTCCCAGAAAGAAAGGGGATAGGGAAATTTTCAGGGCCATTTCAAAAAGAAACGGTGATTTTAGGCCCGGACAAATATAAACTTCAGAAGGACAGACCAGGAAAACCAAAGATCAGGTAATCGTTTCCAAGTTACAAATCAGCAGAGGATAGCAAGACCATCATTTCCGGACTGTAAGACGTGTTGTCAAAAGCATACGAGAGTTTGTAATAAGCCGAATTTTACATGGTTTAGATGCAAGCAGAAAGGGCATTACTCTAAAGAATGTCGAACAAGAAAGACAAATGTTACATGTTTCCAGTGTGGAAAGAAAGGACATATTTCCAGAGATTATAAAGGGCCAACTATATCTATTAATTTTCCAAGGATTATGGCACCACCGCCACCACCACAACAGAATCAGCCCAAGGCAAAGACATTTAACATGACAATTAAGGAGGCAGTGTAGAGTCCAAGCGTAGTTGCAGGTACGCTTTCTGTGAATTCCGTAAATGCAAAAGTATTAATTGATTCTGGAGCTACAAGATCTTTTATTTATGAAGAATTTGTAAAATAGTAATGCTGTGAAGTTCAATGGTTAGGTGAAACGTTAATTATAAAGTTAGCTAATGATGATCAAGTTCCTGTTGATCAAGTTTGTCCAAATTGTGTCATCGAAATAGAAGGACATCACTTCTCCGCTGACTTAATGTTATAATAGGAATGGATTGGTTAACCGGTCATAGTGCCCAAATTGACTGTGCAAAAAAGAAGGTGAATCTACGAACCACGAACAACGCAAGGGTAGTATTTAGGGGTGAGAACAGAAGAAGAAATTCCTCACGATGCAGACTAAGCGATTGTTACGTTAAGAATGTAAATCTTATCTAGCTTATGTGTTGGATGTTAACAAAGAAGGTCCGACAATTGAAGATATTCCAGTTGTATTTGAATTCCCAGACATATTTCCTGATGAACTTCCAAGGTTACCTCCAGATCGTGAAATTGAGTTTACTATCAATCTAGCGCCAGGTACCGAACTAGTTTCAAAAGCACCATATCGAATGGCACCAGTGGAAATGAAGGAGTTGGCTACACAATTACAAGATCTTTTGGATAGAGGGATTATAAGACCTACTGTGTCCACATGAGGTGTCTTGCGCACGACATTCCTCTATAATAACAAGACTAAGTCACATTGACAACCCTAAAATTTAGTTGTTTGATAATCAACTTTGTATTTTGTATTGTATTATTTGAGTATGTAAAAAGTTTAAAATATTAGACTGGAGTATTTTTCTGTAAACATATTCGATCTAAGGAATAAACTCTAGAAGAAGATCAAGTTATGATCATGCCTTAGAGAAAAGTGAAGAAGCTTGGATTTGAATAACTGTTTTATGAAAAATGTTCTAAGTCAAGATATCGACAAGTCACATATCAATCATATATAGAGAAGTCATTCAAGAACTCCATAATGACTTATCGAGAAGTCGAAAATGGCTTATAGAGAAGTCTCAAAGATATCGATATGTCAAATGAAGATGTGAGATTTGAGATATCGATAAGTCATTTCTGCATGTAGAGAACTTAGATATCGACAAGTCAAATGAAGATGTGAAGATTGGAGATATCGAAAAGTCAATTTCTCATTAGAGATCTTAGAGATATCGATAAGTCAAAATGTATATAGAGATCTCTGAGATATCGACAAGTCAATTGTACATGTAGAGATCTCAGACATATCGACAAGTCATTTAACATGCACAAATTAAGAGACCTCGATAAGTAATATATACCTATAGAGAACTTAGAGATATCGATAAGTCATACTTATAAAGATGTCACTTTTCTATATAATAAACTGGAGATCTCGATATGCCTCTCATATACAAAATGCAGACAAATGAAAATTCAAGATTATCAGTCAACAAACAATCTATCAACTAGATTGAAAAGTCTACAAAGTAGCCGGGGAGAATACAAGATCAACAGCCAAGATTAACTAGACAAAGGATGGTCACAGACCTGCAAGATTCTGCACATATTTTCTAAGCTATAAATGGAAATAGAAAAAGTGCAAGTTTTGTAAACCCGTGCTTCTAGTGTATAAAGCATGCACTGGTCCTTAGTTTAGAAGTAACAAACAAATTCATATTTTCTTGTATTCTCTCAAGAACGAAGCTGAGTTCTTATATTTTTAAGAACACAGAATTTATAGCAAGACAAACTTAATTAATACAAATTAAGTGAGTTTTGAAATATTATGTTTGTTGTGCTTGTTATTTAAATTATGCACATTATCTCTATAATTAAACTGCTTTGTTCACACACCATATCCAAAATAATTTAAAAAGCCAAAAATTAAAGAAACACGTTCACCCCCATGTGTTGTACTCAATATCTAACAAGTGGTATCAGAGAAAAATCTGAAAGAAATAGATAAAGATCTTGGAAGTATGAGTGCATAAAAGATAAGCAGTATCAAGATACAAGCCTTTGATAGAATCAACAATACACTTTGGAAAAAGAGATGATGATTTCACTAGGATTGCCAACCTATTATATATCCAGATTCTCAAGAATGGCCCCTTTACTCCCATGGAAAGGTTTGATGAATCTACTGATGGAGATATGGTCATCCCAACTCATTATGCCCCTAAGGACCCCTCAAAATACACTGAAACTAAAAAATAAAAAAGTCTCTTTGGATAGTTTCCTGCAATCAATTCTGATAGAGTCACTTGAAAATGTTATATACAATAATATTGTCAACTGTGACAACCAAATAGATTTTGAAGAAGATTGAGATTCTTTGTGAGGGTATAGAGGAAGTTAGATCAAATCAAAGGAGAATACCGGTGTCTCGGTATGAGGGTTTCATGGAAAAGCCTAAAGAAGGAATTACTAAAGTTTTTGAAAGGTTTAAAAATGCATAAATGACTTGAAGCTTCATGATAAGTATTATGAAGCTGAGGAAGTTAACCTAAAGTTCTTGCTAGCTATTCCTGACCATCTTGAACAGAAAATATCAGCTATCAGAGAAGGAAGAGATTTGAGTAGAATAACACTAGAATTTTTATATGGGATCTTGAAAACTTATAAAATTTAAATGTTACAAACAAAGTCATTGAATGCAAATCAAGGACATGTGGTTGATGGTCTCAGTGCCTTAGTTTTAATGATAGTGAAGCAAGTGAAGATGAACAAGATGCTCATGCTCAAGTTATTCAAGCTGTGGAGCAAAAGAATAAAGTACCTCAAAAGAAAGTTGTTTTGTAGCTAGAGAAAGATGAGTTTTACATCTTGGATGAACTAGATGAGATGGACCAATCCAAGGCTTACGTGGCTAGGAAATTCTCTAACATTAGAGTTAAGAAGCCGAGGTTTTTTCAAGAACAAGGAACAGTCTTCCAACGCAACAATTGGAAACCAAAGACTCAGTATAACTCAGCTAGCAAAGGTGGCTACAAGACTGGATCTTTTGATAGATCAAAGATAAGGTGCTTCAACTGTGATGAGTTAGGTCACTTTGCTACTGAGTGCATGAATCCTACGAAGATGAAGAAGGAAAAAGCCTATTTGAAATTGGAGGCAAAGTACAAAGCTCTCTTGAAGAAACAACAAGAAAATCTTACATTGCTGAAGGTAAAAGTTGGGATGATACTGATGATGAAAATGAGAATGAAGAGTTTGGAAACTATGCACTAAAGGAGAATCATCCTCATCAAAATATGAGATACCGACTATAACTACCATTGATTTAAATACAAGCCAATAAAAAACTGTTGAAAAGATGAGTGTAGAGTTGTTTCATATCCATACAGCATGGTGGCATCTACTGAGGAAGTGAGTAGGATTTCGAAGTTAAATGAGAAGCTTGAGATTAAGAAATAAGATTTGGAACTGCGGCTTATTGAGCTTGAAACTATCAAGCAAGAAAATGAATATTTGAAGAACAAGCTGAAGTGTGCAAGTGAAGTTGAAGCTGTGTTGAGGGTAAAGTTAGAGAAGAATGAGGTGAAATTGAAATCATTCAGGAATGCATCTTAGTTGGTTGGACAGTACTATGGAGAGAACAAACCATGTGCTAACATAGTTATTACTTTGGATTATGCTTTGAACAACAACAAGAAAAGTGAAGGTGACAAAGGTAAAGCAATTGCAAATCAAGATGTCCCAGTTATGCTGAGAAAAGTTGATGCACCTTTGTTCAAACCATGTGAAACCAATTTCAATGAAGTTGAGTTGGTTATCAAGCAAGAGCTTGCAGATGAGGAAAATGAAAAGAAATACATTAAAACAACTCCAACTCCTAAAAATGAAAAGAATCCCATGGTAGATCAAGTTTTTAAGAAGCCAATCAAGAAATCAAAATCGGATAAT